>NW_026535289.1:7813724-8152194 GCF_026225885.1 Hylaeus anthracinus
GAGAGAGAGAGAGAGAGAGAGAGAGAGAGAGAGAGAGAGAGAGAGAGGTCTATGAAGAGTAAAATAAAATATCAAATAACGTCGAAACGGTAGGCAAATAAATTCAGAAATAATTGGATTGAGAAATCGATGCTGGTATTTGTTCAATATCGCTAAAATAGTATCTAGAAAAGTGTTTCAGAAGCTCCAGTTTTGTTGGAGTTATTCTAAAAGTCTTGATTTTTCAAAAGAGCACGAATTAAAATCAAGCGATTGGATTGATATTCTATATGCACTCTGCTTTGAGGATATCGGATAAACAAGGAAAATGGTTTTCCCGATTTTTAAATAACTGAACGAAATACTGTTATGATCGATAAATACGCAATTCCGATTACTTTCAAGCTTCGCGAGTTCCCGAGATGATTGTAGGAAACGAGTTGTACGTTTTGCTAGAAATCCCACGAGGTATTAATTTCGCGAGTGGAGAACGCGTTATTGCCTTCCTGTCGCGCAACATTAACATCAAAGACGCCGACTCTTGAAACGATATTAAGATAACAGCGAGAATTGCCGTCGGTGCGGGTTTAAGGACGTTAAAATTAAACAGTTCTTCATTAGCGGACCCCAGGGGAAGCCGAATTCGGCTGAAAACAGATTAGGAGCGTGCTCCTTTCCAGCACATTGCTCCTAGAAAGTAATTGCCTACACGGCGCCGCGACGAGCGAGCGGAAATGGGACGCGCCGCGTAAGCTCGATCCTCGGTTTTTCGGCTCCATAAGACGAGCCACTGCTACCACCTGCTCGGGTTACCTGGTTTCGACCTCCTAACCTCGTCGAGATAATGAAACTTGCCGGAAGACGTACACCCGTGGCTTTAATTCCATCAGTATAGTCCCTCTCTCAAAGGCAGTTCCAATTTACTCTTCTTTAAGAGGGTAGTCTGCTTTTTTCGACTGAAAAGTAAGCATTTTTGGGGAATTTATTTCAGGTCCCGTTAAATTTTCAACCCTTATTGTAGACACCACGTCTGAAAGGGTTAAACTAGTCCAAGCAGTCGAAGTTTCCTATAATTGTTAGGTGATTCTTTAACTAGGATAATTAAAATAATATCAAATTTCACATATCGTTTAGAAAATAATTTGTTCTTTGTTTATGCTGAAAACTAGTGAATATGAATGTTTCATTTCGAAAAATGGAATTAATTGGACTGGTAGCGAATGAAACGCGTTTCAAGTCTGCAGGCTTTCTGCTCGAAGCCAAAACTCAAATAGTATTACATAAATTTCAACGTATAGACGTACAGAGAAAAAATTATTGAACTTTTTGCCGAGTAAAAAACGACCAACCCTTTAAATACCAACGCTTGGGGAAATTTGGAAAAACTTTCCGCTGGTGCACGGTGAAATGACTCCGACACGAAGGGAAGCTCTTCAACTATTTTATGACTCTGCGTGCACCGCGTCGATCTTGTCGAAACGTATGATAAAAGTCACGTTACAGTAAACAAGGAAGTTGTCGATATTGCATTTTAGTTTCGAACAAAGTTGCCAATAGGTTGCCAATATAACAGGGGATGTACCAGCGGAGAACTTTCCATATCCAGGGTCTAGTGCTGCGACCTGCGAACAAATAAGTACATTCTGTTGACCCAGTAACCTTCCAGGGATCCTTCGGAGGGTCATTCTTCTGCGACCGTAACGGAAACCGTTTCGCGGATAAGAAAACATGTATTTTATTAAACCTGGAATGGGGTCAAGAGAATAATCATCACGGCGTGTCGAAATTTTTGGCGTCTACGTGTATGGACCGTGTTTTTGAAAATATCGACGAACTACGAGAGCACGCAATAGAAAGTAGAAATTCTACTTGTTACTTGTTCGTAGCAAATTATTCGAGGAAAGTAAGGAATTATTCTACAGATTCAAAGTCTAATTAATTTTTTATATACGTAAGTGTCTGGTTTAACTCGCCATAAAATTCGTCGCTCCGAAATGGTCGTCAAAGTGCAAATTATGGCGCAATATAGGGCATAAATGGCCAATTGAATTCTACTCGTTACGATCGAAAATGTCTCTGGCCCCGAGCGTCCGCGTGGTGAGGCAGTATCTGTATTCGAATTACAATTTCAGCAAATTGAGTGAACCTCGAGTTTGCCCAGGGAGGGTCAAGCAGTCGAGAACATTTCCTGCATCGTCAGAATCACCATCATCTCTGATGCGACCTATCCAGCAAAGGGCGATTGCTGCTCGCCCGCCCGGGATGGGTGGGTCTAGCTTGAAAATACAGATTACGCACACTGCTAAAACAGTACTACGTGGCTGTGTGGAATTTACGTTCCCTGCGGTTACTGCGTTTGGTAATACGATAAAGCTCCCATCTGTATATGCGAATCACGCGTTTCTCGTTGACAATGATCCACAAGTGTTCGGAGAAAGAAAGAATAGGAAACTATAATCTCATTATAGATTGCAGAAATTCTTAAATATAATATATCGTGACAAAGATGGTTGTGAAATAGTTACGAAATAGAAGTTGAAAACAATCAGTGGTAGTGTCTCGTTCATGCAAAACTTATCTAAGGAGGATGAAGATATAATACTACAAAAATAGATGTTGAATAAAGTTAAACGAGAATTAGACAAATTAATAAAATGGATCACATGTCTGTGAGGTTGGGAAAGTGCTCATTAGTGATTGGCACTGGCCAGTAGTAGTCAGCTAGGGTCAACAGCGGTCTGCAATAGTCAGCAGTAGTCAACGGAGGGTCAGGAGGAGCATAGAGTGTCCAGGGATAGCCTAGAGATATATCCGACGTCACGAGATCCGTTCAGCTCGAAGGATCCACTGACAATTTTCGGTTGCGACAGGTTTGTTATGCCCTCGAGGTAGTGTACCTGTATCGGATTGACGGATAATTCGACTGCGTTTCCGATCTGTCGAGAAATTAGATTTCCGAAAAATTAGTCAAAGCATTTGCGATCACGAAAACCATCTTCTACAGATTCACGATTGATAGTCAGTACGAGGTGTTTTTGATAAAGCAGAGAAAGAAAACAGAAAGGAGATAGAAACGAAAACAGAGTCTTTATTCCCCTCAGAAGTTGTGGATGTACTACGAACTTCACTTTGTGGTGATCTGTGATAGAACCTTGATGTCGACTTACAACACGGATAATCACGATAAACGAAGTCATAAATACCCAGTAAAATGCAGAGGGAATCTCCGTACAATTGCCACCCTATCCCACTGCCAGGGGCACAGGAGCGATCTATCCGAGTGACGGGATATATGGGTTCCCTCCAGAATGATCCTCCCTCCTTCAAGCACGGATATCAATTTTATGTGTCGGTAGGACGATATCGGGCTGGCCACCGCCACCCCCAACCCGGGTCTTGTTTATGGCTGTATTAATTATTCCTATCGCGTATACCCCGGGCTGCTGGCTTGTATTCCTGCGCGTTGCAGTTGCAGTTGTAATGCATCCGCGGTCGGTCGTTCCGAGCCAGCCGATATAACCTCGTCCGCCTCCGCCCTCGTCGTACGCGGGCACGATTTAAGGGGACGCGTTCCATTTGCGTGCCGTTTACAACTCGGTGGCCCGTTTACAGCTGCCCTGCCCTCTCTGTACCCTTTGCTGCATTAAGTTCGCGTCAGTCCCACTGTAGCTACGGCGCCGTGCTAACTCGAACGACGATTGATTAGCGTGAATCGGGCACGTTCCCGTTGTTGGGCTTGACACAGGTAAGACGGATCTTGTTCCCTGCGAACAATCTACTTCCATCCCGTGGACAGGACTACGTTGAATCTTGTCGGGCCAGGGTTGAGACCTTTTGTGCGAGAAAAGCCAAAATTCACGTTTGGAAAGGCGAGGAAGTTGAGATACTGGGGTTGAGAAAAGGAGGCCCTCGTTAAACTCGATTTATTGTTTTACTCCTGGGGGATTCTGGCGGTAGCTATTTGCTTTTAATAGGCAATTCTTCTTGGGGTAGTTTCATGCATTTTTCAAAGAGTTTGTAATGAAGGAGTTCACACTTTTGCATCAAATAATCCTTCTCACGAATAAATCGTTTCTGATTAGTGACTAACCTAGTCAGGATAAATTCCAGGACGATGAGATCCACTGTGGAGTACCTCTAAACTAAGATTGTCCCATGTAGGATAGATTCAATAATCTCTTCGTGATCCAGAAGACCAAAGTCAATGACACCTGAGTTAGAAGACTCGATTTCCGTGCTCATCGACGCTCGACCCCCATGGGGATCTCCTGTAGTCAATTGCGTCCCCTCACCCCCACGAAGTAGCGGAAATCTGCCTTCGCGACGGGAGTCGTCGATATTGGATCCCGTGACCCCTGGTTCGCCAGTGTTGGCTTCTGCGACCCGAGTGGCTCGATATTGGATCCTATGACCCTGAGTCGTGGACATCGTGTCTGGTGAACCTGGAGTTATAGGTATTGAGTTCCAGGTCAACGCAGTACTTGATATTCAGCTCTCCAAGTGAGAATTGAATGGAACAGTAGTAGTCCTGATCACTTTTACCGATCTATTCCAATCACTTTCCACGAAGATTTCTTTGCGTCGACGTCAAACTTAACAGGTAGAGGTTTTGGAGTTGCGGTCGGTCATTAACACGTTGAATGCAATGTCAACCACATTTAGTCTGAATTTCCACGCGGGCCTGGTCACCTGTGGCGTTAGTTTTGGTCGTCTAGTTACGAGTGATTATTGCGATGATTATAAAATTATTGAGTTAATTTCAAATTCCGTGCAAAGTTGAGAACTAAGAATACTAATAAAAAAAAAAATACTGTAGTTTCAAGATAATGACGATTGAAAAGATCACCAATCGTACTGATAGCGAGTATATTTTATTAAAATATTAAGGACCAAATACGTTCCGAACGTAGTGCTCGCGAATATCTGGGAATTTATTTTCCCACGAGCCCTCGAATTTATTCTCCTGACTTCCCCATGACGCGGTATCCGAGGAAATGGCGACAGTCTTGATTCAGCGTTTCCGGTACGACTGGTATCCTCGAACGATCCTTTTTCGCAACGATATCTGGCTCGAGGACGCGATTGCAGCTTTGTCGTTGATGGTCGGGGGCGATACGCACTCTCGCGCGGATAAAGCGACACGAAATTCTCCCGCCTCCCTGCCGCGAGAAGCGCATCGTACGATTTCATGGAAACGGCACGAATCCATTTAATATATCGGCCAAGATGCCGACAACACACGACGCTCAGAAAATTTTCCGATCGACGTGTGAGAAAGTCCTCGCGAAAATTCGTCCTCGAGAACCGCCGCGCCGTATCAATCCCTACAGCTCGTACTCAAATGTCGACGGTAGAGACCAAAGTAGACGGTAGAGTTAGAGTATTGCTTATTAAAAATCGAAATTATGAATTTTTTTCATAAAGGTTTCTCTCTGTTTCTTTATTTATTTTTGAGAGTTGCAACGAATTCATAGGAATCTTCTAATATAAAACATGGAAATATATGAAAAATCGATACACTATCAAAAACAGATTTAGACTAGTGTGATGGTCGATGATACCTGACTAAAGTGTAAAAATTATATTAAGATTAGCAGAAACAGTGCTGTGTAAACCGCATACGATTGGTACAACAATAATAATAATCCACAGGATCCTCTATGCATGCCACAGAACGCCTCAGGAGAGGGACTAAATCAACAATACGAAAATGTTCGATGCAAGATTAAAGTACCGGGAATATTCATATATCCCGTTACCAGCCTCAAAGTAATAGAGCCTCGCCAGACACCGAAGCTTTCCAAGCAGGAAATGCGAGACCGATCGAATTGCAGGCCTCATATTTTTCAGATCGAGTAACGAATACCCGGTTAGAAATTCTAATCCGACGGAAACGCAAACGAAACCCACTAGCCCGATCATCTGCAAAAGCGCTCGTCGACGTAACGTTTGCTTTTCACATGCGAGCACGGAATCGCGTGTAGGGCGCGAAACACAGCGAACCGTATTTGGAGCGAAAGGCATGTAAAGATCAAGTACCAAGAATATTCAGGTTCTAACCACAATGTTTCATTTTCTAGGATGTTCAAAGTTTCGATATTTCACGATATTCACACGTAATGCAAAAGTTTTTATGGCAGCGATATAATCGAGCAGGGTCACTAGACAATATTTTGTCTTCTCGAAAACTCATTTTACGAATATGGCCTCAACACTTCCAGTTTTACTAGTTTTCAAATGAAACTCACAGAATCAACAAATACATTTATAAAGTTTGTCACGTACATACCGACTTCTTAATGCAAGCAAATTCTCCACCCTCATAAAATTCACAAAGTCCTTCTGGCTCTGGCTTGTCCTAGATGAGTGTAGTCCCCCAAGGCGAGCCCTAACATTCGTCGTTCGCGGTTCGATTCTCGACCGCAAGCGTTCATATTTCAGCCAGGATGCCCCGTATCCTTCTGCGAGGCGACGACGTGGCAGGTATGGGAATCGATTCTCGAACGAGGGAGACAGGAACGAGAGAAGCGAACGACGAGCGCTGCTTTCATCCAGATTTAACGCTGGCATTTACATTTAGAAGAGCTTCTCGGCGAGCTGTTGTTTACTAATCGGATACGGAAAATGGTGCCCCAGAGCCGTGAGATTCGTTCTTAACGCTGTAAACACGTTCCAATGACCAATCCCGATGCTCTGCCTGCGGTCGGAGCTTAACGAGACCGTCGTCTGCGCGGTCGACGGTGCCTGTGACTCCTTCGTCGGAGCAGCCTCTTCCTTTTCTCGTTTGTCGAACTTCCCAACTACCGAGCATGCTTCAATCTCGATTCGTTGCAAGTCCACGGTTTTTTTTCATCTAATCTCGTCTTGCTGGAACGGAGATTGAACTTCTGAACCAGTCTGACTAGGTTGAGAAACGTCGATAAGGGTGTCAGTTTTTATGGAATTGCTTATTGAGGAAGTTTAGAGTGATATTGGCGTGGTTACGTTTAAGCAGGGCGTAGATTTGGACTTATCATTATATTGTTAACTTTGTGTTTTCCTTTTATGGGTCATTCGTTAAATTGATAATTCTAATACTGTTAGGTCATCCCATAAGTACTGCAGACTGAGTCAATATTTAATGAAAAAACTACAGAAATTTTATGGTGACGAAATAATGACTGTCAAAAAGGTGGGAAAATATCGTAAAACGAGAGAGACTACCTTTTCTTATAACACTTAAGGATATGTTTCATATATTAATTTGAGTAGCAGAAGAATAAGTAGCATGAACTTTATGGGACGATCTAATAGTTTTAAAATAGTAAGGCCAATACCTACTTTAAAATATTGAAACTTGTAACAGAATGAAATGGCACCGTGAATTCAACATTTTCTTACTGTTTTTTTATTGCAACACGTTGCCCTGTACCTCGCGATCTAACAAAAAACGATTTCGTCTTTGCAGCTTCTAGCGGGCAACAATAATCCTTACACAGAGGAAAAGCAGATCTTCGACCCGGCGATCGTGGCTACAAAGGTCCGTTTCATCCCTTACACCTCCCACATGCGCATGGTATGCTTACGGGTGGAGCTTTATGGCTGTCCATGGACCGGTGAGTGAAATTTATGGCCACTCATCTTTCTGTCCGTACATCACGATATCGTGCTTATTCGTGACAAAGCGTCCGCCGCTAAGTATTGAAAAGGACGACGCAATAGTTTCGCGCATTTTTATCGCCCCCGTCGCAATTTTTCATTTTCTCGAATCGAGAGACTTATTATAGCTTGGAGACGCGTCGACGTGCCGGTGACCATATCTTTTACTTTCGTACCTTCAGAATCTAAAAATGGCTTCGTGTCGTCGGCTTCAAACTCAAAATTTAACGTTTCGTTTCTCTTGGAAGGAATCTCGAATAAATTCGGGTAAAAATACCGAAAACCTGCTTATTACGTCTCTTCCCAAGTTTTTAACTAACTGTCATCATTTTACGTCTCGAAATATGCCGATGAATATTAAAAGCTTTGCGACATTTAATATTTTCCGAGTTCATAAACGTAGTATTTACTCGGTTGATATTTATAATCAGTCAATTTGCTGCAATTTCGAGTAACGTGTAATTATCGGGTTAATAATTTGAAACATATTATACATTTTACACTTAATTTGCTACGATATTTACACATTGGAACGCAGCAGTATTCGCTAAAATTATGAATAAATATTAGTAATTTAATAATGTTTACGTATTCAACCATCACAGTACTTGTTGATTTACATGTTCGCAAATTATTAAAATAGTTATTCATTAATCGTCAGTAATTATTCTACGTAATTAAATGCATTAAATCATTCTTATTTCGATCAAATTTCTCATCTAGTTCTTTTATCATATATCTCACTGCTTTCTTCAAGGAAAAATTACGAAAATCACTTAAGAGTTTAGATGGAACCCTACACTAAGGGCCAAGTAGTCGCTGCAGAATTTTAATCTTGTAATAAAGACTGGAACTGCCAGCAATAACAATTGTCTAGATGCTTCGTTTCGTGGACATTTTCCTCTTTTATCGTCGGCCTCGATACAGATTCTTAAACAGCGATCGAAGCGCAACAACTTTGGCCTGTTCGAGGCCTGGCATTAACGCAGATTTACGAGCGGAAACCACTCGAAAGGGAGTGTGCAGGTATGTTTGCGTTAATCTGACCCCGAAACGATTCAGCGAGCAGAGCATAGGCTGGAGGCTCGAGCAGAGCATAGTCGTTGCTCGAATTCACGGTTATAAGTATCGATACACGGTGCTGCACGGTGTCGATGGTGCTCGTAATTGCTTACGCCCGGTAAGAAATATTTACATCGAGGATGTTTGTTTTCCATTATCGAATTGTCCCGTTTGCATCGAAGCGTCGCACTCTACCCGCTGTGTGTACCCGTGCCGAACGATCATGGTCGCTCGAAAAGGTGCTCGAATTATCGAATGAACGCTGTTCCCATTTCGACGCTGTTCCCGAGGATAACAACGGCGCACCGTAAACGATTTTGTATATTCAATTCTGTTACGGCGACCGAGCAATTACTGTAACGAAATACAAAACTCTGATGTACCATTGTATTCGAAATCGGTGGAAATTATTAATCGCGCCGGGTGAAATTGCCATTTTCGTGGGTCAAATCGAAATTCAATGTTCTCGAAAAATATTATTTGATCCCGTTGGAAAGTATACTATGCACTGTATGTATTTTTTCTCAATTATATGAATTCTGATCTATGTTATGTATTTTTTCGTTCAAGTTAAAATTCTTATTCATTCTGGGTGTATTTTGGCATATTATATTACAGAGGACGTAGTTACTCTGATTTTGATCTACGACAAACAAAATTTATGTAACATTACTTTTTGTCTGTTGGAGGAAGAAAATTCGATATAGCAACTTCTTCGAAGTTCGGAAAGGAAAAAGTTTACTTCCACCCCCAAAGCCATAAAATTCCTCGTAAAAGAAACTATTCCATGCATAAAAAGTGTACAGACTACTTAAAAGATAGGATACTTCATTCTGTGCAACCTTCTATTGTATTAAAGCGTACCCTTCACACAGAACGGAAAATAACACGAAACGAGTCAGTCCCGTTTTTCAGCAGATCCTCTTAATCCAAGAGGACGTTTCCGTCCTTTTCGCCTGTCATTCGCGCGAAAGACGAATTTAATACCATCGGATTTTCAATTTCCCTCCGACATCTGTCGATTAAATTTTAGTGCGTTGTTCATCGAGCATTAAAACCGCATCGGAATGAGCGCAGCCATTTTATTCCCAAAGTGTTAAAACTTGTACCGCGTTCGTCTTCGGTGACGTCTGTCAGTTCTTGCAGCAGTCCTTCGGCCATCCAATAAATCATTTTCCGTATTTCCCTCGGGACCAGGCGAAGTAAAATGGTAGCCTTTTATTGGGTATCGTCGTGGCGTTGATGAAGATCTATAAAGATAAAATTACGACACGCTTCTGCGGACAGTTTTCATAGGAAATCATTCTTTAAACGAATAATAGAAAACAGTCGTTGGGTCGGGTGATCGTTATTTTTACTTTTAAAAAATAATTCCCAGCGAGATTCCTGTCACTTTGTCCAATATTGGTATTTCTCGCAAAACTGCTGAAAACGTTCATTTTTCGGGTGTGCAAAAATATTTCCATTTTTTTCCGAATTGGCGCGAAGAAATCTCGCGTTTTGTTAAATAAAACAATAAAATATTTGACATTCAACATAAGCTATACCATATAATAGGTTGATCTAGGTTGAAAATAGAGAATATAAAATATCTCTAAATATTACAGAGAAAAATTCCCATTCGCAGTATCCATATCATCGAAGAATAAAGAGAAAGTAAGGTTTTATTTATTAAATTCCGTATATGCCGCCTATTAATACCTGGCCGCCCTTACGAGGTATCCGTTACTACCTTCATAAATTATACAGGAACGAGCTACACTCGGACAACAGGTAATCGAGGCGGCCAGGCGTCGAGACGCCGGGATTTAAAACTTTCCGGTCGCATCTTCTCCTGGGGACGTGCACTTTATCCGTCGACCAGGGCGCAATCTTATCACGTATCGTTGGGAATAAAATGTCCGTCCCATCGCCACGTACGGGCCGCGATGATGCATAGTTCACGAGCGTACCGCCTTACATGCACCTTACACCGTTTCACGACCGTTTCGTTCTTGTTGCAGAGGGTCTGGTGTCGTATTCCATGCCCCAAGGAATTAAGAGGGGTTCGGAGGTTGACCTTTCAGACAGGACGTACGACGGCAGGGAGGAAGGAGGTTACCTCTCGGGGGGGCTCGGTCAACTTGTCGACGGGCAAAAGGGTCCTGACAACTTCAGATTGGACGTCAGTGGTAACGGGAAAGGTGAGCTGCTTCGTGCTGGAACGAGATTAGCGCTAGAGCCACGATCGTGTCTAGATTAGCGTGATAGAGCCGTCCGCGATACGTTCGCGAGTAATCTGCTCGTTGACCGACTTCTGCTATTACGCTTCCATCTTTTCTCGACTATTTCTCCTACTTTACTGTTCCTCGCGGATACTTACTTTCCTTTAAGCTTCATCGACGAGCGTTGAAATTTGGCATTTCGGTGGGTCGTAAAGAAGGTAAGGGGAAAGGTACTTTACTGTGCTGTGAATCCAGCCTGCCCCTGATAGCAGGTTCGAGCGTGTTCTATTTGTGAGATTTTGTGTTATTGGAAGTTGAAACTTCGCGTTTCGACCCCTTAAAGGTTCTTTACCAGATGAGAATCTTTATATGCACGCACAAGAGAAACATCTCTTAGTTCCTTAATGCATGAATTTTATTTTATCTAACAACATTAAGTTACAATAACGTCAAGTTAATCTTAAAAGGTTGAACTTGTTGAGCTATTAAACAAAGCCTTTTCATTGAGCATGGGATATTCTGAAGTACACACAACCAACCATGCGATATAACAAGACAAAAAGGGAGGGAGTGAAACAGAACGATCAGAAGAACTCATGGTAGCACATTTTCTCTTGTGCAACAATACTCGTCGAATTATTCGTAGCGGTTCTCAGAGTGTTATTAAATCTCAATTGTAAATGCCTTTCATTTCTCCGGCGGAATTAAATTTGCTAGGCGTTATCGAACCCGTTCTCAAGATTAATTTAATACATATTGAGTGCGTACAAAGGAGCTCACGGAAGGAATAGATTGCGTGCGCCGTTCCCGTGGAAAAGATTTGCACAACGTCTGAGAGACTGTTCATCGAATGATTTGAGAAAATACGGTACTCGGTATACATAAATTTCGCGTTGATTAATATGCATTGTACGTTTACTGTACATATCGGAGTAAACTTAACTGGCACCTCAAGGCCATTTTACCGTCAGTGAATCACGTCAGACAAGACTTCCACTTGCAATGCCATGCCAGTTTATCTCTCTGTTTGGGAAACAAGGATCTGGCAACTGGAGGATTACACAAAGTGACGAAGGATAAAGTTGGGTGGCCGTGAACTTCCGCTGGATTTTAATACGATTACAAGTAACAAATTGTCTTTTAAACACGTAAATTTCACACACCTAATATTCATATTACAGCCAGAAAATGTGGTCTAAAACGTTTTGAAACAAATATTGAACAACTTAGGGATCGAATGAAGAGGCTATTCGGTTTATTAATCCCGCGTGCAACATTGAATTTTAATTTTTAAGCTCAGAAAGTTCTTTGAGAAGTTCAAGAGGATTGAATTTTAAAGGCTCTTGAACGCAAGCTCTACAGACCAAGCCAAAATGATAGGACTTAATTATTATTTGCACTTGTATTATCTACATATTTCAATTTACAAAACCCGGTGCGATATAAAATATTGCAAAAGCTTCGCTTGTCCTGTCGTTTTTTGATTCTTTTTTAACAATAAAATATACTTTTCTCAGTATTTAGATTTATATAACTCAGTAGTTCAGTAATATAAAAATTACGAACTAGTAGCCGCTGACATAAAGTCGCTTCTGCGTAAAATTGCCGGTCAACAGTGTTTTAAAATAATTGATCTATTAAATCTCATTGACAATACATGAAGTGTCCTACCATTTTGTCCCTGGACTGTAATCCACCGAGTCAGCCAGGAGAGGTAAGGCGAATTCATCGACGCGGCTCCCAGGGTTAGGGTTTAAAACGAAAATAAAATTTCCCTCGCGCCGATTCCAGGTGTGTAGGCCAGTCGGAGATAAGGGAATCCGAGAAAGCTAGCGGCAGGCTAGAAGCTCGGACTCTCGAAGGCGAACGTGTTCCTGTGCCGCACTCGAATCTGTTCCAATTTACATTTATATTGAACCGCGGGCTAGACTGCAAGCCACACTGCTGTTTACCGGCTCCCAGGATACATTTGTGTCTTTCCATTTACGCCGGCGAGACAGGCCGGCGTACTCGGAACTACGTACTTTCAGCTTCTTAAACTTTTAAACCCGTCGGGACTGCGTACTGCCTCTCCCGACTCTCTTTAAACCGTGGTGCAACCTTCTCTCCTCGAGCTCTTTCCAATCGAGCCTAGCTGTCCTTCATTTCTACGAGATTCGCTTCGATTTCGACCGCCGAGAAGCTCGAAGGAATATTCTTGCCAAATTAACGAGTGGAGATAATTTGTTCTTATCTACCGAGTGCAAGAGGATGTACATTCTTTTCGTAGCGAAGGTGGTTTCTTCAAAAATTACAGAATTATTAGCGTGGATATCATTTCATCGCGAGGAGATCAAATTAACAGTGGTATCCTTCGAGTTGCAGGAGGATTGAAACCTGAATCCTGCAACTCAGTCAGAGAAAGGAAAGATAATTGCTGTCATATCAGAGCCTCGTCTGCTCTTGCATTGGGAAGAGATTATCAAACTCCAAGGGTTACCTTCTTGCTTCGAAAAATCACGAAGTCAATATTAATCCGATCAAACAAATTTCAGTCGGAAAGAAAACTGATTCCACGTAAAGATTCAACTTTGCGTATTCAACAATGTAATATTTCCGAAACCATTCTTTATCCATGCTACCAGGTGGAGTGTCGCGAACTGTGCTTCCAACCCTACCGTCGTCCGAGAGTTCGAGATACTTGGAGATGTTTGTCATCGTTACGCAGGAGCGAACACTTCGCTTCATTTCGCACGAATAAGTTTTGTTGATAATTACAAGCACGACAGAACGGTCGGGTCCCTTCGCGATAAGATGTTTGACTATCCAAGACAATCGGTGTATCGCTGCAAAATTGACCATCGGTACGAATTACGTAACAGAATAATACGTTCTAGGCTGCGACTAGTTAAACGCCGCGGAATGGAGAGAAATTGTCGCGTAGTTCGTCGTACTTGAAAAGCTTCGTCATCGTTACGCTGGATTGGGTACTTCGAGTTCCCTTCGGTTCTTGGATGAGTTTGCTTGATATATTGCTGCCAAGAGTAAATGGGAGATCGAGTACCTGATATAGTTCAAACATTATTGCAACTTCTGAACTAAGCGGGTGTTCATGACTTCGTCATTGCTCGGGCTACTTCTACAGACTAATCGATTGTCCATTGTAGCTTTAAAGTTCAGGAAAGACGGTTAATCGTTGTCCGCGAAATGGTACTTCGAAACTGTGCACGGTGGCTCGATGATATTCGAATCAGACGATTGTGAAGAGGAGGTGTATAATTGCTCGTTTTTGGTTGGATATACATGAAATGGCATCTACAGTCAGTCCCATAAGTATTCGTACCTTCTATGTCTATCGAAGAAAGTCTAAAATAAATGACAGGCATAAATTTTTCATTTATTGGAAACATTTATTTAGAATCACCAAATCTGTCGTTTAAATTAGACAATTGTATATCGATAGATGTAGGTAATACTTAAGGGACTGACTGTATATTTGCAAACAGTCCGTAAGGCATAATATAAAGATGTACTAGGATCTCGACTGCTGGATTTTCCAATCTTGCACCACCCGACTACGTCTACCCAAGATTCTTATTTCACCGAACAGCTGCTACATTAGCGAAACGCTATTTGCTCGTCCAGAATCGGGGCCGTTTAAGTCACAGGAATCCCTGTAGATCGTTTCCAAGAGGCGATAACGTGGGATCGACGCGCATCGCTCTTTACGAGCGCGAATATGCGGGGTCGTATAGTTTCAGAACGGTTTAAGTGAGAAAATCATCAGGCTTCGAGACTCTGGTCGCGATATACCTACGGCGGCGGTTATCTTACGACCCTTCCGAATGTTCTGAATTGATGGTAGATAGCGGCCGTGCAAGAGGCGGCGACGACAGGAAGCTGGAAACTATTTACTCGAGGGACGATATTAACGGATGGGGTTTATATGAAAACGGATAGATCGGAACGATATAATGCCGGGCGTACGGGTCTCGAACATTGTCGAGGGAGCGGAAGGGACCGTCGCGGGAAAATCCAAAGCCAAAGGGGTATAGAATATACCGAATTGAAGGAGAACGATGGAAACTCTCGCAAGTTTTAATAAGCTCTATGGCCCTTACCGTGTCTGCTGCAACAGCCCAGCCTCGGCTCCGTCAGGACGTCGAGATGGAACTGCCCTGTTTCCGCGTCCTCGAGAATCCTCGTTTTTCGTCCATTCTCTCCCTTGGAGAATTCGTCGAGGACACGAGATACAGTCAAGCAGGATTTATAGCGTAAGGAACGGATTTGTGGTAGGTAGACCAGCAAGGATACTGCGTATCAGTTTCTCACGATCTCGTGGAGCGGTGTTAGGGTAAAGTAGAAATTGAAACCTAAAGCGATAATGAATAGGAGACTAGTTTATTGCGAATAGTCTCGGTATTGATGGAATCTAGGACCTAAAATGCATCAACGGTGTGGATGCTTCATTTTCAGAAAAATGGATGTTAACTCTTTGCACTCGAAACGTGACTCTCGGTCACCACTAGGTTTGACGCAGTAAATCGATCAACAAGAATGTTTGTTTAGGTTTAATTTCTTTGGACTCGAAGTGTTGATAAAATGATTTCTCGACGAGGTAAAGGTGATCTGATTAAGATCAGCATTCGTGGCAATACAATGCTAAAAAGACATCTCGAGTTGGTAGTAGATACCAGAAAGAAAGGCCCCGAGTGGAAAGGGTTAAAACTAAGGTTTAGTTTGATGAATCTGTCTGTAAATGTCTATTATATTTATTTGAAACAATGTATAACCAAAAGTGCTAGTTTTAACTTTCTGTATTAATTATGAGCATGATTGAGAATAGTTGGAAGGACCAAGTTGAAGCGGAGCACACGTTTATGTGAACTTTATTCATTATATTTGTGTCCAGCGCCGAAGTGGGTCCCTCATGTTACGATACATTCTCTATAGACGTTAGCCTAACTTCCGTCAGTTCATCCAGGGAATGCGAGGCAACGGTGGAGTTTCCGAATTCGCGCATGCGGGCGAAAGTTTGGCCGAAAAACCGCAGCCAGGGTCTAGCTTAAAGGCAAACATTTGAAACGGACCGCGAAAAGTAACGGGGACCAGTTTCTGGAAAAACGGAGCGCTCTGGGTTTTAGGATTATTGCCAGAGGCCTTCCAAGTATCGTAGAATTTATTTGAAGGATTTGAATTTGCTTTTTTATTTAGGAATCTTAGAAAGTAAGTCTCAAGAAAAATTGTTTGCTCAATGTTGAACTCGCCCCTTCCAACGGAAGAACGTTTTTCTGGAGCATAGTTTGCTATCACCAGAACCAAGTGACATATCTAAGGTGATGTTTTGTTGTGTGTCTCGGGAATGGTTTATAAGAGCATCTTAAAATGTCGATATGTGGGCCGTCGATGCCATTACAATTCAGAAAAAAATGTACAAGTGAAATATTGACGGGCGTGGAGGGAATGCTATACTTTCTCCTCTAACGTGGAGCGACGTTGAGAGACGGAGTGGATTACCGTGAAAGTTCCACAACAGGCGTTGTCAGCTTCTCTAAACGATGTTTCGTTGCTCTAGCGGATACACCGACACACCTAGATCGGCTGGGGCACGTAGATCTACAGCGCACAAGCCGAGAGGGAGGCGGATAGCGGGCTACCGAATGTTAATTCGAAGCGTAATTAATATTTCGCGAGTGCTTCCAGCTAGGATCGATAAAAGCCAGGATTTAGCTGCAAGGATAATTTTGGAGAATTACCTGGAATGGTAAACCAGAGTATAAGTCACATGGCTGGTTTCAGTTCGACGATTAATCCCGAAACTGGAGGAGATGCTCTGGTTAATCAGTAAAGCTGATTGTTATTTGACTACTGGAACGCGATCAACACCTAAAAAATAAAGATATCCGCGAATTCTGCTGTTCCTCTCGAGCATATGAAATTTTTACTTACATAAAAAATATTTTTATTTTACACAGAAATTTAATTTGGAGAACTGATATATGTATAAATATCATGTTACAAATTTGTTCAACACGTCGTTCAAACATCGCACATACCTCAAAGCAAAAAATGATTTACTTTATACAACATAAAGTTACCAAATCTATTTCACCTGAAAATGTATTCAAAGATTCCTCGCACCTATAATTATTCACCGCCTCGGTTCGTCGCTAACGTATCTACGTTCACATGATTCATGAACCGCGAGAATGGCGAGAAGACCAAAGAACCATGGAATACCAGAACGGACATCCTTTTTCCATTCGCGAAGAAGGCCGCGGGATTCAATGCAGTCGCAGATTGCGCGAAACGTCCACTATTTCACATTCAGCTGGCAATTAATTAGGGCAACATTCAAAGAACAGCTGTCGTTCGGGCGAAAATAGGTTGGCCCGGAACTCCCGTCGAAAGAGCCACGGCGCAATTTGCAACAAATGCGTTCGCAGTTGAAACAATTTGTTCGTTTGATGCGAACGCCCACCGAGCTGTACGCGCCACGCGCAAACAAATTTCGGCGTAGCTCGCGAATCGCTGGATTATTTATGTTACAGATTTTATTGTCTCGTTTATCGACGCGCGTTGTCGATGGAGTAATCGGATCCCAACGACGTAACCTGTCAATTTTCGGATTCGCCGAATGGCGAACGAAAATATCCGCTGTTCGCGTGCAACTAGAAATCGCGCAGATATTCGTGTGCGTAATACAAAAAAAAAAATGAAAAAAAAAAAAACATTTGAGCGGTAGTCATAGTTCGTGAATACCGCAGACTAAACTTTGATGGGGTCAAAAGTTTGATTTTTATCAAATACAGAGCGTACACCGAACGCACAGTCACTTTTCGATGCTGATAGAATTTGGATGAAGCTAGATAAAAGAATACATACGTGTAATGTTTTTACTAGCGATGTCTCGTACAAAGTTTCCGAAATAGCTAACCGTACCCTTTTTGTTCCAGGATACGAATGGGTCGGTTGGAGAAACGACACGCCCAGTATGCTTGGACATCCCGTTGAAATAACTTTCGAATTCGACTACTCTAGGAACTTCACTGCCATACACTTGCACACGAACAACTATTTCACCAAGGATGTGCAGGTACGTTGTATTCTATGCGGTTGGTATGCGAGCACGTTATACAGAGGAAATTTTAACAATGCGGATCAATGCTTTAACTCGAGGCTTCCTGGTGTCTTAGTTGACCCAAGATATTTCTATATTATTCATAAAGCGATATTCTGGATAACTGAATGTCGATAAAGAGGTTTTATCTCATTGGCACCGTAATTCCTTTATAAAACAAATGTAAATTGAATTTACGGTCAAACTGGAATTTTTATAAATTATTCCAAGATTGAATGTCCCCACAAGACAAAGCACATATTCGGACCGCTCTACGTAATAAAGCAAACGAAAATTATTCGTTTGAATTATTTTCGATTTTAATTCATTTTTTTTTTTTTTCGAACACGCCTTACGGACTCGCGTCGCGTTCATAATTCACAACGAACGGCACGATTCAGTTCCTAAAACAATGTATCACAGGGGAATGGAAAATTCACAGCGAATTCGATCTACCGTGGAAACGGTGTCGTAGAATGTTCAGTTCCGAGCGACAACGGATTAAATTTTTAATTCGCTGGCTCACGGGGCGGGGGGAGGGGTGTTTTTATTCGCTTAGAAGAAACGAAATTGTCTCGAGTGGCCGATAGTTATTGCCCTATTCCGCGCATGCACGCGAGCCACGAACACGCCAGTCATAACCGACGAAGAAGAAGAGGAAGAAGCGTTTCCATCACGTTCAACGATTTCCTCCCTGTTTACCCGTCCACCAATCGCTTCATCCCTGATGTGCACAGTGTATACACACCCGCCATTTCTCCGCAGGTCTTTTCTTACGCGAAGGTTTATCTTGGCGCGGGTGGAAACCAGTTCAACGGAGAGCCGGTCCAGTTCTCCTACATACCGGATCTGGTGTTGGAGCAGGCACGTGATGTTACCATAAAGCTTCACTCACGTGCAGGTCGCTTCCTGAAACTGCAGCTGTATTTCGCGGCGAGGTGGATCATGCTCAGCGAGATTATCTTCGAATCGGGTAAGGAAAACCGCGCAGGAGCTCGATAAAATAAATCACATCCCACGTGAGAAAAGGGGAAGTGAGTATAGACGTAGATTCTACACTAATTCATTCGAAAGTTATGGGAGAAATTGAATAAATCAAATTATTCGATTGGTAAGTTTATGAAATCGCAGCTTAGTTCGATCTGCAGGGGCAAATTGACACTAAACCTACCACAACTGGTCAAATGATGGTTTTCAAACTTTTGTATACAGTTCTTATATAGAATATATAAATAATGTACAATTGTTTCCTGCATTACTCAATTCAGTACCACGTGAAATATTTTTGCATTCAATTGAAAAAAAGTGTTTTTAAGACTAGTCCTTTGTTTCGTCGCAGTATATATAGGTAAAAATGAAACCTCGGTAGGTTTAGTGTTAAACAGTCACGCTGTGGGAGTGTCCTGTGAATTGGAAATAAGTTAGGTATGTTATGTAAATGTGGGTGCAAAGTAGATTAAACGATTCGACGTCCTGTTTGGGTCTTTCTCGGTAACCACACCTAGCCTGATAATAAAACGTTCAAAGTTAACGTTAATCCATAATAGAATTTAACAAAATTGTGTTTAATGCAATGAGAATTATTCCGTGGAGGTGTAGAACAATTATTCCGAGAATTAGTAATTAGTTATATTAGTTTCCGTGTCGTACACCGTGCGTGAGCATGATACTGCGAATTCAGTGCTTATTAAAGAAGTTTGCCTGCACTTTATAATGTGTTTTCGAGCACCTCTCAAGCGAGAAGAGGTAATTAATTACAAAGCTCCTACTTATTGTATTACGGTACCCCTAGGGACAATCTTATCTCGCGTGTACTTATTGCAGCCCTCAGCAGACATGAACCTTTTTAATGAGAAATTAATTATTTCGCAACTATCCCAAATAAACCATACCCGGTTTATTTATTTGTTCGACGTTTTTGGACAGCAAAAGGAGTGAACGCGAGACAGAGAAAAGGGGGTCGGTGCCGAGATATCTCGAACGAAATAACTTCTCACGGATCTTGAGGCTGCTACGGCATCTTGTTCAGGCCCGAAGAGTTTAACGCATCTGGTGAACTCGGGATCAGGGAACGGATGAGTTTCGAAGTCCCTCTTCTTCGATATCCCGAACAGAGTCGATTTCCAATTTTAGGTGACACGGTCCCGTCGCTCCGCCCGCGGGAACGATAGAATTATTGGAAATGATGTGGGATAATCAGACACCTCCGCGATGATACGTCAGATCGTGACGGTTTTGCCATAATGGGACAATGAATTCCTCGCACGCGGCTTTTCGCGGATAAGTCGATGGGATACTTATCTACGCGCGTTAATACTTTGTGGGACGAGAAAATTATCTGATACGAACAGATGATAGCTGTGTCACACAATTATTGATATTTCTAGATGCAAGATATTTGCATCCGTGGAATTCCGCCAGGCACACTCTACAATTAAAAATTAAACCTTTCATCCTCTATTTAACGTTACGACAGATATAATAATCGTCACAATTTCTACGAGGTTAAAATATTGTTTCTATATAATTGAAAAATACCTGGCCAAACCAACTCGAGGTCTATTTATAAAGTCTGATCACTTAACAATCCTCTGTAAATTTACCTTAATGGAAAGATATTCGCGACTGGTAAGTTCTTCAGAGGCAGTTTCAGCGGTTATTCCGGCGATGTTGCACGGTCGACTTTAAACCATCGTAGCCGAGCAAAAAGTGGAAGTATCCGCGGCACGTTGCACGAATGAGAGCACGTGGTCGCGGGCCAGAAACGAAACTTACTTACTCGCGAAGCACACTCTCTGAAAGTTTCGTTCGACGAAGTCGGCACGAGCTTGCGCACGCCGAAAGAGCGAAACCATCGTTAATCATTCTCTCAGTGCACTGGTGTTTTCTCGTTCCAACGAAAGATAACTTCGATTGCTTAGCCTCGAAGTGGCACGGAATTCCACGCCATTCCTTTCCCAAATAATTCGCGTTCGTTTTTTACCAAGACGTGGCACGAATCGCTCAGCCAGATTTATATTTAATTCCCTGTCCAGGCGTTTCCTCATTTTTTTTTTCGTCGACACGATGATCTTTAACGATCTTGTACGCGAGAAAATCAAGTCAGTTGGAAAACGTGTTCGGATAACAAGGACCTTCGTTAACACGTTCACTGTGGTGGCATGTATAGAGGGAGGGTGCATGGATCGAATCACATTCGACATTTTCTTAAATTATAGTATTTGCAGTAATTTAAAAATATTTTTATTTCATCTTTCCACGAAGAAATTGTTCCTCGGATATATTTACACACTCACGATTGGAGATTCGAATCTACTGGTACATGTTTTCATATTTTTTTTATACCTTCTTTAACTATTATATAATTTTGATTTCTGTCGTTACAAGATAACTTTTGTTCAATATTCTCCACAATTTTCCTCAGTTGCGATCGCTAACAGCTGACTGAAACAGAAGGCTGGTCACCCAACAATGTAATTACTTATGACTTGGTCCGATGGATCCACCATCGCGAAACACACGCCTAACCGTTACAGATTACGCGAGTATCGCAGAGTCCCCGGTAACGGATCAGTCACGCACACGTTTCAGCGATCCCCGTCAAACGAGCCGAAACGAAACTTACTTCGCTGCCACTCGAAGCGAGACGCCCTGGAAAAGTTCGGCACCGGTTCGTTGGATCGGCCAAGAGACCGAAACCGTCGTAAATCATTCGACGATGGCTCGCGGTCCCCAACCACCAGCGTTAGGGGACTTTAATCTATGGAGTCCGAAAAATCACAGTCTCGTTAGGATTTCTTCTCGAACGAACGGTTCAGTCGATCAATTTGGAACTTTATGCTTGTACCCTCTATACCTTTGGGAATAAGGAAATAAAATTTTGAGTAATTATTTTAATTTTTCCTACTTAGTGCAGGCATTGTTAAAAAGAGCATTTATCGATTAACTCTAAGGGTCTAAAAATTGGGGAAAATGAAATTCAAGTGACAATATAGATAGCTATCGAGGCACCCTGTATATCAGTCGCATCTTCCCCCAGGGGAAGGAAGTTGTCTCGCGAAGAAAATCGTTGACAGCAATTTCGTGCCTCGTAATTAATGTCCACTCTTAACAGGCAACCGTGGCGCAATTAACAATTCTCAAACTGGCGGCTCGCTCCCTCGCCGAACTGACCGTAAATTAAATGTTCGCTTCGATGTGTGTACTTCGACTAGGACTGGGTAGACCTTGGCAAACGCCGGCCAATTTATCGCGATGAGGTGGAAGTTTGAAATACGAGTATTTTACATTGCGA
The DNA here is from genome assembly GCF_026225885.1 of Hylaeus anthracinus. Lineage (NCBI taxonomy): Eukaryota > Metazoa > Arthropoda > Insecta > Hymenoptera > Colletidae > Hylaeus > Hylaeus anthracinus. Next base: position 7,836,001 of record NW_026535289.1, read on the forward strand.
AATTGCTACCTTGGGCTGGCTCGCGGAACGCTTCTGATATCGCCATCGTGTTTGAACGGAAACTTCGACTTTGAGTTTTATTAACATTGTGGTGATCCTTAAACTTCCGTGACCTGATTTACTTCTAATTAACCGAACGAAATATCCTCCTTTGTTTCGCTAGTTGGTCCACGATGGAACACTCTTGGTTTTTGTTTTCCCCAGTTTTCCGATTAAATATCGTCTAGCCTTATCGGAAACCATTAATTCCATTAGCTATTGCTTACAAGTGGAACGTTTTAATTAAATAACTAGCGCTATTAAAGTCTGGAGAAATTTTCTTTCGAGTTCTCCAATGAAATATACATTATTTATTATAACTTCCGGTATGGAAGGTAAAAGCGTGGTTCGACGAGTATTTTAATTTAAGATTAACCAGGTCCTGTAAATAAAAAAGAAAATTAATGGGTTCTTTTGTAGGGAATTATTAAAAAATAATAAAACGAATGCTGAATATTGCATCTGCTTTACTTCGTTTTTTGTTTTTCTTAGTTTTCGTTCAAATAACTACTTTATGGAAAACCATTAACTCCGTAAACAGTTCCTTACGATAGGGCCTCCCGAAACATTAAATCTGTTAACCATAAGATATGGAGGAGTGAAAGGTTCCTCTAATCAATATTTTTATTGAAGTCTTATTCTTGACTGCAAACGAGGACAATTTTTAATATGAAATGCAGAATTAGACGGAGCACTACGTAAATACAGTTTTGAAAATAAAATTAAAAAAAGTTCATTTTCTCTATTATACATCTCTGTTGCCGAGAAAGATCCACGTTTTGGTTAAAAACATGTAATAAATGCTCGAATGTCTACGAGTTCGAACTGTTAGATCATCCCATAAGTAAAATATTGTAAAATGACATAGATTACTTTTTCTTATAACCCTTAAGGGTATGTTTCATATATTAATTTGAGTAGCGGAAGAATAAGTGGCATGAACTTATTGGACGACCTAATACATCGTCAATTTTGGTACAAGCATATCTTAAACTCATATGTATACATAGAAATTGTTTTTATCGAGCACCCGATCGAGCACCGCTATGCAATAGGGGTTGAAAGGGTGCCCCACCGTCCAATTCCTTTGGTGGCCGCAAATTTCATTAGTCCTCATCCCTGATGCGCAGTAATCTCCGAATGGAACAACACCGACGATGAAGAGCCGAGGAACAAGAGTGCCATTGTATCGGCGACTGGCAGCCCCTATCAGAATAACGAGGGTCCATTGCAGAGAGACGAAGTGAAGGCCACTTTTAATAAGGAGGAAAACAACGATAATGCCCGTAAGTCTTCCCCGTCTGGTTTCTAGTATTGTCGCGTCGAAGGGTTCCCTTCGTAATTTTCCGCACGATTTCCGCTTTTCTTTATTCCCTTTCTTTTTTCGTTGGTCCCGCTCTTTTTTGGCGTTTCGTAGCTGCACGAAAATTGAATGCCGATCACGAACTGCATTTTTCCCCCCTCGTTGCTCGCCGGCGCCGTTCACTTTCGCAGCGTCAATTGGGCACAATGGAGCGAAAGAGTGAGTGTAACGAGATTTTAGAGCAAAATTTGATTCTGAACACCTTTGTCGCAACTGGTTTTTAAACGGAACGTGTCGCGACGATTAATATCCAACTTTTTCAATTAGTCCATTTTTTTTTTAATGCTTTGAGGGAGTTGTCGTTGGTACTATGATATCCACGACAACTTCATACTTTCGAAGTAACCAAGGACGAAACAATAAGGATTTCCAGTTTAGGATTAATTACGTGGAAATGTGTTTATACTTCAAACGTAGCCAGCCCTGTTTCTTTTTTTTCGTTTCTTTTAATGCACCGCAATGTCTCCCGGTCGTTCTCGAAAATTCTCGGTCGTTGGTCAAAGAAACGAAGCGGAATCGAGCGACGATTGGAGTCCATCGACTCCTCGCGGAGTCCATAAACCGATAACGTAGCCGTGCCCTTCCTTCTGTTTTATTTTCGTTGCGAAGAGAGTAAAATCTAATTAATTTCTTTCCTCTCGGCGTTGTCCTCCTGAGAGCACTTTGCTTTGAACCGAAGTGTTAGGAGGAAGTAAAGCCAAAGTACTGGCCGACATTTCCGCGTGCTCGTTTTGCTCGGTAAACCGTCCAATTGTTATCCAGTACTCCTCCTTTGAGGCTCCCCCGACGATATTAAGCTTAATCGATCGTTATGACCCGACCCTGGCGATTCGTTTTACTTTCCATAAAAGTAAATAGATCAAATTACGCGGATTTTTTGTGCGAAGAATCGGGTTACTCGACTCTTCGAGAACTTCCTGGAGTTGCACTACAAATATACCTTCGTCGTCCTCCTTGAAAGCAGTTCAATTCTTGCCTCTCGCCGTAGGAAACTTTTCTGCTACTTTGCCTCGCAAATCCTTCTGTGCAAAACTATGACCTGGATGCGAAATTTCGAATAACGGAAATAAGATAAACAAGTGTTTATCTGTTACAATTTCGATGGAGATTTGAATGTAAATTGAACTCCACTCTTCTGTTCGCTTGTTCTGCTCTGTACTTTTCTTGGTTAGTGCTTCTGCCTTGCAATTCTTCGTCGAGAATAAATTACATCTTTTACATACTTAATTTAGTGACACATCTGTGGGCCTACTGAAAATGTCACAAAACTAAAAAAAGCTTATTTAATCTCATATTAGTTTCTCTGTCTACACACATAAGGCTCTTCATTCATTTCAATAACAAACGCTTTGACACTTTATTTGGTATTCGCGAGACCCTGTTAAAACGTGCTATTACACGTAAATCGTCAAAAAGGAGAATTATAGATTCGCGTGTTCCGTCACGACGAAACGCTCGTTACATTTGGTCTTTCACGCGGCAGAACCAATATTCCGTTTCCTGCGTAATAATCTTCAGCCAGCGAAAAGGGAATAGAAGAACCCGAGCAGAAACCGTTACGGGGCGTAACACTCTCTGTGTTTTCCCTCGCGCGTCGGTTCGAAGTGTATTCGCGCGGAGCGCAACGACGTGACATTAGAAGAGAAACGGAATGAGGCCGCCTCGTGGCAATCTCAAGCGGAGCGCGAAGCTGCTCGAAATTGCACGAAAATTTCTTTCAGGAAGGAAGGTATCGTGATCGTCGATAAAACGTCGTTCGTTCAAACGCGATCGAGCGAAACGGTAACGTCATTGGTTAAATGTGAAAGTAATTTTCTGCGAGGATCATTCCATGATAGACCCAGTCATAATTTCAAGGACTTTTCTGTCATTGAAATAGAACGTGGCCCGAGTAAAATTAGAGAAGATTCTCTTCTGGTGTTGAATTTGTTTTGAAACTGGACAGTGATAGACGCAGGAGTCTCAATTTGGTGATTTAGCCTAAAACAAACTTTATTTCGAGAGGTCCATTCTTCTCGAAGAAACGAAGAAAGTATCAATTCTTTTTAATTAATACTGCCAAATCTAAAAATTCTCAAATTTACCATCCTCTAATTTTTATGCAAATCCGATACCAGCAAAATGATGATTAAAACCCCATCTGATTTTGCATGGACCACGTCGCATTTGAATTTCGCCAAAAGTCCTGGCATCCAGGTCGAAAGGCGATCAATTCGACGTGGAATAACGCACAAATGTTTCTTTATCACCTGGCGGTTCCGTGCGTCGCTATATTCGTCGAGAGACAATGAAATGATGGATAACCGTCTTCCAGTGAAAGCAACGAATCGATAAAGTGCCGATCGACCGTGATCCAATTACGACGAGCATGATGAACGTAATCTTCATTATCGCTTCGTCGTGCATTGTGCGAGGCTCCCTTCGCGATAATATCCACCGTGATAGGTCGTGTACATTAGTGTATTCGGTGGCCAGTCTGCAGACGACAGAGTTGTGCACGCGTGCGTCCCATGGAACATGTTCAAACGTTCGCACTGGTCTCCAAAGCGCACCTCGAAATCGAACGTGTACGACATTTAACTCATCGACGCTCCTACTAATTGGACGATATTGGAGCCTTTAATGGGAGAATTGGGTTTGGGCTAACCAAGGAAAACATAAACATTGGTCAAACATACCACAGACAGATGTATTTCTAAGGTGATGCAATTCAAACAAGATTGTTGATTTGAGGAGTTAGGAGTGCTTTTCTATTAATAATTTAAAGTGTGATATCGTTAGCGCGATGTGAACGTACCCTCTATATCTATTGAAGAAATTTGTTGAAATTAAATGGTAGGTCAAATTTCTTCAATAGACATAGAGGATATGTATATTTATGGGATTGACTGTATGTTGCATGTAGCATATCATATCCACGAAGCATTGAACCTACCCGTTATACTAATTACTCATTATAGATCGATGAAAAGATACTCAGATTCGTGTGCACGTGTCAGTTCCAGAGAAAAGCAAGGAGCCAGAGTCCAAGCAATTCGTCGGCCTGGTCATCGGGATCCTGACTACTGTGATCGTGATGCTACTGGCCGCGATCATGTTTATTTTCTACAGGAATCGAAGACTCAAGGCTGCCCTCGCACCGTCTACGTTCTACGATCAACACGGCGATCTGAAGGTAGTGTAAATGATTTTTAACACCAGAGATATATCTTACACCTTTCAGCTACGTGAATATATAATTCTCTGGCTTACCTGAAGTTAACAATTGTCCTCACATTTTTTCTTTTTACATACGGTATTCTTCCCTTCCTCTTCCTCAAGAGTTTTCCTCTTAGTTAACACTTGCAATCGCAATGCTGACCTCTTCTCTGGCCAGTTGCCATTCGTGTCCCCCATAATCGTGACCAATACCAGCCCTATTCAAGATCTTTAATAAATTTTCCACTTTCATTCGTTCGAAACAAAGATAGTCCCCGTGGTTTAAACAGGATTATAATGTAAACGTAGCCTAAATAAAAAGCGAGCGAAAGGGCCGCAGAATTTTCCGTAAATGCAATCAGCCAGGGTGAATCCATCGTTTAAAACTTTCGAATTACCTTCGTTCGCGGTGCTGACATTACCGCGGTGTCGTTTCAAAACCTCGAACGCATTTATTTCACTCAGCTCGTCGCGACTGCGTCGCAAAGTTGCAGCGTTTCTCGCGTCGGTGTCCCCTCCGCAGTCATTCTCGAGGAAATTGTTAGTAACGGGAGAACCAGTGTTTCGCTCGATTCGTAACAAGGAAACCGTTCGCGGTCGGGAGGACGAAGCATTGAATGCCACCTCGTTACCAGCGGGTAATGCTTTAACTCGACGCCGCCAATTTGGTAAATGGCGACGACCTTGCTCCCCCCTCTTCAAGATAACGATTTTTCTCCCTGCCGCGACGACGACCACGACTCTCATCGGGATCCATTTTGTACCTAATATACTGTTGCCAGGGTGCATTCATTTGCAGAAGACAGTACTTCGTCGAAACCGAACGAGAAGAGGGAATGTTCGATTCCAGGTACCTCGTGGTTGAATCGCGCATTTAATATTTATTTTAGGTCGATAGGAAAATAATGTCCGTTTTCGGTCTACGCTTAACTCATGCGGCAGCCATTTTTCGAGCTTTTTTTACCTTCCTAGCTGTCCCAGGTGGTCGATAACTGTTAGATGGCTTACACTAAATTCCTGTGCCAGTTGTCGAACCGTTGTTCGTGGATCAGCTTCAACCAGTGCTTTCGATTGGTCGTTGTCAACGAGAGAAAGGCATCCGCGACCATTTTCATCTTCGAGGCTCTCATCTCCACTTCGAAATTCTTTGGACCAACGCATCTTCTTCAAATGCATCGTTGATATTACGAGTCATAGTTACAGCTTTATGACCCAGTTTATATTTATATAATAATATTACTTGCTTAGTATCCATTGCGAAGTAAATAACGCAAATTATTTGCTGTCTAAGCTCAGTTAAAGGCTCCATTTCATCATCACGAGTGAATCATTCTGAAGTAGATTAAATTACACGTAGTGATAGTGCATAGAATGTACACTGCATCTGCCGAAACGATGTTCAATATCGCTTTAACGGTAGCCACCTATTTGCCCTCCGTTTCCAAGCCGCTTGACGAAAAGGCTTTTGAGCAATCATGGAAAATGTCTTAGCCGTGTTAGGCGTGCCGAGGCTGGATGCGAGCCATAGGAAGCCAAGTGTGAGAGGTAGGAGAGCTGGTCAAATATTTTCCTTGAAGCAGGTAAACGGGCATCTGGAATTGCGCATCGATCGGTGAAGCGAGGACCAAAAGGAATCCTCGATAAATAGCTGCAAGACTCGCTAACGTGAATATTCTCTAGGTGCAACGTTTTAATAACAAACTATCGCGAGAGAAATTGTTCCTAGACGTTCAAAGAGTCCTTGCTATCGTTGTTTCGATGCGAGTTAAGTAAAAGGCGACTTCGACATCTTCTATTACGTTAATGTTACGACAAGGGTCTGGGAAAGATAACCGAATTACCCTGTCGGCAGGATGTACCAACTTGTCTTTAAAACTCGGCAAGGTAGAGCTCTCTGTCGACGACATTCTCTAAAGTAGAATACTTGGTCGGTAAAGCATGATGTTCTGTCGACAGATGAGACAAGTTCAAGTTTATTCCTAAATCCCAGAAAGTCTTCCTCGATGTACCAGTTTTTTATGATTTTTAAACCAAAGATTCACTCCTACGCCCAACAAGAAAATAATTGAAAAATAGACGCAAAACGTTGTATTCGTGCGATTAGACCCCTTTTATCCGCGGTACGAAATAAAACATACGCTACACTTTGAATCAAAGTGATCTTAAAAAGCTCTACGCTGTGTCATATTGGCCCCTTGAAGCCGTCCATTCTTTATTACATTTTTTTCCCCCAACATCAAACCAACAGACGATATTAAGGTGGCCTGTTTCCGGTAGACCATATCCCGTATTTCCGTGGCGCGCGGAGGAAAAATTGTTCAAAGCGAAGGAAACGTACCTGCCACTTCGTTTTAAAGAGGAATGTCCATCTTGCTCGTAAATTCCGGTCCGGCTGCGGCAGGGAATTATTAAAGTTTTATATTTGTTGTCATCCGCGCGGCTTGCTGTTCCGTTGGCTACCACCGAAAAGGCCATTCCTTTCTGCGCGGGGACGCGTCGTAACGAGGACGCGTGCTTCAAGACGGATCCACTTTGTCCCGGGGAAAAATTAATTACCGACGTTAGCGTGGTGAACAATGTTGAAACGCCGCGACGTGGAGAGCGTCGACGAAACATGCGAACACAAAGACCAGAAGAAAACGGAAAATACCCGGCGAACGAATTCCTATCCCCTACTGTTCCATTGAACGCGGGAAAGGAGAACGCCAGGGGTGGCGGAGAACGTCGCAAGAATATGTAAATACACGGAAAACGCGTTTCTTGGGAAATTGGTATTTAACGAAGCGCGAAGACGAAGAAAAGTAGAGATGAGTCTGGTTTGGTGTGAGCTGTTGTGAAATTGAACGAAACGAAGTTCATTCGCAAAATTGCATGTTAATGTAGTGAACTTCAAGCTTCGCGAATGATGACTTTTTAATTTCGCACTATTCGGACGCTTGACTGTGGATAAGAAAATGTACAACTAGAGACACGTTCTAAAAGGCTATGGGAACTCGATTTTAGTAGGAGCTTTTTGGTGCACGTTTACTGATTTCATTAAAAATTTTGGCGATTTGTATTAGGAGGTCGTTCATTAGAGACGAGATGTTCTCAAACTTCAGTCTTCTATTTGGAACTGTATCGCTGGTTGATTTTCGGATTTGGCCTAGGTTCGTTGGTGACACATTGATCCATTCTTGGTTTCAGATTTCTCTTGCTGCTTTCTTAATTAAAAAAAATATATTAATTTTGCTTTTAAGAACATATAAATATTCCGGTCTCTAATCTTTTTTAATTATCGAATGCAAATACAGTTTCCAGTAGTCGTATTTGTTGCTAAGCTTTCCAACTGAGACAGTTCGAAACTCCCTGTGTCGTCTATACGTTCGTGTCACCCGTGGACGAACCAATATAATTCCCGCTGAGTAAATTTTTACTAGCCACTACCCCCGCGGGGGTGGCATCGTCGGAGTCTGGGGTGGCAGGCAATCGAGCTGACTCCACTTAATTAAAAGAGCCAGTCGCATGGCCGTATTGTCGGGGGCGCGAGAAGACGTGCGTTATCTAGCTCGTTCACCCGTCCGTAAGCAAGCCTGTGTACACACGTAGGCATCCTCTTCATCGCATTCTACCCCGTTCCACGCCACTCCCGGTATTAGCCACCTGCTACTTGTCTCGTCTCGGCCGTTGTAAAGCCGTCGAGTGTCGCGATTTCCCTTTTTTGTTCAGCTGACCCCGTTGCATTTCCTGCAGACAAACCGGTCTCCCGTTCTTCGAGATGAGTTCACCCGGACATCGACCACTTGACAGCCGGCGCACAAGTCCTCGAGACTATTTATCCGGTGTCGTGAATCGTGTTGGGTATTCGCCACTCCGTTGTCACGACTGTTTCGATGTTTTCGAGAATCACGTAAATAGTAAACAGTGCATGTAAATATCAAAACGATTCCCTAACAGTCATCGATTGCAACGCTTTCGTGCGAGGGATCGTATGCATTCCAAGACGACTAGAAATTCTAATTAGTATCTTGATGAGGAGATTCTCCGGTATCGTGCGCTGTAATGGACGCCAGATTTTGGACGGATTTGAACCAGGAGATTACGAGCTGGGTTTGAGGTTTAGGAGATATGCGACGTTCCCGCATTGCGTGCCTTCGTGGCCCATACACCAGCCCTTATTTGGGGCGTATGCAAAATTCAAGGAACCACGTAAAGGGTTCTCATTGTCAAACTCATGTCCTCGCCTTGAATATGAGATCGTGGATAGAACGTTCTATAATTTCCATGAAATAAACCTGTTTGAGTCGAGTCAGCACTTTAAGGGCATCGAATTATTGGAATTCTTGAATATCGAGCAGCTGGAGATTTCAAACTTTGACATTGCGCGTTGCTAAAAGCATTTTTGGAACTTGAATCTTCGAGTTAGGGGATGGCGATATATTTTTAATTTATTTTCCATAGATTACATTTTTTTATATATTAAGGTTGTTCACGTTCCCAGAAGTACATTTATTGATATACAGTGTAAAGTGAATTTTCTTTATTACAATGGATTACTTCTTAAGAAATAGTAATATTTTTCGAATCATGTACATACAGGTGCGCGTTGGCATAAATTCGTTTCGAAATTTGATCGCGTTTATTAATTTTCTAGTCGTTGATAAGCCGTAAATCGCGAATGAAAAATGTAACGAAAACACGGGAAGGAGTGATCAAAACTTTCCCAACTCGCAACGCATAAATTTTCACAATACGTTGCTGGAATTATTGATATTGATTTTGAGATTATCGTTATTTCATTATAACCGTATTATTTATTTGTCACTCGTTCTGACAGAAACATTTCGCAAAAATAAATTTTCAAATGTTTACCTTTTGTACTGGGTAACTCGTAATTTATCGATTGATATTTCACCCCCGGGATTTTCATTGTTTCTGTAGAGTGCGAAAAAAAATTTTCCCTTCGAAAGCACGATATAATGGCTCGCGCAAGCTGGAACATTTCGTGTACAGCGACGAAACAATACCGACTTGTTTGAATTTTTACGTACTCGCAGCCGTATTAACGTGCCCTGTAACACAATGGCCGGCTCGCGCCGCTGTTTCACAGTTCGTTACTCTTTAACGTATCGTGAAAAATATGCGTTCCACTAGCGTGGACAACGATGCTTAACAAGAGTCAGTTTCCTGCCCTGTCGAACAATGTCGAAACACTACAAATTAGTCGCGCACTCCGCGTTATCTTTCCGCAGATTTTCCGTCGGATTCCCCCTCGAAAAATGAATGTATCATTCAACGTTGGCAAATCGTTCGCGATAACACGTCATTTCCTTCCTAATGAAATATTGGAAAAACCTGTCGACAGAAATGAAGCGCATGTTCATTATTCAAATAGCTGAGTAAACGTCGCGCGATTAAAATTTTCACGGAATAACACATCGAATATATCCTTTAATTTTTAACGATTCATAAATTTCTTCTCGTTTCTTTTTTCAAAATGAAAAGGCAATAACACGCTGGAAGCTAAGCATCGATATCTATAATCGAGCATGATTCTTGCGTATTCGTTAACCTTCACTTCCGTTTCAAAAATTCCAACCCCTTTTTTCACTCCGACGCGACGCGGTCGTCGAGGGGCTGTACTGGCGCGTAACAGAGGGGTTGGCAGAACGGGGATGGAAGAGGGAGGCGTTCAAAAGTGAGGTAATACGATTACCGACTTCAGCTGCAAGGGGGTCTCGTCACGATACGAGGGGCGCCTGAGCGAAAACAGATTATTTTAATTTAAAGCAACAAACTCTCCGATTCCCCGTATACTGGTAATCCTTCCCCGCAAATTTGACGTACGCGTGTATCCGCCATTGTCACCTGGCGGTAGTTTTCGGATTAAGCATCGGGATAGTGCGGAGGAACATTGTCGACGACGTGCCGACCGCCTTCCTGATGAAAATCAAACAGAAGACTCGCCAAGCTTTCCGTCCGCGCCGGTTGTGCTCGTTTGTTCGTTTGTTTTCGCGAGAAGATTTTTCATCAACGTCGACTGTGAATTAACGAATGGCGTAGACGTTCAAAAGAGACGGAAAATGTTATTAGAGGGAAATATTATTCTCGCGTCGGTAATTCTCGTGCGTTGTGCGAAAAGGCTAGGAAATCATAAACGAGATTTTTGTAACGTAGTTATTATTCCACGTTTTTCGGTATTCTTCTGTATAAATTCGCGATTTATTATATCGGAGAGGTTCGAAAAATACTGCGTACTTTTGTTACTTTTTCTTGAGCATTTTCAAACCGTCTCACAGTGTGATATTTCAGCGATCTAGCGGGACAAACGGTCTTTTTCACCAGAGAACGTAAATATTATTCCAAAAAATAGGGTATAATTAATTAATAATAGGGTCTGAACCTACGGGAATCAGAAAGTGAAAAGTGTATTAAAAATTGTTTACTTTTGAATAAAAATATATTCAAATAGAAGAGGATATAAAAATGTAATAAAATTGATCCTTCAATCAATTGCTTCGATCAAGGATGACAAGGCAAGGTACGTAACAAGCTGGAAAAGACGGAATCGAAACAGTACGAATTACACGACGGACTTCTTTATACAAAAGAACACGTTTAAAAAATCTGATTCATAATTTTCACGTTTGAAAGGCGCTCAAGCACGGACTGAGCCCACAATTCGATAACCGAGGATCATTGGGGGACGACGCAAAAAGGTTAGGATAAGCGAAAGAGTAAAGGACACTGAGTAAGAGGCAGATGTCGAGCGAAGGCAGAAAATGTGCAAACATCCGACAGGTTGAGCAGCTTTAACGGGAAAAGAGCGGAAATGTACCCACGATAATGAAAATGGCAAAAAGCACTCCACTGCTAATTAATGGAAGATCGTTCTGTTCCTGAAATCCACCTCTTTGCACTTCTGGGATTTCATCAAGCAGCACACTTCGCTATTTCGATTTGTGTTTTCAACTTGGTCCACGACGCGGCGGATCGCGATACCTCTGTTTCTGGCATTCGCGGACGCGCGCGTTCGAAAATGTGTAGCTAAACCTTGACGAGCTCTGTTCACTCTTGAATTCCAATGTTTACTTAATTTTTCAGATGAACGGTATCACTTCCTTACTTATTAAACTCGAAGAAAATTCACCGCAAACAACTCCGGTTTTGCTGATATTTTCTGAAAGTTTGATACTCGAATATTTCAGGAAACAATGTAGATACGATGATGTGCGCAAAGGGACTGTAAGAGAGACACAGGAGGGGTATTTGTGTTGCAAAACAGGAAAGTCAATAAGAAACAAAAGTAGGGAAGTTATAGTAAGGATAAATGAAGAAAAAAGAGAAAGATTCAAGAGGATCAAGGCTCTTACGCCATGGATGTGTGTGCACAATATGTACACATTATGTAACGAAGGAAAATTCGAGAGGACTAAGGTTCTTACGTTGTGACTGTTGTGTACACAAGTACAACACGAGAGCTTTGTTTATCTTAAATTTTTGGTCTTTTTCAATTCCCTTTACGTGTACCATAACTTTCTTACTCGTATTTTTTGTTGACGTCCCTGTTTTCTATGTATACCTCGTCCAATTTTGCTTCTCAATTTGTCGCATTGAGACTGTTTCCAAAAATTCGTGCACGATATTTCCTGAAATAAGTCATCAACAGACAACATATTCTATTGTATTTATTTAAACGTTCTGCATATGTTTTAAATGCACACTTCAGCCATCATAAATCGACCGAATCATTAACAGTACACACCATATGAAGTAATAAAAAGAACAAACTAACGAGGAGCTTCTATTGAATTATAAATCGTTAAATTCCTCGACGGGTTACTTTGCAGCAACTTGAAATTCAACCGCGACGACCGGAGATTATTTAATAGCGCGCCATCGATCGTCCGCGTTCCGTGATAAACTGGATACGATATTAGTATGCAGCGAAACGTTCTCCGACTCTGAACAAATGCGGCACGATAATAAGTTCGCTGAAACCCTCGCAGGGAACTCAAGTTACGCGATAGCATTGTGTCGTTTATTTTAGCGGGGTTATATTGGCCCAGATGTCGAAGATATATCCGCAACGGGCGACGTCTAAGACATCGCAGGATATTCCCCAATAAAAGTATCCTTGGGTCAATCGAACGTATCTACGAGGTCAGGGATGTATCGGTCGAAAAGGTCCTTTTATACGATCGATTGATATATTTGTGTCCACGACGAACACTGGTCAATTGAAAAGGTTATTATCGTTCTGGTAGCGGTGTACTCCAAGAAAAGAAGTCGATTCTTTGCGAAATTGTAGATGGGGCGAAAAAGAATACCTCTGAGGAAAACTTGCTTGAAATATATCTGCCCATAGTGCCACAGGTGCGTAGAAGACAGTGTACAAGTATTATTGATTTATCTAAGAAGAATGCCTCCAAGGTGGAGTCTGTTTAAATGATTCCGTCTATACTATATAGACATTTCTCTCGACTGTCAATGATATTTATGGCAATATCGATGGCCATCTAAAGCCCTGTGCAGGATAAATGTGGAATACGTGGATGGAGTTTGAAAGAAGTGTAACAGAAATAGGAATAATATACAGGTTGTTAACAAAACTATGAGATCGTTTCGTAATAGATTCGTCGTATAAAAATAAACCAAAAAGCCCTGTAACAATTTTCTCAACAGGTTTCACAAAGTCAGTACTCCTCGACGAGGTAAATAAATAATGAAGGCAGAAAAAGAACGTGTTTGTAATTTCCCTCTATTTTTTTCTCAAATTTTCTTCGCTAAGTCCAACGTATCATGGAACGGCAAGCACGTGATCTCGAGTCGTTGAATGCAACAGACGCTTCCGTCTTGCGAATTGAAACGGCGAGCGTTCAACGAAGTAAGTCGCCCGTTTTAATGGGCGCCCGTTAACCGACGCTGTAAACGCGTTCGCCGAGAACTCGACGAGATTCTTCCCAGGGCGTCGATGTTTATCGAGTAATTACTATTTTCAATTAACGGGTCCGTTCGATCGATTATTTTTCGTTTAAACGAAGATTGCCCGCGCGATCGGTCGATAATTCCGGCTGCTGATTGGTTTCTCTATAATTAATTTTTCCTCGCGCATTAAATTATTCGCCCCGTTGCGCGTCGATCACCGAAACACGTTCGGTCTGGCCGAAGATTTCCATACTACCAATTACGAACGTTTCACTGCGATTTTCACTAGGCTCGGGCATCGAACAAACAAGGTCGCAGCCGAAATTAACAACGTGCAACGAACTCTACACTCTTGTCTGGGTCACGGTTCGCACTTTGTCTCGGGTCATTCCAGAACATAACAGATCGATCTGCCTATTGATCTCCTCGTCGGGAAAACCTCACACTGCTGTTGCAGGACTTTATGAATATTGTAGGAGTCTAACCGAAAAATAAGGCACGGGGATTCGAACCCACGATCCTCAAATCCACAGTCGACCGCTTTACCTACGCGACCAATCCCGTACCCCACGTTTCGTGTTATTTGACTCCTTATTGTTGGGTATGGGAGGCGCGGACACTACAATATTGAGCCGATTTAGTTGCAATCTTTGATGCAACGTTTGTGGATTGAATTGTCTTCTGAGGAAGGTAACAAATGACCTTCGCTCTAAACGATAGTATCAGTAATTTTTAAATTTTGTGTCTTTAATTGTGGACACCAGGTCTGAAAGGGTTAAATAAAGCTGCTGGTACTATACAAAAAAACATTTCTTATCTAACACCCCGAAACGATACATTTCACATAAAATTAACTTTGAACCGATGTTCTGATCACCACCGTACAAACACTCCGGGTTAGAGAATTATACGTTTCCAATATATTCAGTTCTACCACAGTACGTTCATGTTACGCGACACCCACCCTCTCCTCGGAGCAGCTCCCGGGATACTAATTTTTCGCGAGAGGAACGGTACACGATCGCAAATGAAATCAACGCGATCCGTGATGCAACAGCCATAATACCTGGCAGGCGAGTGAACTCGACGAGAAAGGGTTGATCGAGCCATCAGCGGGAACGAGCAGCCGACGTTGCTTTGAATACCCGGCAGTAAGGGCGGAGGAAGTCGCGACAGGACTCCAGATAGCCCTAATGGCGAAAGAGAGGCGTCGGATGGAAACCCAGATGACAGGAAGACGAGCAACGTACCAGAAACGGTGGGCGATCAAAGAAAAAGGTGGAGAGGAAGAGGGCGAGGAAAGACGGCGTGAACGGGTGGGAATCGGGCAAAGAGATTCGAGTAGAATCCCAATGGCTAAGTGGTTATCTTATCTTAACGGCGGCGGTGCAGCATCTCGCCCAGTGAGTCACCCCTAACGCTTCCTAAACGGAAATTAACACCCCTCTACCCTCTGGTGCCCTTCCAGCCGAACCGTCTACGACATTCGAGCAGTGGGCAAGGCGAAAATCAATGGATATTATGTCGCGACCGTGGAGACTCGCGCCCTCGACACGATCTCGTTTATCGATTGATAAAAAGAACGGGGGTGTGAGATCCCGCTTCCGACAGCGAATTGTTTGTTACAACAGGAGTCTTAATTTCCTGAGCTGACGATCCTTGACCGGGGCGTTCTTTTTTAGTCGCGTTGGCCACGACACACGGTCTTCCGAGGGAAAGCTGCGGTCGATAAAAACCGGCCACGCTGTAAGCACGAAACTATCCCCTTCGACAACTTTGAAGATGATAAAAAAGAATGTACAGATCACTTTCAATGTTACGATTGTAATCTCTATGCAGATCCACCTTTAGAAATAAGGACTTTTTGCGTCCTTGTGTGTTGTATAATTAATATATACGAAAAGAATCAGTTCAGACTTAATGATACGGAATTTATCTTGAAATTCATCTTCGAGACTCGAGCAGTACGAAGCTTCTATTGCTAGTATTCAATAAACTATCTAAACTTCGAGTCTTGTCACTGAACTTGGCCTTCGTTAGAAACCTGCAGCCAGCCAAGCGAAATTAGAAAAATAGTCGACTGTTTACTTAATTAGTCGAAGTTGTTTCTCGAGGACGAGCTGTCGTGACCAGACCCGGTTACTGAACAAATACAAACGCGATCGCAACCTGGATACCCAGCTCCGACCTTCTATTTTTGGGAGCACGACACACGGTGCTCGAGATGTGGAACAAGGTTGCATAAATTCTGGATACTTTTTATCATTCTTCCCGTGGATTAGAGCTATCGATTCAGATATTGGACCGAACGTTAATTATTGACGAAAGAGCGTGGGCCAATGTGTGATCCAATTTCCCTGACTGTTAGAGCGAGCCGCAACTAATAATTACTCGATGATATGATAAATTTTATTCGCGGGGAATTACCGTAGCCTCCGTTGAATGCATATCGATGCGTTGCGCAGACAATTAAGCCGCGTGAAATTATCAGCAACGGTTCCGCGGTTTCGTGGCTAGTTTGACGCGATCATTTCTGGTGTCATTTCTTCCCGCGACGAAAATATGTTTCACTGAATAAATACGGTACACGATCCCTCTACTTTTTCTTCTAAACTTTATTATTATACAAAAATCATTGGCAAAAGTGCACTGAATCTGTTGGTGTTTATTTTGATGGACAAAATTAATTTGTAATAAAAATACATGTGTTTAAATCTTCTTTACAAAATCGGACGTTTCGTATGCAACAACCTAATATTTTCTCTGTTATGACAGAAAAAGTTTGTTTAATGATAAATGAAAAATTTAGTTGGGAAGGTCGCGAGTATTGAAAAGGAGGTAGAATGGGATGGGGGGTGGGTGAGACAAAGTGACGGAAAGTTCTGGGGGTAGCATATCGCTTTTACCGCGCGATATACACGCGCGGCGTGTGCATAAATGTCAGGTGCATTAACGGCAACGTTCAATATTCGGCCGCAGGTCTCCGTGCAGGAGGAGGGTGAGGACAAGGGACCAATTTGCCCTCCGCTTCCGGCGCAGTACCACGCGGCTGCCTACACCACGACGACACCGCAACTACACAAAACTATCACGGATTACAGCGGTTGGTAGCGACGTTAAGTGCGATACTTAAGCCTTTCGAACTCTGCCTGTGCATGCACGGTTAGGCCGATTTAAATTAATTCAAACAGAGGTTGCTCGAGTTGCGCGATTATCAACGCCACACATCGTAAATTATTGCCCGGAAATTATAACGCGATATAGCGTTGCAAACGATTTCGTGTATTCAATTTTTTCGAAGCTTTCGAATGTCGGAAGTAATCGAGTGCTTTGATCTTTTTTTATTCTATTTGTTTAATTTAATTCGGAGACGGTTCGAATTTGATAGTTATCAGACGTGATATATTATTGCAAGTTGTTGATTGCTGCAAAGCTATAGACCATCGAATGCGAAACAAAAGTATTGTGTAAATGTTTGTTATTTATATATTCGTAAATTGACAGAATTTTCTTGATCAACATTACAAATGTTGTTTTTGTTGTGTTCTCCAGCAAGCAGATTGCGCGATAGAGGGTTCATTGGTCATGCATGGATAGTTGGATTAATTTAATTCAAACAGAGATAGTGGAGATTCATATTTGTCAATATTTAGCGTAATATTAATTACTACAGAACTACGGACAATTGAATACATTAAATCCGGTGTTATCGCCTATCGAGCATTAACGGGTGCTTAAGTTATTTTTAATTATATTTACGTTTAATCCGATTCAAACTAATTAAGGGATAGTGGAAATTTGCTGACTATTATAAACCTGGTAATACAGGTGTAAATTTTAATTACCATAGAACTACTGCTGGATATATTGAATTCGGAGTTTGTCTGCTCAAAGTAAATAAATGTCTGAAATTGGTTCATCTCGGTTTGCTACTTAAGATTGATTGAAATTAAACTATTGGGTTGGTGCATAATTAACCGCCGTCCTTTTTAAATTTTATTATGAAAAAATGATCATGAAAATTCGTAGACTCGTGAACTCGATAATTTATAGCGTCCAACTATTTCGTTCTTGACTCAAAGTTGAACGACAAGTCCGAGGACAAAGTGTTGTAAATTCCAGGCGAACAATTGCTATGACGAATCGGACACCGCGTTGGCAAGTAATACAACGAACGATTTTAATCCCCCCTGTACCAGTTGTGCGTTGAGCCTTTTGCACTCCACCCCCGCATGCACCGTTAATCCGGTTTAAATTAATTCAAACAGAGACAATTGCAGTCTAACGATTATTAGCGCTACAATTTCCAAATATTGTTGAAAATTATTGCTCGTCATAGAGCTGTCTATAGGCAATTTCAGCGAAATATCAAATTCGTTATTAGTCTCGACAACGCTCAATGGCACTCGATATTCGTTAGAATGTTGCGTGTTTTAATTAAATAACGGGAAAACACGGAACGAGTGGCTTTCCGTCGCGGCGCATTATCGAGTTTGCGTTCCAACTAAAATTATATAAAATCGCGAGCAGACTATAGGTATTGGTCGCGACGATAAACGCGCAACACCTACCGTGATATGCAAGCATGCAGCGTTCGAATTAAATTACTGGCTAATGATCGACACATTATTATGGAGTTCGTGGTACTTAAGCCAATACTTACACGTGCGCCAAATCATTATAATGTTCAACGTGATTTATCGTACCTCGGCACCGCAACGGTACGATTACGATCCACTTTAACTTTTGCGCAACATTTTTCGTTGCGAATTCTGAAATTTGTCCGACATCTAGACGCGGTAGAGAGATTAACGATCTCACTGTACTGATCGATCCTCGAATGAAGGTTTTGCAAGTTCCAGGTCAGAGTTGGGCAATGATTACCTTTGCAATAATCGCTTAAAATTGCTAGGTTAATCGGTAATCAGAAACTCCATTCGTAATCTGCAGTCGTTAATCGGTACTTCGTAATCTTCCAATGGCTATCGTACCTAGACTAATCATTAATCGTGATTACCGATCGATTACTCGTAGATCACATTTTCCTTTAACGTCATTCCAGAAGAAATCGTACTCTGGTCGCATAATCGCAAACACCGTGACTACGGTGTTGAAATTCCAGAAAACAAGTTTTGATGACCGACGCGTTTCCGAGACTCTGTTCTTAGCTTTACCGGCGTCGACATAGTTTTCTCCTCGTACTTGCCGCAGTCTGTCGAGCAAAACGCCGAGCAAAATTAATTCGGAACTAACCGCTCCAATTAAAACTTAATTTCATTCGTTTAATAGTAACTCGGAATATTAACGGTTGAAGACGTTATAACGTAAAGCTGAACATCCGAAATTCAGATAACTACGTCGATTCCGGTCAACGAATCCTCAGCATACAAAGTGTCCTTCAATTACTGGCACTAGTGGAAAAAGTAGGTCTCCAATAAAATATTAAAAACATTTGTAATTTAAAAATATTGATAGATGCAAAACTTTGTCATTGAATGACTATTGGTTGCTGAATTTGTTAAATAAATTGCGTAATAGATATTAGTCACGTTTGTGTGGCATACGAAGGTAATAATTTATCAAACTGTGACTAATGAGTTCAGGAAAGCAATAACTCCTCGTTGGTGGCGGGAGCAAAATAGAACAAAGATTTATTAATTCCCACGTTTTGGATTGTGATGCAAACATTCTCCAGGACTTATTCAAAATTTAACATCACTATAATTGACTTTATTAGTATAAAGTAACACGAACAGACTTTGTGGGATTGATGATGGAAAAATATTTATTGAATTAATATATTAAATTGCAAAATGTATCATTACTATCGTAGTCTGACGAATTATTACATTATTACATTCCTATCAAAGCCTAGAAAATTCGATATCATCCATGGTCCAAATATTTAATAATTCGTAAACCCAACTAGCTCTGCAAAATAAATTTTCTTCAAACCAAAACCCCCGCGCAAAGGGTGATTCTCCAGATGCACTGTTACAGGACACCCTGTAGAGTCTACCAAGGATACAGAACGGGTTCTCCACAGTTTCACGTGAGAAAAAGATTTAATTGCAAAAATCGCCAGCTCTCGAGACCGATCCGATCGGACCTTCGTCCCAGAAAGATAAGGGAAACCCAACGCGTCGCGGCGGACACGGCACGTCCGCGTGTCGGAATAAAACGACTCCGATAATAGAAAAGAAAATGACGGAAACGCTTGTTGGAAAGTTTCCCCGCGGAGCACGCAAACGCGTACAGTTTAAACCGTTCGCTTGGTAATTTCTTCGCGTGCGCGTTCGCCGTCGTGTCTCTCTAACCTTGTCAAAAAATTCTTTTTTCCTTTCCGCTCGCCGGTATCACCGAGCAGGGATCACGGAGGCGCAGCCGGTTATTCCGCTCTTGCTGAACACGGCGATCAATCTTGCCAGGCCAATTCCGCCGGTTCAAGAATATCCATCTAATCCGCCACCCATACCACCGCCGCCGGAAAAGTATTACGCCAGTACGGAGATCTGCAAGGTGAGTATCAAAAATGTACGGCAGACATGCGATCCGTGACGATTAGTCCTTCTGCGAGAAGGTGGAGTGAAGGTGGAGGAAGAGGGGGCATTAATGCGGGCCACTTGGGGGCACGGAACTGTGTCAAACGCCTCGGCTTCGTGACTCCTGGATCTTAGGAAGCGATCGCGGCACGCGGCCAGCCGCTTGAATCGTTTCCCTTTCGAGGGTTGCCGGCCCCGCGAACTTCTCCAGGTTCCTCTTAATTTCTTGTTGTTTCGCCGCGATGCTCTTCCGTACCCCTCATTAATTCGATTCTGTTCGACTTTGCCTCTGTACGTCTACGGTGGCGATCCTCATCGAAGCTTTAAATTGTTCGCGTTATTAACTTGTGTTGATCGTAATGAATAAATGACGTACCAGGAATCTGGGATAAACCCGTGTAGAATCTCTTAAATGAAATTCAATGTTTGCGTTGTTCTATTTTGTACAGATTGATGCGTTACACACGGTCGATCCTTTCAGACCTGGCGTCCATAGTTGAGGACACAATATTTAAAAATCACCGACATTATACATAGTTTAGGGCGAATGTCTTTATTTGTGCACATGAAGGAAGACCAGTTTTCTGCGATAACTACACTATTAGAATTTTTTTCTTTATTTTTTTCATACTAATTTTAGTCCACGTTAACCCTAAAATTTAAATTACATTTGTACAAGAAAGAAAAACAATTCAGGTCCGAAAGAGCTGAAGCAGGTACATATAACTGTGTTAATCCCAATTTTGATACAGAATAGTACAAGCCTGAAGTATAGCTTGGCCCAGTTACCAGATTCACCTAAGCGTTCAGTTCAAGGTGACCAGCCCTAAGTGTTTCCAGCTCGCCGAAAGAGCTCGCCGAAAGAGAGCGATCAATGGTCTCGCGTTCAGAATATGCTACGTTAAAACACTTCGCGCGGAGAATAATGAGGCTTAATGGATGAAAAACAAGGCAACCGCGGGAGGAGGGGGGGAGGGACACTATCAATCATAACTAATGCGAGACGTCCGAGGGAAACGTCTTTCGTGGGCATACACTGATTACCGAGCGATAATGTAAAGGGTGTGGTTATTGATTACTCAAGTTCCCCGTGGCTTTACGCTTATTTTCATCTGATTATGCCGGTCGTTCCCCGTGGTGGTCCCGCACGATGAATAATGTTATTCGTCGGCGTATTTACCCAAGAAATATTGACCATGATTTTTATAAATTTGCCACCTAATTGCGCCCTCAGATTAAGGATAACGTAAGAGCGGTGGAACAGAGGGGTCGATTCGCAGAAAGAAATATTAATGGCGAATGCTTGGTCATGAACATGAATAATGCAGGGTCGTAATTAAATACTTAAGGGATTCGCTGGGGTAACCTATCGAGGCGATCGGAGGGACTAATCGTACTACAATAGACTGGGCTGCACGCAGAATTCATACGTGTAAAGGGTGCAGTGGTAATGTTAAATGGCAATCGAAGATGATTACGAAGGGATGATGTTTATTTAAAGATACTATTTAAATCTAAATTCTCTTTGAAGCAAGGCCATAATAAAAGCCCTTAAAACTGTTAGAAAAAATAATATACAACATACATACAATATATAATATACAAAATGTAAGAAAGTAAAATAATAGTATCGAGGGGTATGGTCGAAAAATTACTCTCATGGACATATGAAGGTAATTTGATATTTGGAAATGCCAGATAATCCCATAAATATTCGTACCCTCTATGTCTATTGAAGAAGTTGGACTAAAGTAAATAATAGTTTCGATATTACCAAATGAATGTTTCATTATAAATATGCATATGAATAAGCTTACATACGTATATATTTATATACACATGTATTTATACAAACATACACATTCGAAAATATCAAACCTGCCATTTAATTTAAACAAATTTCTTTAATAGACATAGCGAGTACGAATATTTATGGGATTGACTGTATATCATAAATAAAGTCTAAAGATTCCAATGTGCATTGAATTAGTAACAACTGAACAAATTTTTCAAATGAATTGCAAAAGAATCGAACATTCTTACCACGCACGCTTCTCAATTAACATTAATCCGTGCACTGAACCCACCTCTGAGAGCCCGCTCACGCTTTCAAATGTTTTCTTTCAATTACACCTTTCGACAAGCCGTGTGAATTGAAATGAAAGATACGCAAACCACAAGGTCGCGCGCTCGCTGCAGAAATAATACCGCGTTTATTCCGGATTTTCGTTGTTTCCCGCATATTGCCCCGTAAATACCCCCGACCCCCTTTTCTTTTCATTGCGACACTTTGCGTTTCATTGCAGAATTCCCTGCCGCCGTTGCCGCCGTCGCCGACACCCAGCACGCCACCGCCAATGAGCGCGAAAGCCTCCAGTAGCATGACAAGCTACAGTCCCGAGGATATGCTTACAGAAGAGGAAGACGAGGTGCCCGAGTGCATCTTAGACTTCCCCAGGGAGAAGCTCAACATCGTTGAAAACCTCGGCTGCGGATACTTCGGCGACGTTCACATTTGCGAGGTCGACAGGTTTCCCGGATACGACGAAGTTTTCCGGAACACCAGCAGCGACCTCGTGATCGTTAAGTCCCTGAGACCTGGATCCTCGGATGCGCTTAGGTAAGGATCGCGTATTATCATCAACTGCCTCCCAGCCGGTGTATTAACCCCGAAATTCGCCGGCACTAAGCAAATAATCGCGGAAGTCGAGGGAGTTACTCCGGCTCCGGGATTCCGCGACGCTCGAGTGCGTCGCATACTCGATGGAGTATCGCTGATGCACCGGGATCGAAGACTATGTTAATTATTTCCACGTCATTTCTGTCTTTCGATATTTTAGCGAGCGCAAAGTACCATCGTTACCACTCGTTGCATATTTAACTCGCAAGAATTGAAGCAGCGCATTAGAAACTGCCATTGACAAACGAGCAAACGGAGATTAGCGTTCCCGTGCACTTTTCAATGAAAACACGCAACAACGTATTTACCAAAGTAATCGAGGTTACTCGGTATATTTCCTTCGCACGAAACTAATATTTCACCGTCGAACGTGTCTTACGGTTCCAATGCAAATCATGTTCGAGCCCATGTGTGCCATGGATTCGCTGGCTGTCTAGGCGAGTGCCACGTGCTCGCTAAATTCGATATCAGCTTTCGGTACACACCTGTACTCGAGGAACAACGCGGTACAATTGGGAACCGATAAAGGAGCGTCCATAATTAAATTCGCCAATGGAAATGAATCGGACAACACGTTATTGGAACATTCGTTTAAGTTACTAAATACAGTGGCCCAGGGACTATTGAGCGTGCGATATTTTACGACGGAGGAAAATATGGGCGGTATAGGATAACGTTGGAAAATTATCCGGGTCGATTATAGAGTGCTACTCTGATTCATTTATTATTATCTAGCGGGAGGGGCGCGGCTCGTACGAGGAAAATAATGGAAATATAGGACATCGATAGAAAATTATCTCAATCGATTATATCTAGAGCGGCACGTTAAACCGGTAATTTGATAACGGGGACGCAAAGTGATTTTCGAATATAATAACACGGTCCACGTATTAAGTTGGCGCGACGCCGATAATGCGAAAGGTGTTTAAACGGTCACCGACTGACGCTTAAACGGATAACTTGTTCGCTAGTGTTTTCCGCGACTCGCGGCACAGGCACCTACGATTGACAGAGGCCCCCTAATTAACTTTGTCAAACTTCACCTGACTATCCTTTGAGGCCGGCTGCGCTACCCAGGAAATTATTTGAACTTTGTCGAGCGGTTTACAGTGCCCTTTTCACCAGACTGCGACGAATTTGAGTGGTTAGAGGAAGATTAACGTCGTGTCGTCTGTTTTAAAGCTTCTTAGAAAACGGTCAGGTTGTTTGTAAGTCGACTCAAGCATATTATGTACAGTCAATCTCATAAATATTCGAATCTTCTATGTCTATTAAAGAAATCTGTCTAAATTATATGATAGGTGCTGGTATTTTCAAATAAATGTTTTATTATAAATATGTACATAAATAAACTTCACACTTGTATGTATCGGTAATGAAATATTTGTTTGGAAACAATAAACCTATTATTTAATTTAGACTTTATTTGATAGTCATAGAGGGCACGGATATTTATGGAACTGACTGTATATTATTTCAGAGAGAGAAGAATCACGACAACGAGCTGCAAAGCGGAAAAGGAAGAGAAGGAGTGTTTTGTTGATATATCCGACAATGTTGCTATCTATGGTTTTTTGACAGTAGCCAAACATTGACGCGATATTCCTTTACCTTTATTACATTTTTCTCGCTATACTGTGGGGCATGCTAGTTAACTCGCACGAAAATTCGATGGTAATCTTGCCGCAAAAGGTACATGGGAAACGAGCGGTTTTCGAGCATGCGAAAACCGTGTGTTCTAGAAGCTTATGCATCCTGCCGTTTATTCGCGATAATTGTGCCCACAATTAATTGATATTACGCTCGCGGAGGTTTCAGGCGAAATCTAGTCCGAGCATCGCTCGTCGTTGCTGGGAAAATACTATTGCGAGTCGTTTCGCGTAGAATCAAAAATGTCATGGAGCGCTATCTTGGATTTTGCTGAAACGTAGGATTTTTCAACGCGTGGAAAAGCATTCGTGGAACAATGGTACTTTAAAAGAATGTTTGACCATGTACTTGGCATGTTCAGGTGTAAAGAAACGTGTTTACTTAATTATAGATAAATGTCGTAGCTTGTTTTCTCGAGTAGACAAGCAATTCGAGAAAACACCAGAAATGATCCCTTTCTACAGTACAAGAGACTGTGTACACCTTGGAAAGTGCCTCAGCGCAAACAATCGATTTCCGAAGAGCACGGCTCAGAAATAAGCGGCCCTCGAAGGGCTTCTTCTCATCCAGATCATAAATATTAGACAACCGAAATACAAGCGGAAAGCTCTATTAAACATGAAGCTCACAAGCGTCCTCGAAACGATAATCTCGGTAGTAGCCGTTATCCCAGGCTCGGTGTTACGTAGCTTCTGCCAGCTACAATCCCTCTTTCATTCTTCCGTTGTTTTCCCAGAGTCTCCGTTCCTCTCGCTGCCCTCCTCTCCCGTGGGAGGGCGAGCCACGGGACAACGACACGGTGCCCAGACAGAATACTCGCATTATTTCCAGTATATCCGCGTGTCCGTATTCAATACATCCCCGTTAGAGCATCCGGCTATAAAGATATTACTTCCGAGTGCCCCCCCTGTATTTTCCAGGATAGAATTTCAACAGGAGGCAAAAAGAGCGGCACGTTTGACCGATCGGAATGTCGCGCGGCTACTAGGCGCCAGCCTCGAAGACGACCCCATGTGCATCGTATTGGAAAACGGCGAGTACGGGGATTTGAATCAATATTTGCAGAGCCACATCGCTGAAACGTCCACCGTGCACACTGCCAAGACACTCAGGTACGACTAATTACCAGCGCTCGAGCGACGAAACAGTTTTGCCCAGTTGACAGAGTAATCCTGCGATTAAATCGAGCGGAACAGGGCTCCCCACTTTGGACTCTTGCAGGTATTGTTGGAAGTAATTCATTGGTGGACTTTACCAAGCAAACTTGTACCGATAAGGCCTTCCGTATTTTTTAGACCACTGCATGTGGTTCATTTTGGACGTGGAAGTAAGGATGCTTTTAATTTGAATTTTTGTATTATGATGACTGATAGGCTGTGAAGCGTTTCATGGATTTTTATTACGTTGTATGTATCGAGAATATTTGAATTCTATTAGTATAAAACTCTGGGGTCACAGATTTCATGAATCATAAGAAATTCGTAGAATTGCGGGTCTTCTGGGTTGTACAATAAGTGTCGCGGAATTTAATATGTGAGGACAGCTTAACCCTCTCTTGCATAATGTGCTTGATAAGAACTGCTAGGAACAGAATCTCTGTAATGTTCGTTGAGGAAATTTTCAAGTATTCGTGATGTTTTCATTACTCAGTTTTCAGCTTCGATCTTCCTCGAATGATAAAATAAAATTAATCAACGTGAGCGTCGTACTACTAAATATCATTGTAAAAAGAAACCACATTGGAATATCCCTGTGATGTTCAATATCAGTTGGTTCTGTGTCAACGAAAAAGTTCAAATTTCCACCAAACAGCAGTTTCACCGATAATGGTCGCAGGATTACTTGCAAATGGACGTTTCATACGTTACGAAGCGGAGATTAATTAGCTTCGTATATTACAGCGCGCCGGTCGAGCTTACAGTCGAAAACGTTGTTTGATTTTTCAATCACCGAGGGGGAGGATGCAGCGTTCGCGTTCCGAGCTGCGCGTGTGTCGAAATCGAAATTGAAACAACGACGATTTTTCTTGTCGTTGAATTCGTGTGCGTGACGAATGATATTTCAGTTAACGATGACGCCCGTCGGAGAACAATGAACCCAATTTTTCGATTTTATCGTTGCGAGAACCGTCAGTTCCAATCACGTTCGAGGCGCGTGTGGAAATGCGGCATGTCCGCGAATCAGTCGAAAGTGCTCGAAATACGAGAAATCGGCTGAAAATGAGAGGTGAACGACAGAGAAGATCCAACGGTGCACGTGACAGCTGTCGGTGGACCGTGTTTTTCCCGTGCCGTTCGCTTCCTGGTGGTCGTTGCAAGCGGAACCACCGATGAAATCGTTCTTCCTTTTTATCTTGGCCCGAACGGTCTTCAAAGCAACCAAATCTAAAGATCAGTGGCGATTGGAGCATGACGAATAGTAAAAGTTGAATCACGATTAACGTTCAACCCTGGGAGCACTCTTTAGTCTCAATTCTCAGAATAAATTGCAATAATAATCTATTGAAAAGTAGATGTCACGATAATTTCATGTTAACGAAGGAATTATTGTAGTCTTTAAGACTTTTATTAAATATTTAATAAAATTTCACCATCGCGTCTAAGAAGTTACGCTTCAAACGCGCGGCATTCTATGTATTCACTTTTTTTTATTATATATTTCCTTAGGTCTATTTTATTGAACGCGTCGTTCGTCAGAATGACCGTTAAATCGATGTACAAGAATCCAAGCGTAACAAATCAATCCTGTAACTGACGGAATTAGGAACCTATACGCCGGTCAAAGCTACTTGATCCTGTTAATTAAACTCACGACACAAACGAAACTATTTTCATTCGCTCCGTAAACCGGCGTTTCAGGCGCTGCCAGTTGCCGTACTCGCTAAACGGTTCATTCTGCGCTAAATCAATCACTTCTTGCGCTCGATGTCAGGGGTTTTGGTGAAATTGCAATATGGCGTAACCCACGTGAAATTAGCGAGAGTTCGAGTCATCGTTTCGCTCGTTTCCAATGCGTTCAAATACAACGCAAGGTGGATCTTCGTTATTTTGAGAAAAAATGTAGCGTGGAAATATGTAGATATTACGAGAGATGACCATGAATATCCAGATATTTTGCTTTTCTGATCGTTCGTCCTGTGCTTTTTTATCAAACTCTAAACCAGCAAAATGATCGAACTCTCTATAATTTAATACGGAATACATGGTATTTCAATTCCATCAAAATCCCTAGCACCTCAAAATGTGACGGATCCAGAGTGGCATGAACGAAATACAGTTAACTAAAATTGTTTCAAACTCTATCGTCACCCATCACGCTGGATCGAACTATCGAAACACCTTCGAGGCTGCAATCGAACAGTTTAACAGTCGGTGAAATTCAAATTCGATCAGCCCCGTAAACATTTTTCGCTGCATAACCGATACATAACCGGCAGCTAATTGAAATTTCGTGTTATTTACAGAACTCGGCTCGCGAAAACGCGTCTCGCAAACATCACGACGGAGAAATAATGAAAACTCGCTCGATGTATTTTTCGGAAGCGAACTAGCTGGTGAATCCGAATGAAATATATCGTTTCTCGTCATGAACACGCGCATTCGACGATATTCACCCAAGTTCCATTGGCGTTGGTCATCCCGCGAACAAATAAATCTGCTCCACCGCGTAATCCGCTTGTAAAAAAGTTAGCCGAAAAATAGTCGACCCTATTATTCGAACAAACGCATGTACTCGTTCACTCTTTGTCGCCTATTCGAACACTTATTGGATCCAGTCGTGGACTGTAGAAGATTAGACTGACTGTAGAAGAAACTACGTCCTACGTAGATCAAAGCATAAGATTCTCGATTATATTCCACGTCGAAGAAATAAAACCTCATAACTGCTCAATCGCGAATAAATCGCTACACTGTGTTAAACATCGATGATGGAGAACGTGCCACTCGCGTCTCGAATGAAAGTAGCGAGATAAGTAAAGAAAAAAAAAGCGCGGAGCTCGTTTGTACGTCGGGCAGAACGGAACGCAGGAAACGATCGATCCGTCGAGGCTTTTGTTGTTAATGCAAATGGTCAGTCGGCGTGCGTCTGACTGTACTTTAAACCGTCGTCATTTGCGGTATTGCCGACCGATGGAAACGACTGTTCGTGTACATAACGCGATACGTACGTATCGGGGGACGTACACATTGATAGAGTTTCGAGGAGTAAACTTCACGATGGAAACGTCCTCGTTCTTCGTGTTGCAGTTTCGGCACGTTGGTTTACATGGCCACGCAAATAGCATCCGGTATGAAACACCTCGAGGAAATGGACTTCGTGCATCGGGATCTCGCCACAAGGTAACGACAGTCTCTCATGGATTACTTTACGACAAACTTTGGCGATCAGTCACTCGTTCGACGATACCCCCTGCTCTTTACTTTGCGTAAACGCGTTTTCACGTTGATGAGAGCAACCGCCAACCACGGAGGAACTTTCGCTCCGAGAGTGTATAACTATGGCTGCTATCGAGCCTCGATCCTAAATTTGCCAGTAATCTTTCTAAAATATTTCTTAAATTATAATTGCTCTTCGAAGCTCAACGTTATGAATTCTTTTTTAACAATGATAAATTTACAAGAATCTCACAAGTAGTAATGTATGAAATCTCTCTATTATGGAATATAATAAAGAGTTTTAATAAAGATTTTTAATAAAGAGATTTCCACATACAATTACGAGATTTACTTCAACTCCTATACATCAATACAGGAGGTATCGATTCATGGAATTCCTTTATTATACAACATACAGTATAATAAAGGAATTACACGCAACGAGATTGCCATGAATTTATTAATAAAGAAGAATAAACCTTCTCATTATAAAAAAACCAATCCAACGTTTAACTTCGAAACATAGTAATTAGCGTCTAATTGCAAGGCACCAGAGTGTTGTTATATCATCATAGATGTCGACAGATTTCATAATTAGTACGCCCCCGATTTACACGCTCGAGTTTCTTCTCCAACTGCGCGTCGAAGTACACATAAATCGCTCGAGCGAATTATGTCAGCAGTTCACCGTTACGAGAGCGCCCCTGTTTAAGGACGAAGTTTCCCAACCCTTTCTGTTACGATTTCGCCCAGGTCTCCAGCCAAGGTCCTCCTACCCTACCGCAGCTTCGATTTAGAAACTCCCCGGCGTCGACACCGCTGGCAACTCAACGGGACGTTCAACGTGGCGGGGCCATTAAAACTGAACAGGCTGGGAGAAGGCCGGGGGATGGTCGGGGTCACGTATTCGAATTATTAACTCTAATCATAAACTTTAATTATAATGCCCCTCGGCGCAAGCGCCGGCGTCGCATAAACGTTGGAACACGCTCGACGCGACGCGGCTGAAATTAATTGCCTGTTGATTTATAGAAACGAGTGTTGAGGCCAAACGGCCCAATAACCGACCACCCACTGGCGAATAAAACGATGGATATATGAAACGCTTGCCAGTCCTTTGAACCGTCCCGATTAAACGAACAATTCGCCAGGCATTGTCGCGTTTAGCGCAACAGCGAAAGGCACCCTTCCGGAAACCTTTGACGTTCGCGTTATTAAGAGAACACGGGAGTTACACGAGCGTGGTTTAGATTATTCTCTAAAATACGAGAGGTTACACGAGCCGCGCGCTTCTGTTCGCGTATGGTTAAAGGCTGCTGGGCATTGCGAAGCTTTATGTTCGTTTTCGAGTACTATGCGAGAGCGGACATGTATCTCGCATGTTGGGATGTTATGAGCTGGGTGGACTTAAGATTTGAGATATACTCGACTGTCATTGTACGTTACTGTGCATTTTCGGTAGATGTTAGATTTCAATAACAGCATTTTCAGCCTCATCAAGGTAATCGAAATTAAATGGCCCTACCAAATAAATTATTCCAGAGTGTACGGTAGATATGTTGAATTGTTTGGGAAGTCCATATCAATTTTTGGTAGGTGCTACAGGTCTGAATAAATCATAATGCTTGACAACAAATAGCATGCACAGATTTCTTAAAAGGTGGAAAGGTTGTGAACAAAATGGTACCTATGTTATTTAATAAATGTATATTAAAATTCAAATGTGCCTTTGAAGTTTTCTTAAACATTGACACGAACTTTCCGGACAACCGAATACATTGTGTAGTATTTTTTATCAACGAGAATATCAACAAAAAATCTCTTCTATATTATACAACGCGTTTGAATAACACCAGCGGCCATATTGCCCCCAATTCCATTATAAACGGGGACGCGTTGGATTCTTTAAAATATTTTAATCGTACCATGCTCGTTACCGCTCGTAATAGATATGGTTGGACGCTATTAATACTGACAACAAAATATACTACGGTGCCTGCAAGTGCCGTTATTTTGCCGCGTAATCGAATGCGGAAACCGCACTTCCCTGCTGCGTCCTGCTGCAACAGGGGAGATTACTTAAACCGCGTAATACAATTTTTAATCGCCCCCGCCACACGTGTCACGTAGCGTTGTTTAACCAACGGCGTGAAAAGTCGCTGGTGAAACTACCAGAAGGCTCGCAGATGTCTCGATCAGCCACGGACGCCAAGGGCACTTCGCGACGCACGTAAAATAAAAGCGTCGCGGCAGTTAGTAAACCGTTCCGCGATAAACGCCTGGTTTTACGTGCAAATCAGCGCGAAACTTTGGTCAGCCATCTCTTTCGACGTGCTTGGGAACCTTTCTGCCATAGGCTGCTTAAAAGCGCGGCTCCCTTTCCCTCGAAACACTCTTCAGGAATCCATCGCTGGCGAGACGATGCTTTAAAGCGCGTGGAAAGTCGAGGAGCACTGAAAGTATTCCCTTCAGGGATGGAAACTGTTTCAACTCTTATGAGAAAGCTTCTAATGTTTCTCCATGTGTCTAGTTCTAGAATTAATTTCAATAAATTGTATAAGGACGAGAATAAATCAGAAGTAATCAACAAATTAAAGAGAATATAAAGAATATAAAGAAGTTTTTTTTTATTTAAATATATGGCATTTATTATTTGACCAGTTTTCTCTTTCATCCAGGTCCACCGTGGACCCAGAATCCTTCCAGATGTAATTTTTCTGTCAGAATGGATCGAAGCGCATCGAACCAGCACTAACAGTCGGAGAATATTCTTTCTTGAGCTTACGCTGATCCCGCTCGAGGGTCGCGAACCGTGCTTTAAGCGCGTTTCGTAGCAATTCACTCTACGTGTCCGAGTGACAGAACAGGGGAGACCGAACTAATCCGCTCGACCTCGAAGACGGATTATCTCGTGAGGTCTGCTGTACTTTCTTGCAGCACGGAAGTTGTATCGTAAATACCAAGGGTCGTAGGCTCGGGACAGAGGGTTCAGGACGAGTGACGAGAGAGCCAAATGGAAAAAGACTTAACTGCCGACAAATGGATTGAAAGCTTTTTTCATTTGTCGTTAACATAATGCAGTATAACCGTGTTCTAAATAAAATAAACAGTACGAGAGGTTTTGGCTAGCGACGGTCTAGTTTGATATTACCTTTGGAGAGGAGTAAAAGAGAATTTAAGAAAATTACATCATGGGACATTAAGTTTTACACATTATTTTTATAAGAAAATGACACAGGGACTAATCTAAGGGTGGGTGGGTGGGGTTGTTGCAGAAACTGCTTGGTGAGCCGTGGTTACACGGTGAAGGTATCGGATCTGGGTTCTGGAAGAAGCGCCTACGCAGCTGACTACTTTCGAGTCGATGGTCGACCACCACTGCCAATTCGATGGATGGCCTGGGAATCCATGCTGATGGTGAGTGGTTAATCAAGGTTGCAGGCCAAGAGTAAGATAATAATTCACCACGGTACTAAATTTATTTAAAAATTCAGCTTCTTCAAGTCAAACTCATATTGGATCTCATAAATACAGGGTGTCCCGTAACTGATAGTACAAGCGAGTAGGTGGTGAAATTTTTTTCCTGGAAATCTATTCATCGATCTATTGACAACGTTCACGAACAAGAATAGAGGTGATATACAATGAAATTCGTCGAGTTGAAGCTGATCCAAGTGCACGCGAACTCGACAAATTTTGAAACTTATTTGTTTCGAAAATGAAGGGCCATATAAAAACAAAATATTCTACATTTTCGATTCAATTTTTCACGTAAAATCACCCCCTACTCGCTTGTACAACGAGTTACGGGTCACCCGATATAATCTATTTATCTTATTCACGAATTCCAAGCATTTTATTAGTCACGTTTCCCCACTGTTCTAATAACGCGTAAGATGAAATGCCACACGTTATTTTCAAGTAATTCTTCGACAATTAATCGAACAGCGCGAACTGCGAATGTCCCGTATATCGTGTTCGTTTTCAACCCAGTTTTGTGGCCTAGACAAGCTTAAAACGAATGGACCGAATTTTGTCCCTCTTTGTTCTACAATTTTCACAGGTGGGTAAAAATGTTTCACCCGACGCTAGTTCCGATTCAACAAACCATACGATACCTATCGCGCGACTCTGCGACTCGAAATGTCCCCAATTGCAGTCGTTCCGCAGCGCGAGGACCGAATTAGGTTTCGTCGCAGTAGACGCCGCGAGATAAATTGTAAACGATTTTCGTCCAGCGGTCGAGGGTTTGGGAGGCAAAAAAAAAGCGAGCACGATCGAACGGTTTTATATCGTGCCGCTTCGGTCAGTGATGTTTAAATGGACCGTGGCTGCGCATCCACGCGATGAAACTCGGTTTGGTTTTCGTGAATACTCGCTCGTCCGTTGTTTAGCCTGTCCGAAATCAAAGTCCCCCGCGCCCCCCACGATTTCGCGCTCGTGTCGACAGGCGATCAATTTTTTCGTCCAATATTTACCTTTAAGATTCGTTGAACACACCGTTTTGGTAAGTTGAAACAATAGCGATCATTGTTTAATGGATGGCTTTCGCGAGCCTCGACCCGTTTTGACTTCGAATCTGCCTCGATCCGCCTGGAGGGAGGGATCCATTTTAACTCTCATCCGTGTTCAGAAACCCATCCGCGCTGATCCACGCGGATCCCCAGAACTCGAAGTGGATTCGAGGAGTCGAAGCTCTAGGCTCAGACTAGAGCGTGCAGATTAGGGAGCATTTAGATGG
Organism: Hylaeus anthracinus; assembly: GCF_026225885.1. NCBI lineage: Eukaryota > Metazoa > Arthropoda > Insecta > Hymenoptera > Colletidae > Hylaeus > Hylaeus anthracinus. The sequence continues at coordinate 7,869,497 of NW_026535289.1, forward strand.
CTAATAACCCGAAACATTCACTTTTTAATGGTACTGTCTAACTATCCTCGAAATCAGGGAAATTTGTTTGTTTTGTTTTGAGTCTCCTGTTTCACGTGAACGATTTAAGGAATATGCACATCCAGAAAAATTAAAAGGTTGATCATCTCTGAAGGTAGATCACTGGTACGAAATAAAAATTTATGATTCATCCGTATCACTGCCAAATGAAGCAAAATTTGATTTAAATCACTCAAGACATAGAAAATGCTAGAGAATAAATTAAAAGTAATTTCAAATTAGTTGCGGGCTCAAACAAAACCAAAAGCATACTGATATTTCCTGGCATTTCCCTCTGTCTCTCTTTCACAGCATAATTTTCTAATTTTTAGTACCCTACAACTTATACTTCGGTCTATTCATTTCTAATTTTCTCCTTCATTTCCTCTGCATTTCGTTCTTCCAATCGTTTCGCTTCTTTTTAAACGGTTATTCGGCGTTCCGACGTATCTAAAGAGTCCCCTATGCAATAAATAAAACGGTTACCGTGGGCACGGGTTAACAATTTTTCCGCCACATTATCCCCCGCTAGAGAGGGGGAGGGACGATAGTTATCGCGTCGTTCTCCCAAAGAAATATGAAACGGTTAGTATCCACGGCCTCGTTCGCTGGGAATGAAGTCGCGAGAGTACGTATTCCACGTAGAACCTCGCCGCGGTCACGGTGAATTTATTGGCAGCGCACGTTATGCCAGTATATCAGTGTAACGAATGGGGGTTGCGCTTCTACGTTCGGTGACGTATTTTATTCGGTAGCATCCTGTTTTTAATTTCTCGTACGTAGCCGTCGATATCGTCCTGTCGATCTGCGAAACCGCGAAGCGTCAGTCAGTACTGTCTGCGGTCGGCCGGCATTAGCGAGTCGAACTTGCTCGCCAATACAATGCTCTAACTTTCGGAGTTCGTGTTTGATGTCAAACGAATTTTTCCTGCTTCGCGAAAATATATGAATATGTCCTCATTTTCGAACTGATTTTTTTCGCAGGAAAACGACCAGCGCGAATAATACTCAATTTTATATATTGGATTCTACAGAATGTTTTTTACACTTTGACATTTTTTGAATATTCAGGATACGAGCGCGCTTTGTCTGCAAAATTCGGTGAAGTATATTTGAAAATAACAATTTCAATGAAAAGAATGTAGTGTTTTAGAAGCTGTTAAAATTTCGAGATAATATACTGGTTACTTTTGAAAATATCTCTTCTGTCAGTGCATTATTCTTCAAGCCATTTTGAAACAGACCATATTCCCATTACGATCATTAAAAAAACGATAAAGTGTAGCAAATATACTCTACAATATTCCATTAAAACTTCAAAATATTCTCGCAGGTAGCTTTCCCGCAAAAATTCTAGTAAGACCATCTGATTTTTCCCCTCGTGAGTGGGAATAGTCTCAACGTTCCATTCGGCGAGTAAAGCGTGAATCCCAACAATTTCACGAATATTCGGTAGAGGGAACGACGAGGACGTCCATGTTTACTCTTCAGGTACCCCTGGGAACGCGAGTCATGCCTCTGGGAAAAGACTGGGGGCTTCTGACAATGGGGATTTTTCGGTGTTTCGTGGTCGCGTGCGCGACAAGTGGAATAAGCCCGTGCGTGATCAGACGTGACGCGGCAAGCTTCGAATCCAATTCCTCGCGCATCAGTAACCGAGATCGCGATTATTGGGTAAAACACGATCTGTGTGAGAATCAGGCACACCGAGAGGGAGATATTCACTTCGGATACGTACTTCAAAACGATTACAATATTTCAGGAATAAAGTAGATCAGAAATTCAAACGTGAAGAATTCACTAGAATGAAAGATGCAGTCATAAAATTAAATACAGTTTGAACTAAATATAATCTAAATATATTCATTTGGAACTTTTACAAAGTATCCAACGTGTGCTTATCGTATGATGTCCAAATCATAGTTCAGATTTCAGTAATTAAATCTTTCAGAAATTACCTACAATTACTGTGAGCTAGTAGGGCAGCCTGTATAGTTTCACAATTACCGCTGATTGGTCGCTAACGATGGAAAGGAATTCTAAGGGTTTCTTCATTACGTTCGCGTTGGTCACGCGTTGCGTCTTAATATCAAAGGTTCGAGTCGACTTTCTCGCGAAGTTTACGACACCTGACCGCGGGACATTAGTTCACGCAGGCGTTGAACTTAATAAAGTCGAACGTTAAATCATTAAATCGACGCTAATTCCGAATAATTCTTGGAACGACGTTTCACGCTGAACCAGGGCTCATTTCATTAACGGGACACAATGGCGGAGGTCAGATAAACGATGGCAATAATGAAACATTAACGACGCAGTCAATTCGAAATGACTACGTGAACGACCGGCAAAATACTATATCGCCCGCTCGTTTCCCATTTAGTCGAATTACCATTTAGCTATCAATTTGCCGCTGCACGGATTTCATTCATACGCGATTTCCGATGCTAATGGCCCCACGTCGGTAAGTCGATCGACGCTTCGATTCTCAGAATCAACGAATCTGGGCCGTGAGGAATCGAACCAGGCTGTTTGCCGTGCAGCGAGTTACATCACATGCAATTTACAAGCACCTAGATCGTCCGTGGTATTCCGAGTGTTGAGTTTGTCATCCAAACGCTTTTAATTTCGTAAAAGGCAATATTTTTAAACTCCCAGGGAATTAACATATGTATTTCATTTGATCACTGATCCGAACCAGAACAGAGAAAAATTGATGATTCGTTCCAATTAATAGCGAAGACGGTTTAGAGGTACGATTTAGATGATTGGTAGGCATTAGGCAACTCTCTTCTAATTGGAAAGCGGATTCGCACGCACGTGTGAGTGTTCGAGTGTGGCAGTCGAGTACGTTTATAAGGTTCTCGTAACACGCGTGATCCGTAAACTCGCTGCCTGCGCATACAGTCTTCGCCCAGGATGGAGTAGTTGCTTGAAATTACGTAACTAAAGCACTTAACTTGGAGTAATTTCTCGTCAAGCAACGATACTACCTGCCGCGCCTCGTCGTCCCCGTAAATCGGTTTCAACTTCGAATGGTACCTGAGCGACGAAAGTGACGAGAAAATCGTCTCCTGCTCCCCTCGCCCTCTCGTTTTGACCTCTTTATCCGTCCATTTTTTCGCCCGTGGATCGACGATAATGAAAAATTGACTCCATTACCGGAACAATTTCGCTGCCACGGAAATGGAACGTTTTATTTACGACTTTTATCGTATTTTAACTCGGACTCGTTGATTGATTGTACGCGGGAAAACGGGAATCAATTAACCACGGATAGAACGCTTCGTTTCTCGATGAATTCGAGGTACGACGCTTAGGTACCGCTCGAAATTCGCCAACATTTTCCAAGCCGTTTCCCACCGGTTTTTCTCGGAACGGAGAAATGCGTCCCAATCGAGGAAACCGTAAGACACTGCCAATTCCAAAGAAATTGCGGAATTGCTGCGACAAAGAAAAGAGTCGATTTTTAACAGAAATGCCTTGGGTGCGCTATATAGAAGTATAAAACTATAGAAATTTTCGACATAAAAATAATTCTGTTTTGCGTGGAGTAGGTATGGTAGGTCCGTGTAATATTGACACAAGTATTTACTACACGCATTTCTACACGACTTTACGTGTTACAGGTGAGACACGCGTACGCGTATACATGAAGGCTCTAATTTATATCTGCATCGTATACTTCTCCTCTCTACGCGATTAGTTTTAAAAAGTCTCGTTTCCAAGTGAGTAGTCTCAAAAAATTGTTAATCGTGGCTGGAAGGGAACGCGAGGAACGGCGACTGCTCGCGAAATACCGCAGCGTTTTCCGCGCCGTTTCCCCGTCGGTTGGTTTTTCGTGCTTAGGAGAAATACGCGCGTGCCAGCCGAGGGAACCGCAAGACGCGTCACTGCCGATGCGAAGGAAAGGGTAAAGACGTGTAACCGTTTCACGGTGGTGCTTTCTCGTCTGAACTTCGTCGAACTCGACGGCGCGCACAGTTTCCATAAATTACTCCTAGCTACAGTCGGGACTTAAGTTTCCACGTTGCGCCCAGATCTTCGCGCCGGTTTCCCCCACGAAAGGTTTTTCTCTAGCGACAGCTAACCCATTGATCGTTATTCCACGTTTTACGCTTGTCTTGTTAGCCGACTCTTACCCAGTAGCTGTGGCAAAGCGTCTCCAAAGAAACGGAATCCTTTTGTTTCCGTGGAACAACGCGCGATCGCGGGAATATCGTTTGTCCCGGGAAATTCTGAATATTTTTCTCTCTGTGTTGTCATTTCGCAGCGGTACTGGATCCCGTAAATATTGGCCTCCTCGAAAATAGGTCAATATGAAAATGGTGTTCGTGTTGGCCACTCTGTTTGCCTTTTGTGAGGTTTCGAACGTTTCGACTTCACGCTTTGCGAATTAAATTTTACTATTTTATAGAATGCAGAGATGTATTTATAGCGATAATCATCAAGTTACAAAGGGTAATTGTAACATAGAAGATGGAACGACAAAAAGGTGAAAAGAACGTTGTCGCGAGTTCGTTCTTTTTAACTTTTTGCCGTTCTACCCTTTATGTTACAATTACCCTTTGTAACTTTATTATTATCGCCATAAATAGCCACGTTTGTTCCCAACGATAGGCAAGAAGTACGTGATATTAACAATAGCAATATTGTATTTTATTGGAGACAATTGTTCTTTCTCGAGTACTTTTGCGCTATTCTAGTTTTTCACTCGTCGTTAAAAGCCCCTCTCCTACACAAAGACAATCTTTTACACTTCAATTTAAAATACTGTTTTTATTACTTATAATTGAAAAAAACAGTCGAGACATAACTTACCCTTAGCCTTACATAACATCCAATGAACTACTGTTTCGCAAGCGTATGTCGATCGTTGCTAAATTGCCAACGGATGACGCAGGTACGTAAACGTTTGACAAATTATTGGTTTTAATGCCATCAGGGAAGACACACGTCGAAAAGCGACGTTTGGGCTTTCGCGGTGACGCTCTGGGAAATTCTAACATTCGCGCGGGAGCAACCGTTCGAGGAGCTCCCCGACCATCGCATCGTCGAGAACGCGACTTATTTTTACCAAGAGGACGAGAGGAGGGTAAGTATTCTTCCCTATCTTTCGTTCATTGTGCTCGCATATACTCAATCTAATGTGCGCGATAAGTACCTCGCGTTAAATGCCCTCTAAACCTTTCACCGCGGTGAATGACGCCATTCGCATCCTCTTTCAGACTCTCGATTACACTTGGCTGGCTCTTACAACTCGCTCGAACAATCTCGCATTAGACTCGGGTCTTTTGAATTTCCTCTAATTTTCAGAAACGGCAAATGGGAGGTTTTAAAATAAAAATTAATTCCAAATGGTTGAGTTTCGGACATCTAAATCTTTCCCAAGGCATATTTATCGTTTGATTTAAAAATAACTTCATCTTTAGTCTCTTCCTTAACCCTTTTGTGTTTAAGAGTAACTGAAAGTGTACATATCTTAAAGTCGAAAACTCTGTCACTTGTAATACACACATTCCCATATCAGTGGAATTTTCTTTCATGCTCATAACAGACTACAGTTGAAAACAGTCTTGTCATCTAAAATACTTTATTCGGTCCTTGCAATTTATTACGTTTTCAACTGTACAAGTATCAAAATGGGTCCAAAAATGAAACTATTTGAAATATATTCGTATCGAATACCTTTGAATGTATGAACCAAATAGATACATTGTGTATAATCTGTTCTGGTTCCACCTGCTTGTCGCAGATCATCCTCCCGTTGCCCAAGAACTGTCCCAAGGACGTCTACGACCTGATGCGCGAGTGTTGGCAACGTAACGACGTGGATCGACCGAATTTCCGCGAGATCCACCTGTTCCTTCAACGAAAGAATCTCGCTTATAAGCATAGCGACACGAACGACACCTGATACAGAGAACTAGAAGGCTGGAACCTCATCCGGCTTTCTATGATCGGCGAGCTGAATGGAAATTGGTGGCACAGCCCTTCGACGACCAAGTTACACCAAGTCAGACCAAGTTAGTACCTAGGGTGGCCCACCGTTCGAGATGACGATCGATGAATCGTCTTGGATTGAAAGGTAAATCGTCGGTAAATTGGTCACGTTCATCCATCAACGCGGAGACTGATCGAGTCGTTCTCCGTTTTGGAAACGTATCCGAGAACCGATCCTTGACGTTGAGCGCTATCATAGTATACGTTGGCGTATATACCATGATAGATCTTCTATTCCGTGGTGCCACTCGTGGTGAAATTTTCAGCAGTCAGCATACTAATTCCATATCGATGTCTCACTTTCACGACTGTATCGTGATTCGATCGGTCGATCCAGGAGAATCGTGTCTCAAACATTTGTAAATCGTGTTCCTTCGAACGTTCGTTGCGTACTTTTCGATCACTGGGTACGCGGAGGGAATCGTCTAGATCAGTGTTTCCCGAATTTGTACATGGAACGCTGGTGTTCCATGAAAAAGCGTAGATAACGTTTAAGAAAATAAGGTAAAATAAATTTTGCATACTTGCAGCGTATAGCACTTTCATATTGTTGTAGTATTTAATATTATTTTCTTTTCAATTATTAATGTACTAACATATTAATCGTAACGAAGAGGTAACAGTGTATCGATGTATGGTTACTACAAGAAAAATGTACAAAGTAGTGACATTCATTATTATTAATTAAAAATCATCGTTATGCAAACATAGCTTGAATTTTCAACGGATTTGATCGTTTTCATGTATGTATTTTTATTTTGATGTTACTTTCGAAGATGAAATTTATTAGTTTCGTGATTCTCACATCGAGAAATGAGTGCAAACGTACTGTAAATAGATTGCGAGATGTAAAGTGTCCCCGTGGCAAAAAAGTTTGGTAAACGCTGATCTGCACGATGATTTCGTGTCACGACGTCCGGCACGAAATGGAACGTTCCTATCGTGGGCCAATAGATAGAGAGCACGTTCGATAAATCGCACATACGCTATCCTGAAATTGATACTGTCGGCAAACAAGCTTATGATACCCACCACAACGGCACTCGCGTCACGTTCAGAATACACGCGGTCAGGACTTTGAAAATTGTCGAAGACGCATCCTTTTCTTCGCCCAGAGATGGGTCAAATTCTCACGTATTAAACGAATAAACATAATATTCGACCTGTCGTTTGTTCGATACAAATCACAAACTGAAATTATAGATGGAATCAAATTACGTGTCACATTGAACAAACAACAGCTTGTCTGGATACAGTCGAATAAATGTTGCGAGTAATTCGCTACTTAGAGCCTTTATTCGCTCGTTTATCGTTCGAATAAAATTCTGCGCATCTCTGTCCACGCAAAGTCTACACTTCGCTTCTTTACCTCGAGAAACGCGGGTGTTCGAGAACTGAAAGGAAGCAATTTCTAAATGGTAATAACAAGACTAACAATTTGTTCGATAAATCGGTGATAAGCTATCTGTTGGTTGATCCTTCTTGAAACTAGTGATGTTAATGTACGTTTCTAACGAATCGAGTTGAAAGATAATTCAGTGCGACGGTAAGACACCCGAGGGTATTTGTAGTTCGTTAAAGTGTCGAGAACGAAACACGGGCCGAGTGCCGGCGCGCGCTCTATTTTTTATCTCCTACCTTCTTTTTTTTTTACGCGAGACTTTAATTAACCGCCGCTGACGAAGGAAAAACTGGCGGACGCACGCAGATTTTGTATCGTGGGTAGTTCAGGGCGCATTGGAACTTGAGATTGCCGATTATGTTCGACGGAGGGTGCGCCAGCGGAACGGACCAGTGTCCCGTGACTGGGCTGGTTTATCGAAAAAGAGGGGAAAAAGTGGACGATGGGGAGGAATTCCTCGGGCCACGGGCTTGCGTTAAGTTCCCTGAATCCAGAGATGGGCGTCATCCAGATGAAAACGAAATTATTTAAATACAAACTCGCGTGAAGGTACTTTACGTTTAACTTGACGAATAACTTACGAATACGGACATTTTTGTTCTATTTCACAAGGTTCATTTACAAACATACAAAGTTGGAAATCTTACTCTAAGTTGAAGACGAATCAATCTATCCGTCGTTCACCAAATAAAGACGACTTCAGTTACTTTTTTTTTCGACGACTAATGGATAAATATCACTTGAATTTTTTATTTCGAGAGAGATCCTGTCCATCTCTGAAACTACTAAATAAGCTTAAGATGCGCTTAGCCGAAGTGCATGAATGTTTGACAATACCACTAGAGGTTGCAGTATAAAATTCGTATATATATAAATATATAAATATATATAGCGTGTAAAGAATGTTAACGGATTAACCGATAGTATAAAATTATTAGAGAACGTCGATTTTAAGGCTTCGCATTCCCCTCGGCGGTGTGGCGACCGTTTTGCGCTCGTTAACCCGGTATATCGATTCGCAAAACTTGGTCGCCGTCCCGAGAACCGAATCCAGCAAAACCACGGAGTCGAATGCATCGTGATTCCTGGGAGCGGAGATAGGGGATGGGTTGGATGGGGACGTAGGAAGGAGAAGCTCTCGTGTGACCTGAAGTTAAGTTTATAGGAAGGAATAGACACGGTCCATTTACCCGATGGATATTCCCGCTCGTTTCTTGGACGTATTTTTGCCGATCTGTCGAAGATCGACGAGAGCTTCGACGATACGTAGCTTCGCGGCCAATAAAACGTCGATTTTTGTTTCCATTAGGATGTCCCGGAAAGTATTGCGCGTTGTGCTCGCTTCACTTCGCCTCTGAGATATTTTTAAATCTTTTATCGAATCGAGGTGTGTGCGTTCATACATTGCTGGAAAACTGTTTTTAAATATAAAATACCAGAAAGTATAAGAAATTTATCATCTCGCTTTGCTCCGTTTCTTCGGCAATTTGGCAAAATGATCTTTTTAGTATCTTTGGTTCTCAGAGAAGGAAGTTGGTTTGTATTCGTACTGTTCATGAATAATGCAAAGTTAGAAACGAAAACCAAAGAAATTCCAAATCGATTTTCTTTTTCCTCCAATGTAATATGTTTATCGGGTACAGGACCGTGGTCAGCGCGGAACAAGGAAAAACTTAATAATTGTTAGAGGACGTTAGATCGCAAGGCGTATCGATGCGTTGTTCTGGAATTTATAACGTTACTGAACAGTCACACTCATGATCTGTAAAATATGAATCACCGTAGAAAACATAAGTGATAAATGTGCACGCGGTTGAAAATAGTTGTGCGAAAGGACCAACGCCCTCTTGAACATTTCTAGCTAATTTACGTCATATAAAAAAACGTAACTGAAATAATCAGATATTTGCTCGATGCAAGATTATCAATACATAAATCCTCTCCAAGCATTTCATCGAAAACCTAATCCAGACCATTGATGTTTCCGGTCCTTGTCAATAATAGAACTTTTCTTTTCGCTCATGAATGTTTAGTTTACACATACGACATAAGAGATTTCATAGAATAAAGACCTACCGAACAAATAAAAAATGAATGAAAAATATCAGAGTCCTTTCGCAGGATTAGGTTCGCCGTGAAACTAATCGAGAGGTATCATTTTGATTATGAAAATTCTACGATATTGTCTATGACACGACGTTGGTAATTTAATATGATATAAAACTAAGACCGATAACAGTGAGGAATACTGCCACTCTATTAGGGAACGTATAATATATCCAGCGACACCTAAGTCGCGGAATTTCATTTGTGACCTTCCTTCGTCGAAACAATGAAGGAAAACGATAAAACGAGAACGGGTATTATGCTCGGTCGTGCAGGACTAGTCTAGTTGTGTCGCAGGGGATCGATGTACATATCCACTTTGATGAGCTTAATGAAATATATTGATGGCAATTTTGGCCGACTTTGTGGACGTTTTCTGCACGATCGAATGAACGAGAAGGCGTGCATGCAGTCCTTCCTACAAATTGAAATGAAAAACGAAAGAGAGTGGTTTCCACATTAAAGTTTAATGACGTTTCGTTTAGGTATCAATGCTCTCGTTAAAGCCATTATATTCACGATGGAAGTATACGTGATATGTTTTTCTTCTGCATAACGAAGCAACAAATTAATATAATTTATTTGAAACAAACCAGTGAATGCTCGTTTTTTAACGTGGCATATCATGTCCTATACAAGGGAGAACAAAACGAACGCCGAGTTGCATCGAATTTTGGACACGTGTAATATTCGAGTACTAACGAGACCATTATCTTTGGAATTCCAGTGGAACGTATTCCTTTTCATTAACCATTTTTTTGTACAAATTTATTGGAATTTATAGCACTTCCTATACGTTTCACGTTCGATCAATGGGATTGTAACGTAACGAGATTTTTTCGTCTAATTAAATATCGAGATGTAAAATGATTAAATTGGGTGGAGCCAGTGTTGTTAATTAAGTACATAATATCGTGCCATCGACATATCATTTGTTTGGGCGAAGAAAAAATTAGACGTGACGAATGCGTGGATCTCGATACAGAAATAAAACACAAACAATTGTACGCGGAGGAATTTGATTGTATTGTATATATCGTGAAATTGAACATATCTTGCTCTGCTCGTTCCTGATTGTTCATGGCGAAACGTTTCTTTTTGTAGGAAGAATTCCTATCGTGTGAGCCGAGTGTTTGAGAGTGAGAGTGGAAGAGAGAGAAGTAAACATACGCAGGATGTCTCACTCGTTACTGAAAACCTAATTATTTTCTTGTGAGGATGTGAACAAATGTTTTGTATATAAGTTTCGTAGTTTTGACGAGTGGATTCCTACAGAAGAATAATTTTACTTTCAACGTGATCTGTTTCAGAAGTTTTAAAGCCACAGATGTAAGTATTTTTTAATTCTCTCTTGCATATCGTACTTATATTCCAGAACTTAGTATCAACTTAGAAAGATCTTGTGGATAGTCATCTGACTTGTTTCGAGTCAGACACCCTGTATATGTATACACACATATACACGTTGAAAATCGTCGAGGATTCATCGACGATGAGAATTCATTGAACTAATCGTTTCCACTGTAGCGATAATCTTACGAAGCGTGAGAAACACTTTGTACAGTTTGTAATAACAAAACCGCGAGTATATGCGGCACATTTCACTCATCCGCTGAGAAAATGCGTTACTTAATGTTCCCACGATGCGTTTTAATTTTCAAAGGCGAAGACGGGATCGACGAACGAACGATTACGTTTAGAAACTCACCAGAGACGGGTAAAATTTGACTCGATAACGAGTAAAACAACTTCATAAATATTATACTTTCAATTATAAAACGAAATGATATTTTATCTTGAACAAAGATGACTGTATCGTGCATTCATTCGTCATCTGTTATCGGAATCAAATTTTGCTAGTCTCTGAAATGCACTTGGTTGTTGCATGGATGATTGTATACAATGTTTCATTCATACTTCGACGTGTGATAAGTGAATATTTATATCGTCTGAGCATTAAATATTTCGGGAGCAGGGTGTCTCCTGTGGAACGAAGTTCCAGCAACATTCAATTGACCGTTCAATGTTCAAAGTCACCGTAGAACCACCCACCATTCCACTAGGATCCTAAAAACCTGCAAACACATTTCTTTATCTTCTATTCACGAAGTGGTTTTCTATTTACAATGGTGGAAGAAATCTTTAGCGACCAGTTATCATCCAGTTACATTAGGCAAATATAATGTTCTAGTTTTGTAGAGATCCCACGATATTTCCTGTTACAATTCAACGCTTCCTCATATCGGATTTCGTTTTCGGCCGATCCGCTACGTAATAATTAACAAACTCGGTTCGCGCGTTCCGGTAACGTTCCCGTATATTTAGAGAACTATTTCTTCATTTCGAAATTAACCGCTCCGAGGATGAATTACTTCGCTGAAATTAAACATAAACTAAAATTGAAACTGACCCGCATAACACAGCCATTAATCGTGCAACGATACTATTACCACGTACGATTGGAAGATTTAATTACGAATATTCGTTTGGAATTTCAGTGCTACACGCCTTGTCATCGGAACATTTCTCGAATGTCTGTAATTCGATTATGCGACGTTTTGGTTGATGTGATAAAGATAGATTAAATATAGACTCGTGAATTGATCTGACAGAGGCCATCATGCTTTTATCTTTAATTTCTACTCATGACATTTCCTTCATCTGAATTTTAAATTTTCCTCACTTACAAAATATTCTCCGTCTTTCCCTTCCATATAATATTAAAAATCGCCAAAATACTCAAACTATTCCAAGAAGTAATTCAATTTTCTCTCTGGAAGGAGTAGGTAATCGTATCGCAAAGGGGTTGGAGGTTGTCGAGGGCTCGAATTCGCGTTTATTATCCAGGAACCGGAGCTGGTTCCTTTGGCATCAAGCGAATCGTTCTTTCGTCCTCGAACATCGGTGGTTCCCTCCTCCCGTCTCGCCTTTGTAAACGAGCCTTGTTTTCCCGCGCATATTTACGCAATGGAAGCGTTCGGTTTTCGTCGCGAGCCACGGGCCGGCGGTCACAAACAAAAGTCGGATCACGGAAGTGCCGCGTACACGGGAATTCACGTTTGCCGATGGAATTTAATATCCGCTGCCTTCGTTATGAAACACGATCGCGCTTTTTCTCCCCTTTCACCGGCCGCCCGCGAGCTTTCGTTTTTGCAGCCCCGATAGCGGTGCAACATCGAATCGATAGCCAAGCTCGAGTCGCCTCGACGGATTTCGACAAACACCGATAAACCGACTATCCCTCTGATGTGCGAATTCTTCCTTCTCGCAAAACCACGACAGAACTAACGCAGCCTGGTCATTCGAGTGTCCTTCGTTTCTAAAGCAAATTTCGTTTCGTGAAACGTCGAACACGAGCCTGGCCGCGTCAACGTTTCACGTTTGTTCTCGCTTGTTCGTTGAGGTTTGGCTATAAACACCAGCAAACGTTTCGTTGGAGGGTGAAACACTCTGACGTTTTCGGTTGCAAAGTTTTTTTCTGGGAATACTTGATTGGCTCATCCTGGTCCTTCAGATTTAATCTTTGAATACTGTGCGTGACTCATAAGAGTATTTAAAGAGTAAATTTGAAAAGGGGGGAAAGTGTATAGGGCCTCAAAAAGGTAAAAGTTTGACAAGTGCCTGACTGTGTCGATGAAATCAGTGGATATTATTCGATGAATTAATCGCGTCTCCTTAATATTATTTGCAATCTTCGAAACTCTCGTGAATATACGAAAAACTGGAAGCTAGTGGAAGGGCAAATCCCAGGGTTCGTCCCTAATGATTGTTTGGTCGGAATCCGCTCGGGGAGGCGACGAGACGCTACAGCAAATGAGTGTCGCTGATTGGTGGGTTCGCAGCGATGTCGACGTACCTGCCAATCTCCGCGTGTAAATATAAACGGCGAAATGGGTTGTAAATAAGCTGGCCGCGCGCGGTCGCGGGTACAAGGCCAGTTATCTATTGTTATCGGCGAGCGTATTGACTATCGTGCGTGGTAAACACTCGAACACCTTCCACCTTTCCCTGTATAAATGTGTCAGTCACCCTGTATTTAATACGTTTGTACATAGCGATTCGTTTTCAATAAATACTCAGCGCTTCGACTTTTATCACACCCGTTTGTGCCTTCCCTCGTGATTGTACCACAGTGTGTCGTCGGCCGTCTTACGGGCAAGGTATCTCGACACGTCTTGTCCGGGAATTCCGAGACAGTGTAATACGGTTAGTGGTCCACGATTCTATTTCACCTGTTTTCGTTTTCTTTCGTTTGTTTTGTGCAATTTGGCGGATTACACGAGAGGAATTTCCAGCGCTGGAATTTCCACGAAGAATTCTCCCGGAGGATCGTGATGCCTGGAAGGTACGTCCGAATTCTGCTATTTGTTTCCCGACAATTTATTGCTTCGAACCATACGTGTAGATCGTATAATAATTGCAATAATTAAAAGTTCCTTAGCTATCCTACATGACATTTTCTGAGAAAATTACAGATCGTTTATAGTCCTTTGATTTTATTAGCGACTACCATCATCAAGTGTCAATTCTGAAAGTGCAGAGTGTTGTTTTAAATTTTGCTAGCGTAATATTAATCTAGTTTATTTTATCACAAATTCGTGCTACCACAGTAAGCGTTCTCTTAGATTCTCTTAAAATAGTATATCTTTTCGAATTCTCCAATAACACGTTCAAATGATAAACTGAAATATTGAGGATTACTTTTTAATTCATCTTAATCCCTGGTAGCTTTTCCGTGGAACTTTCTATCGAATATAAATTCTCTAAATTTTATTTGCGTAATACGTTTCCGATTTTCGCGTGCACGTTGGAAGCGGCAGGCGTCAACATTCAAACGACATCGAATCGGTTAATAGCTGAAATAAAACCCCCGATTTCCGTTGGAGAAAAATTGATTTTAAATCAAATCCATCCAGGCAAATAGGAATCAAGTAATCCGAAATCCGCTTACAAGCGAATCAAATATAGCTGATTCGCTGGTTTATCAAACTGAAACTTGTTTTTGGAAGAGTTTAACAGCAGTACGCGTTGGAAAAATATTTCATTTCCGTATGCCCTCGTTTTTTCAATGCGGAGATTCCTCGAAATTCTTCCAAACCGATCGGCTCAGGCAGCAATTCTTTTTTTAATCGCACTGGAAAATCGAAAGATAAATTCTGTGGTACTTCGACGCTATCTGTATATAAAATAAAACGAAATATATTCAAATTTAATCCGTGCGAGGGTAATTAATTGCTTATGCAGAGCCTGAGTGTATATTAAGATTAAACATTATTAAACATCGCTGACTCTTGATATTCTTAATGTGTTATTCACATTTGAAAACGATTTTCATTTTCACCTGACTGGCCAATTACTTTATTCAATTTTCTTCGATTTATACACAACGAAAGAGTAATAATTTGTATAAATTCGACCAAGAATGCCAAAACTATCTATTTAAAATCTTTAATTTACCACATCTTCTACTTATTAAATTGATCATTTCTGTGAATTATACTACGATATCAAATAGTGTATCTTCAATAAAATTGTCCGATCGCTATCCTATTTCCGCTACAATTCTAAAAGAGTCTTCAAAGAGAACTCAAGCTCAACTTAACTCCTCGTCGCGCAATTTCCACGTGCGTCGGCTGACATTTCCCAGTCGTCGTCGAGCCCTGTTCCTCGATGCGTGAAAACACGACCACCGTGGCTAGACCTTCGTACGATCGCTATCGTGGCGCTATCGCGATGGATTTGCAGGATGTGACCGACCATCTGATAAAGCAACGACGGACAGGGTGTGTGACATAGGTATCGAGAGAAACGGAGAGGAAACGTAGGAAAAGAGCGTAGTATCGCGTGTTCTTCGTGACCAGACTGCGTGAAAACAACCCAAAAGGTGAGATGTGGGAGAGTTAGAGTCACGACTGCGACGTTAATCCGATATGAAACGCTCTCGTGCCCACTACCACTCAAATTTTCCGCTGGATCACCTTCAATGTTGCGTATTATTTCGGGCTACGTTATCGGCCTCTTTCCCGTGGTTATGTTTACGCGATGCAATAAATATCGTGGTCTCAGGCTTGATAAATTTTTATGTGATAATCTAGACAAACAAATAAAATGTTTTCTCTTCAAAAGTTCAGTGACCGTTTCAAAAGTATTTAACACATAATGATTGGAATGGCAGGTAGTATTGCAAAAATATGCCTAGTTTGACTTTCAATTTTTAATTTTAAATACGGGCAAGAGATATAGGGTAGTAGTTGGAGAAATAGGAAGTAAAAATATTTTGTTTAACGAAGGGAACATCCGAAATTGTCGATTTGCATTTTAAATGAAGTCTGTGTCAACACATTCGCGAATTTGGCGCGAAGAAAGTTAGAGGGTTAAGTGTGACGAGGGTTGAATTCGGGTATAACACGTTAATCCTCCAGGACACGTTTCACGGTATCCTACCTAATCCTTCTATCGAAAGGAATTAGCCTTCCCGAGTATGTGCACGGTACATCGAGAAGAACGGTGTCTAATTTTTTTGCACGGTTTACGTCCTATGAAAACCTCAGGGATCAAAATGAAAGGGCTGTAATTCCGTATTTCTGTACCAACTTTTCCAAACTTAATATTTTAAACATGTTCTCGAGGAAGATTGCAATTCATAATTCGTCTGAGCTTTGGAAGCTTCGAAGCATAAGATTATCTACGTTAAACGTCACTGGATGTAATATTACATTAGTTAAAATCAATATCCTGTAGAGGTTTAACTGGAAAATTTGTAATCTGAAAATTAGCATTAAAGTTCTGAATTTCGTGTAAATGAAACTTCCGAAGCCTCGATATTGATATCGGCAACAAATTTGTTCAATTATCGAGCCAGCATGCACGAGTAATATTAATATATAATCGATACCGATGCGATTTTGTAACATGGAATTTCGATTGGCATTTATATTTATTTGCTGGCAACAACGACGAGAGAGCTGAAAATTCTATTTCCCCGATAATCGATCGTCTTCCCGGACATTTGAATAAAACACCCTGTAACAGGATACAAAATGAAAAATACGTAGAAGGTGTACTTGCAAAATACGAGTAACATGAAACGAGCACGCGAACAAAAATACGGTCACGGGCTGTTTTCGTTAAGTTTCCGTCTCGCGTGGAATGCCGCTTTAATTCAGCTCGAAACGCGTAGAAAACATTTCATCGGATTACAGAAATCGAGAGGCAAACAATTTTGTTAACGTTCGCTCGTTATTAACCAATCAATATTTTTTTCTGAAGAGTTGCGGCCGCGACGAGTTTTATTTTAGCGATAGAAATAATTAATGGTTTCTAGGAAATATAGACGAATGATTTATTCATCAGACGCGAAAGTATTTTCCATTTTTAATTAAGGCAAAAAGTATTGGAAAACGTGTGTAGTTTGTGTGTTAATGGAATATAAAATATTTTATTGTCCCAGAATTTAAATATAGTATAAAGATTGTAATAGAAATCGAAAATTTATGTCTCAAACCAGGACAGTTCTATAGCATTAAAAATTAGTTAAATCGTTAAAAATTACAATTACAGTCATTTACTCAGGTGAAAATTTCGAACGACCTACGAACAATCGCACGATTTCGTATGCGGAATAAACATGAAAAGTTTGTATTGTGGAATGAAATATTAACGTGTCGCGTTTCTATAAAATACAGAAGAGCGATTTATATATCGGGAATGAAAGAAATATTTTCCACGTCACGGTGAACAAGTGAAAACATGACTGCTCGTTTGAATAAAGATCGTAAATAAATCGCAATACGTTGGTCTGTTTCGTTATTTATTAATTTTGCTCCGTCATGATCCACTACAAAATAAAATAATTCAACTAAAATTGTCGATCCAACGATTTTAAATTTCAGTTTCTTTTATTACAAATACGAGAACGAGAACGAGAACTCGTGGAAACGGGGATCGACTGTATATCTCTCTGGTGGCGTGGGTGGTAGATGCCGCTACGGACGGAATAATTTACAAACTTATCCACAGATAGTTTACGTCTGGAGGTAGTCTGTTTGCTAGACTCTGACACTTTCTCTTGCGAACGCTAGTTTATTCATACAAATACTTGGCCTCCCTGATTTGTGAATCTGGTGGTCTTGAAGGGTTGCGGATCCCAGTGGTTTCGTATTAGGATTCTAACTCTGTTATATTTGCTCTGTGATCCTTAGAACCTTAACTTCTAGCGATATTAACTTTCATAATCGAGCACATTTCTAGATCTAATACTTATAGAAGTTCATTTGTATGAGGGAGTTTTAAAAATATAAAAGAAAGGTAGGAGGTTCTCTCTGACCCGATCCATTTGCGATAGATAAATTATTATCGATCCCTTAACAAGAAAAATTACAGGGGTAGTCATAGTTACGTGGTTTACCCTGCACGGTGCATAAATACAGTTGCGACAGCGACCGACATAAATTCGAGTACGGGCCACCCCTTAGTTTTCTTTTCGGTGAATATACGGGGCACATTTCGACGGGCACCAGTAGATCCCTAACTAAATTAATCCTTTTAATATGAAAGTAACAACGCCCAGTTCTGCCGCTTACACCTGGTGCTTTGTAGAGCGCGCAGAGCGACGAGAAAGAGGGAACAAAAGCAAAGGGAAGAAATTATTTATCGCGTGTGGTGGTTTGCCTTCCGTTTAAAATAGCCACCGCCCCTACCCCTCGCGTGCTAATGCCCGAGAAACCGTGGAATAATTAAAACTGACTTCAGGCAAGTTTCAACGTCGTTTGATCCGTAACTTCCATGTGACAAAAATCGTCCTTCTCTCGCTATTAATTTTTCATGACGTTTTAAGCACGTTTCGATGTTGAATCCGCGAGTAGCGCCAAATATAATTTTCGGAGTGCAGCGACTGTGTCTGTATTATCTGAAATTAGTTAGTTGGAACACGGAGCTTCTCCAAATTTTTGTATAAATGATTCAGTGGATTTTCTATATCTGTATCTCGTTAATTTTCATATTCAATCTAGCTACGGATATGAAATCAGATCAGGAATACATTTAATAGGATATATTAATCACGTATGTGGTCAGATACCTGCTACTTTGATTCAATGTGTTATAAGACATTTTAAACGTATTACTTGTGAAATTAATAAACGTTATTTATTGGTCATTAGAAATATACCCATGTTAGACGATATGGTTCAGAGGAAATTTCTATTAATATTGCCTCCTGTCAATTTACGATATTTGGTGTATACAACTATAGTAATTTGTATTCTGTGTAATAAAAGCCTTCGAAGTCGTTTTGTCGAAATTTCACAGCCGTCATTCTTGCGTTAGATCAATGAATAAACCAAGGAAAAATCGTTATTGATCGGATCTACATGCGCACGGGGTCTAAATAATAATCGAGAGGGCGCGCGATGGCTCACTTCGTTGTTCGTCAAATAGAAGAAACTAATCAATCAATAGTCAATTTATGGATAGACCGGGGCACTCACGTGATTAACCAGCTCGCATTGTTACATTTCCATGGCGTACGCAAATTGTTTATACCGGTTCGAAGTTAATGGAGAGAGCGATTCGTGCGGCTCGACGTCCCGCGACCCTTTTATTTCGAATAAATTCCAATGATTGTTTTTCGCTGCCGAGGAGAACGGGAATTTTTCTCGTCGTCGTGGAAAATACGCGTTAATCCGAACAATTCCGCGCGCGTGCACGTCGGGGCATATAAAAAAACATGAGCATAACAAAAATATATCAAGTTGCAAACGTGCGATCAGAACTGAAATTCTTTGAACGAAATAATTTTAATTTTTGTTAATGCTTTCGCGCCGCCATTCGCGCTCGGAGAACATTAATTGCGACTGTTTGGGTTTCTCATTATGTTCTAACCATATCGATGCGGTCAAATAGAAAAAACTCGCATTCCATGTTAGCTCTTCAATTATTGATACAACAAGTTTCTAATTAAAAAAGACCCTTGCACCATGCAAGCAGTTCAACATTAAACAGAGAAGAAAATGTCGAACCTATCGCTCTCGTAAACTCCTACACGCTTGTCCAAGATGGTCGTACTCGAACGCGGTCCTTCTATCTTAAGGAAGATCCACGCGGGGAATTCAATAACCGCCGACATTGTTTGTCTGCGAGTGTTACTCGTTATTATTATTTCTCTGAAAACGAAGAATAACGTCCCGGTAACATTCGCGGAGCGTTTCACTCGCTTAACGCACTAACGAAAAGGAATGGTACAATTTTTTCGCGTCGAGGTGGATAATCATCCGGGACGTTCTTCGGCGTCCCTATTAGAAAGTGGCAAGGTCCGCTTCGTCGGGAGTAATTGAGTCCCGCGAATCCGCCTTAACCGTAACGCCTTGGCCCACGGAAAGAAGCACGAACAGAATTATTGGATGTTTGCTCGTCGAGGGAGTAGCTTAACGGATGAGGACGTGAGCGGACTTTCGACGGCCAGGAAATAAGCGAAAGACCCGAAATGTTCTTGCTCTCCGTGTCCCCCTGCTGGCTATATTTCACCAACTTTAGAGGACCTGACGCTGGGAGAGCGATCAGTGACTTCGACTGGATCACCTAAATGTGGTCTTCAATTTTCTCTCTTTCACTCGTATTACTATAACAGCTCAATAATATTTGGTGTCCACGCATCCTTGTGATCATCACATCCTATTACAACTCTATAGAACTCAATAGAACTCTCTACAATTTTATAGAACTCAATAGAACTCTCTGCAACTTTATAGAAGAGTTCTCAAGTCCTTGCCTTGACTGTTATAACTGCCAATTATTCCATGTCTCATATATTTTGTATTCGAAATTTCACCTCAGCTAATTTTATATTTTATATTTGATCTAATGCTTGACGTGCCCGCAAATTCAATTCCAACGCGATCCATCAGGCAAATATAATGATGACCGGAGAGCAATTGATTAAACACCCTCGTTCCATAGATAGAAGGTATGGGTTGTCAATGGAATAATACCAATCGGACGTTCCCAGTACGGCAGAAGTAGTATCGGACTCGAAATAGGTCCCGATAAAAGCCACGATGACGTTGACGTTGACGTGAGCTCTCCACTAACGAGTCGGAAAAGAGCAGGACAGGAAAAGGCACGCGTCGAAAAATACCACGTCGAAAGGGACGAAAGATTTTTCGAAGCGTGGATACTGATCGTTACGATAGTTCCGCCAATTTACGCGATTCCATGGCATCACCATCGAACGTAACAATTTTCCAGAAACGTTGGAGTAGGGTTTCTGTTGCCGTACAAATTCCAATTAAATTCATAGCCAACGAGTAGACATTACACGATCGTTTTAATCCACTCGGAACGCAGGACGGAGGGCGGGGTGTAGCTTTCGCGTATCCTTTTACGAAGAGTTATTTTTCACCGATTCACCATTATCAATGGCTATTCAATTAAATTAATCGACTTGCGACCCAATGCGACCCGCGGACCTTTTTCGCTGACAAAAAATAAACCGCGTAGTCCGGTTTTTCCATTCACAATTCGCGATACTTCGGTCCCTTGAACACTTCGAAGGGAGCATCATGCATTATTGATCGAGTCTGGTATAAATGCCGCAAGTTGGCCGAACCGGCTGCAAGAAATTCATGCCCTCGACTCCATCGAAGACGCCCCTAGCTCCTACCTACGCGATTCTGGTCGAAGCTGAAGATTTTGGCTGTTCGGTATCCTCTCGTGAATTGTTTCAATCGTTAAAACAAATAACAAGTGGACAAACAAACAGATAGCACTTGGATACTTAAGGTTGGAGTTTATATACTTTGTGGAGTTGAAATATTAATGTTTCTTTTATATTAATGGAAAAAAGATAGACAAATTGCATAAGAATAATAGCATATTGCCCAGGATGCCCAAATTTTGAACGTTCACTACTTTCTGCCTTGAGAGTAGTAGGTATCTAGTGGAAACATTCTAAATAAGTCAGACCACCGTACGACCGCCAAGAGTAGAGGTCTTAATAAACTCATACTAGCGTTTGGAATAACGTCACTTTAAATAATATATAGAATGTATTATAAACTGAGACGAGGCACATATTTATAGGAGTCTTTTTATAGTTACATGATAAATTCATATAAATATAAATTCGTAGGTCCACATTTTACGATGGAGTCGACATGTAGTATAACACACTTACAAGGTTCCTCCAGTACAGAAATTCGAAAAATCATCCAAGTTTCATTTCTTAGAAACATCTTCCCGAAGTAGTAGATTCAACGGTAATATTTCTTTGGAATCTCAAGAACATTTTTATATCAAAACGATATCGACCGAAGTCTCGACCATTCGGGTTTTCTTCAACCTTTCACGTAAATGAACTCCCTGTGAAATTTTCTTAGATAATTTTACGAGATTTAGACAGCTTATGTTTTCTTATAGGGACTAAGTCAGATGGAATAATAACTCTATAGATAACCGCAGTGGAGGGTTAAGAGTCTGGTTATGTTAAATCGATCCAAAACTCATCGAAATCGAGTTTCTATTAGTCCAGCGATCGAGTGACTTTTCGAAACTCTGCACAACCGCACGTTTCCGAACATTCTAATAGACCAGTGGATTTGGAATGACAGATTATCGATGAAGGGGAGCACGCATTGTCGCGGGACCGAGCCTGATCGAGGAAAAAACGGAAGACTCGTCTGTTATCCTCGGTGAATCGAAAGAAACATTCTTCAGCGAAGCATGCCGCGATGTTACTGCTCGCATGATGGATGCGACGGAGATTACATCCTAAGGATGCAGCGTTCTTCACGTTGCTGGTAACGTTGGGAATAATTGAAAGCGGGGATGCTTGTTGTTGAGGCAGATCAGCGGTTCTCAATCACTTTTTTGCTCCTGTGCACCCTTTTCACCGGATTTCAGAATGACATTTCCTTCTCTCATATTGCCTGACTCTAAAGATACATTCTGAATAATATGCACGTAATATTTTATATTTTTGTGAGGTAGTAGATACATGGACAAAGATTTAGTATAATTCATATCCTGCTAATAAAGAATAAGCGTAGATCAATATTAAATAGAGATAGGAATCTTCCACAGTTACTAGGTAATATTAAATTTAGAATTTAATTCAATCTGTGCTACTCGAGAAATTGTATTAAATGTCAGCGATTGAATTAAAAGCGAACAACAGTTGCACAAATGATACAGAATCCACAGGATATCATTGTTGAATAGTGTTCCCAACCCCGAAGCCTCGGAAACCCTAAACTTCTTTTTTGGTTGAGAGCCTCTGAAATGGATGATACCTAATGCACTGGAATAGATTGCGCGATAAAGGCGAGGGGCAGATTCGGTACGAGTTCATTTTGGTCGAAATAATATTGTTCGCATTACAAAGTAATAGTAATCACGTTGAACGAATTATTGACGGTTGGTTAACGTTGAAATTAAAATCACCCGGTACATGAAGATAATTACGTTGTACTGAAATACTATACAACATAATAATAATGGTAATATCACAACCTGTTAATTCGCCACATCGGTTTTTACATTTCGTATTACTCGTGTCGGAATTTATTGAATGTTATGAATAAACCCTAGCAAATCATCCAGATGTGCTTCTCTTCTAAATTTATGCGGGATCTCTGTGCAAATATTAAATGATACATATACATTTATTATAACCAACGTACATTCTCTTTCTCTTATCTTTATACAATTTTATTCATAATCACGACTCCCACTCGTGTTTGTGTTTACTTTCATTCTTCTTTTCTGAAAGTGTCAACTAGCGATATACTGTGTCCAACTGCCACCTCTACCTTGGATTAAATCTCGTAGCATCTTACCCAAAGGAACTTCAATACACCAAACGCGCCACTTTTGATCGAATTAACATTTTGCGACGGCGAACGCATTGTTCCCCTCGCGAAGCATTCACCGAATCGAATACGAGCGCGTTCGCCGTTGAAACTCGACGGAGAAACTTAACGGAGAAACTTTACCGACGCGATACCGAGTATTTTATCCTGGTGTGTTAGGTAATTTATTCGCGTAGCCATCGTCGTAAGTTTAAAGTCGCTGGAGATGAGTGCGCGGTACATATCGAATTTACGGTAGAGCATTTACGAGCGTCGTCGCGGAATGCGTCCGTTTCAGTTTCCCTTTATTACGGGGCACCTCGAATTAAATTCGCGCAAGGACGTTCAATCACTTTATGCATATAACGTGTAATAACCGTGTTCGTTTCGATGCCCACGCTAAACGCGACGCGAACGATCCGGCGAAATGTGTCCGCGAAATTTCATCAGCCGCTGTAATAAAATTAAGGGGGTGAAGGAAGGGGCGAAAAAGTACGCCCGACGCGTAACGAATTTCCATATCGAAAACACAGCCGCACGGGTCGTCGACTTTCAATTTACGATGACTCGTGGTACCAGTGTCGCGTAAATTTTGAAAAATTCTGATGAGAAATATCGAAATCGATTAAAATTCAAGGAAAAATGGATATGTGTCTTTTTTGCAGATTAGGAAGTGATTGCAGCGGTGCTTTTTTTAGTGCGTTAGACTGAGATGTGGAGCAAATATAACTGTAATTGGTTTGAAATCTACGTGTCATGACAATATTCGAAGAATTTTTATGTGTTCCTTTTGATTTCATTTAATGCATTTATTACACGTACATAAAAGGTAGACCTACATAGCTAATTCATGTCATAGAATTTAAATTAATTCTATACCGTGTGAATTCTATATCGTTTGAATGAAATGTACAGCATTCAATGGAATTTCGATTAATATTACTTCGACGGATTGTATAACGTTTTAGTTAATTTCGCAATATTCAATTCAATTCTATACATTGAAATTAACTTTCTGGTATTTGACAGTTTTTCAACTAATTTCATGATGTCTAAATGTATTTTTGATTGCTGAATTTCATACTCTTATTACAATGGATTATTGATTGCAAGGACGGAATCAATACTGGATTGTCCATAGTGGAAAATGATTAAACAATTACTCATTTTCCATAATGTAAACTTGCCTGTGCATATCGACAGTATGTTACCTGTCGCCTTAGTTTGTTGATTTAAAACAAACCATAGTTTAAATTAGACACGAGGACACGTGCAACCAGCTCGTTTACTCTTGGGCTAATGGTTACTCTTGGTTCCCATTCATCCAACTATGATAATGCGTCTCTTCGAACGCATTTTGGACCACGACTCGCAAAAGAATTACCCTAATAGTGGTCATTGAATTTAAATTAAACGGAAGAAAGAAATGCTTGAATTTTTGAGCTCGTTTCTCGCGTCGTCGAAAAGAGGAAAAAGATACTTTAAATTGCTCTTCTAATTTTAAACGGTTCACCTTCGAAGTTCCACTAAATTTCGTTCCCTACCTTGGTAACGAAATTTACGAGAATACGGGAATTATCTCTATGAAAGAATGGACCGAATTTTGCTATGACCTGTGAAAAATATAAGAGATGTTTAAAACAGTAAATTTTACATAAAAGCAATGTTATCTGAAATTAGATACAAACATGACGTCGAATAGTTGAATAAATTTAATAATTGCTGTCACGTTTCTGATTTTAACAAATGACAATGAAAACCTGAGTCTGGCACGATCAAGTTATTATTCACAAATTTCATTTTTATTTTCGAGGCTTCTTCAGATCGAAAAAGACTAAAATATAGACAAGAGTAAAATCACTTGAAATTGGCCAATACAAAAAGAAAGTAATAAAGATGGTTTGATCCAATGTCTTATGACGTCACTTCCTGACCATTTTGCACTAACTAATATCCGTGAAACTGGCGCAATTTCTTTTCCAACCGCATTATTAACTTCTTTAACGAGCAGCGCGATGTTGAATAACCCAATTCCGCCAGTCGCATCTAATTTATTCAACGCATTTTTAATGCAAATATACCGCGTGCCGAGTGTACTTGCCGCAATAACGGGCGGTCTGTATTCGTTTATATACGGTGGACCTCCAGGGAAATTATTTCAAGTACAGTTTTCTTGGCCTTGCTTAAGAAGCTGTCGGTCAGGAGAGCACACCAGTCGGACCAACGATTGCTCTTTAAAGTGAAACTTTAATCGCATAAGTGGCCCGTCGCGCGACAAGACGAAACAAGAACAACAAAACGAACGATCCAGCCAAGAAAAAGAAGGGAAGGAGTTCAGTTATCTTTGTCTTTGCTGTGAAATGCTTCCCTTTGTAAGAAACAGCGCGAAGTATGCAAATGGGACAAAAGAACTTAAGAGATGGATAACACCCAACCTGTCGCGAATTCTAACAATGTTAATTTGGTAACTGAGACATAAAGATATATAATGATTTCATTAGATGGATGAATTCATGACAACATAGTTCAGAAAAATATAACTAGATCTTTGTATACTACAACCGTGAAAATTAAATTTACTAAATTAATCACATAAGGTCATTTGTAAAATTTGACGTTGAAGAAGGCTAGTTTCCTTTTGCGCTCCGATGAAAAATGAGTGTGCAGAAGTTCTACCGATAAACTGACCTGGATCCACGGTGTGTGTAATTTTAATTGACCGAAACAGTTAACCATCAAAATGTTTTTGCGTGGCAGGGAAAGCTTGAGGGCTATTCGCGTGATGGTGTGCCTTAAAGAACGAGGGAAATGTATGTGTGGAAATTAATCAAAGTCATATGGGGTCGAATAAGTTTTGCTCGATTAAGCTCGAAATATTTTCCGTGGTTTTAGAGATAAAGTCAGTTACTCGATCTAAAAGATATAATAAATGTAGTTAAATGAGATGGACTGAAATGTAATAATGAGAAATAATCAAGCAAACCACCCATTAATTTTTTCCAGGTTTATGTAACCGGCATCTACTACTAGGTTCAGTAGGTAGAATGAGATTTTCAAGTTTCATAGCGCTTCAATATATCCCAAGGAGTTCACTGTATTGCTTCCATCAACTACACCTTATGGTATTGACACATTTCGAATGCGGTAACCTGGAGGTAAAGGTTGAATCCATGAAAATAGTTACTTTCCTCGTGCTCGAAAAGACGAACGACTCGAAAATGTTGCACTAAAGAAACTCCACTTTGTATAAACTTAACCACTATTGAAACGAACCACTCCCTAAGTCCTGTTATGATTTCATACACTAGTGTATCGAGGAGCTTTCCTTCTGCAAACAAAAACAATTGAGTTTCTTTTTCTCACATTTTCATAAAGTTCAGAACTTCAAAAGCACAATTTTCAAATAGCGAGTTCAAATTTTCGAGAAGGGTGCTTTGAAATATTTATTGTTTAGTAACAAAATGTGTGTCTCGTTGAGTAGTCGTGGTATATAATAATTAAACATCGTCTTCCACGTTCACTTCCATACAAAATACAAAATTTGCTTCGAGAAATGAATCCAACAATAATGATTCATTATTGCGGTACAGTCAAAGACCGTTCAGTTGCGACCTCGAATCTCCTCTTAGTTCGTCTAATAGGGCATAACCTTTTAAAGGTAAAGAGGTTTACGAGTCGGTGATCTCGATGCCTCGTGACCGCAGGTCGATCGATGTCTCGAACGAACGTGACTAAACGTTTTCTTTTTTTTCTTTCTTTCCTCTGGCTAGGGTGAGAAACGAGACGCTGGCATTAGCGTCCCTTCGGCGCCTCTCATAGTATGGGTTGCAGGTGCGAAAATTCCATTTCCTTCCGCTTGTCACACGGCTCGGCCACAATTTTCGTTTTTGGCGTACGTGCGCCAACCCTGCCTTTAAATGTTCCACGAGAGGGGTGAGATCCTTGGAGTCCCTGGTGTAGAACGTCCTCCGGAGCCTTTTACGCCTCCCTACCCTTCCCTCTTCTCCCATCGTTCGACGTAGAGACGCGATCGGAAAACCTTACCGGCAACGTGCTCGAGATCAATGACGAATTTACTCGACGCGTGTCAGCCGACGCCGTGAAGTGTTTCCTTCGCGCAGCCAGGGGGTATATCGCTACAAAATGCCGCTATTTCGATGAAATTCAAAGGAGCGCTGTGTACGTTACGCTGCGAAATTCGTCGATTCGCTCGATTCATTCCCTCCAGACAGTGTGGAATATTAGCGAGAGGGGAGAACAATTTTTTACCCTTGCAGCAACAAACAGAAACAAATTTTTTACTACTCGAGGGTTGGAACCCTTTGGATTAAATTTTGATGGTAAGATAGTTTGTTGGGACTGATACATCGTTGATTAATTGTTTACCTGGCTCCAAGAATATTTTTTTTCTGTCAAATACTACCTGGAAAAACCTGGGAAAATTTTTCACAAGAATCTTGCTTTCCTCTATAAAATCTTTTTAGCATACACACAGTCAAGTAACAAAGTAGTGCTCTGAATATTCCCCTGAATTTCTTATCACTTCCAAAAACCAAAAAAAAGAACGTTCCCTAAAAAGTCATACTTTCAATTTTACCTATGCTTAAGTCCCAAATTCTGAAATATCCCTAACATATACTCCTACCTACATACAGACAGTCCCTTAAATATTCGTATCTTCTACATATATGTCTATTAAAGAAATCTCTCTAAATTAAATGATAGGTGTTGATATTTTCGAATAAATGTTTCATAATAAATATGTACATGAGTAAACTTTACACTTGTATGTATTAATTATGAAATATTTATTTGAAAATATCAAACCTATCATTTAAGTTAGACATATTTCTTTAATAGACATTGAAGATACGAATGTTTATGGGACCGACTGTAGATCGTAGAAATAAATCATCCAGCACTTTGTCGAGAATTTATTCGCGTTACACGTCAAACGACACGCAATTACCTCCGCCGGTTCATTCCGCATTGATGTGTATCGTGGGCTGACGTGCTGTCTACTTGTCTTCAGTTTCTCGTTTCCTGGCGGTTTATCTTCACGGTACATTTGCCTTTACTTTCCCCCCCTGGACAACCTACGATTTGCTTGCACCACTTCAAAGTCGCTTACATTTTCCTCGCAAACGGCACCGATGCGATGTCTGGCCAGACAAGTGGAATAAGATCGTTCCCCGACAGACAAACGGCACGCGACGACTCCCTGACCGGGCAAGTAGAATAAGGCCGGCCCATGGTCAGACAAGCGGAAGGAGATATATTCTTGGGCGGACGAGTACAATGAGCTCGATTCCTGGTGGAATAGACGTTGGAAAATCAAACATACGTGCATATTTTGACAGACTAGTGGAATAGGAATAGGAACAAGAGAATGGAAAATTAATCTTATAATTATGGAATATTTATTCGAATTGGTGGTAGCATAAGACTCTATAGGGCACGTAGTTTACGTAGATCTTGCAGAACTATCTTTTTAATATAACTTTTGATTGTCCCTTGATAATGTACCTGATTGGAAACCTAATACCAACAGCCCTTGTAATAATTTTACAGGTCTCAGCTAGTTATTGTTCAATATTAGTAGTAGTTAACTCGTGGTATAGATAATACAGACAATATTTCTGGTTTAGTGAACAAAACATGACTTAAAATTTGAAGGAAAGGAGTATCTTCTAATATGCCGGTTTTCTTATCATAGAGAAAGTTCAAAATATCACTTACAAACACGAGTGGTTATTATCAATCTTGTCCAAACAAGTGAACAAGTACAAATTTCGTACCTTGTTCGAACACTTGTTCGTGCATATTAATACAAATAGGTAATATATTGTGCCAGCTATAGTTTCTATACACAGCCACCATATTATTGCAAGAGAGAGCTTCTAATCAACATTCCTATTCACCTAACATTTCAACAGGCACGCTAACTACGGAATTCAAGACCCATCGCACAGCGTCGGTACTCATCAGGTGTCTGACTAATCACCCTCCTACACTACCCTCCCCCACGCCCGGCCACGTATTGATTTATACTCCTTAGCAGGCGAAATTGCCGCCACGGTCGTCGTTCTTCCGACGCTGGACGACCGCGAATGGCTTTCACATTGATCACGTTACGCGTGACTCGTCACGACGCACACGTACTCGCGTGATTCGCGCATACTCGTGCACGGATGCCTTAAATCACGAGGTCGCGTAGAAACGCACGCAGCTCGCACATTGTCGACGTCCTTTCAGAGATACGCTGGGTCAGATTAAGCAGTAATATGTTTTTGCGAAATTTATTCAAAAGATTTCCTTTGTAACTTTGTCGAGCAGAAAGCTGGCGACCGAGAGTTACTTCTCGAGTGCAAAGAATTTATACAAGCAAAAAGCAGGAGGATATTTATAGCCAAATGAATTAATTTAGTTTTTTGAAGTTACATCAGGATCTGCAACCAACATCCTATTTACTTTCAACATTCCCGAAGACCAATCAATTGTTTAAAAGTGCCTACATACCCTTAACATTTTCACGACCACTCGTTCAGGTTTCAGGACCCATTCACGACAGGACAGCATAAAGATACACGTGCACGCGCCAGCCGTGAATTTATGAACGCTGGGGCGCCGCCTTAATTTTGAAATTGCTTGGCACGCGCAACACGCTCGCTTTTCTATGATTACGTAGAGGATCCACGTGGGCGCGGTTGCTAAACGACACGTATCGCAATTCGAGTCGTAAGTGATAGAACGCAGCATACAATAATAACAGTGGGGTGACGCGTAACGTTATCATGTCCCGAAATGAATTTCTCCCCCGTCGCCGTGGGAAAAAAGTCGCTTAAATGGATCGTGGATCGAGGATTATTAGCGATGGCACGAATCCTGCGTCACGTTGTAATTAATTCCACGTTAAGCCCGTGTCCACGAGCTACTACATCGGCTGGTGAATATTTTTATACCCAACCTTCGCCGCGTGCGGCGCGTAAAATATGTTCGCCTTTAATCCCGCGAACTCTGTATGAAATTTTTGATTGATGGATTACATTTGTTAGGATGTAAAATGTTGAGTGTGGTTTGGGTGGGACGCGATATTTTACAGGCGTCAGGCGCCAGATTGATTTCGTGTAACCGCTGAGTGAAGGTGATTTGTGGCTTTGCATTCGAAGCTACTGCTTTAAATCAATTTATAACAAAAAGGAGAAAAAGGAAGGCGAGCGACGATGCATGGGGAAGGCATTCTTTGAAAACTCGTTTGAGTGAGGAATGGTGGGGTGTCAATCATCCTGAGATTCCATATGTTTGGCCTTTGTACTTTTAGCAATATGCATGAGAAAAAATACAAGAGGTTTAGCACAGAATGTTCGTAGCACAGAGTGGAGAAACTATGAACTGTTTATTGATGGACCTCGTCGGGAGATATAAAATTAACAAAGTAAATCAAAATAAAACTCTGAAAGTTTCCCAGAAATAATTAGTCAAATAATTCCTCACTGTGCCCCAAGTCCATCGTTATGATTTGCAACCTTCCAGTGCCATGCTTTACGTATCGAGATAAGTATGTACGTATGTACGTGTCGAGATAAGTGGAGGGACTGCCACGAATGCGGACTCTCGTTCCAAACACAACTAATTAGTAAGAAATCTGGTCTCGGTTAGCGTTACATTATGTTGATGTCACAGCAAAGTGATTACAATACTCTTTCTTCATTCACGACGCTTTGCGGGCGGCACACTCGAGCTCCCTGCTCACGGGTAATACGCTACTAAGTGTGTACTTACACGAGGCTATTAAATTTCTGAGTGCACAGCGACCACGATACACCACTGCTTTAATTTTAAACTCTCGCCCCTCCTCCTCGCTCTCTCGTTCCCAGGCTGTCGTTGCCTAGAACTTTAAATTCTCCACGAATCTGCGACAGTATAACGGAACGACCGACGATGTATACGCATCGCTGATTCGCTGGAGAAATACGAAAGAAGGTATAAGCCGTGCACCGTATAAAAGCGACTACATATTTCAGCTTTCAGGATCAGCCCGATACCCTTCCACGAGCGGAGGGACACGGTCTATAGAAATTATCGTCACGACAATTCCCTAAAAAACCGTCGCTCGCGAGTTTCTTCGCGAAGAGCCCCTTGGAAATTCGAAGAGTTCCATTTGGAAGCGGTAGGACGATGATTCCTACCCTTGAAAAGTAAGGGATGAAGAAAGCCTCCGAACGGTCAGCATTCATGCTCGGTATCTGGGAGTTGAAAGAAGCTCGAGTGGTGCGCCGAAGTATCTTGATCCGTGCGTTTGGGGAATGCTGCGTTTAGCTTCTTCTAAGAATCCACGATGGATGTGCTTTACCTCGAGAAAAATTATTAAGTTGAGAGGTTTGAATATAATCTAATACCAGGAATGATTTCTTCCTCTAATTAAAACAGCAGCAATTACGAAACAAAACAGAGAGCTTACTTTGGATCCCATACAAATTTTCACCAAAATCAGCGACTGAAAAATACTGTCGCGACATTTTCAATTCGAATTGTTACCTGTACGCCCAGTCGCCGTGCTTACTCTGAAATTCGCAACGTAATTTTATTCGTCTCTGAGCAGAGGTATACCCCGACAACGTGGAGTTGAAAGCACTAGGTCAGACTCCCGGTATACGTGATAGCTGTCCAATAATCCCAAGAACTTTGTAACGTTATCGTATGTAAAACATTACCAGTTTAGCGCTGCCGGTGACACCGTAGCCACGGTATATTTAATTTTCACAGTAGTACGCAGTCAGGATTCTCAACAATGGTTCCCGTTTTCTATTACAGAGTCACCCAGTTTTCCTGCGCCGCGCCAGTTGTTACTGTTTATCTCTTTTCGCCCGCACGTAGCAAACGTTTCACCGTCCCTTTGAGTTGTAGCAACCGACCCTCCGCACCGTGTAGGTGCATCGTGAATGATTAAGCGTACGGATGTTTTAGGGTTTAGGGTCAAAAATTGACGGTGCTCGGCGTCGTGAGCACCTTTGAAAGATGGTCGACACCAACGTACGCGAATACATATGTGGCAGGTTTGCGATGGCTCGATTAAAGCTCGGCGAGTCGTGGGACGGCCTTTTATCGCTGTGAGGGCTGTGGAAAAAATGTAAAAACACGAGGAGAGAGTAGTTGCGTGCGAAAATCAACTGGATTCTCGCTATTATTCGTCCACTCCATGCATAGGATGCAAGGTATTCGGTTAATTTCAAGGGTGAGGTAATCAGATGTAATTTTATTGGATAGAAACGAATTAATGCATTAATGAAAGTTACTTCTCGATAATATTCCTACAGTTCTATTCACAGAAGGAAGAACCTACATAGTTTTCGTTTAGTTTAGACGTCGTAAATTTAATTTTAAATGTAATGTAAATAGTCTACCCTCGAGCACTCTTCGAAAATGATCTTAAACCAAGAATCCGAAGTGTTCGAAGCGTGGAATAAACGCTGAAAATTTCACGAGGGAAAAATTTGCGCCACGTTCACTTAGAGCGCCGAGTATTACGGAGTTTCGAAATGGCGGTCGGAATTATTCAAGCGTGAAAGGTCAAATGCTCGAGCGTGTGTAATTCATTAACGAATACACGAAAATTTCACGTAGGGCAAACGAGACGGCCACTGGCGTTGGCGACGTGAACCCTCGAGCTGTGGCGGAAACAGCGTTACACCTAACGACGATACCGGGGCCAACGCTATACTAAATTCAATTTTCAGTATCTTTCCATCAGAATTCCTTCCAAGCATACGTTACACTCGGCGAAACGAAGCCGTCGTCCATTGTCAAGGACGATATCCGAGCAGCTTTGCGCTGAGGACGTTGCTTGGCACGGGAATCCCGATACACGCACAAACCTGGCTCGCTCAATCAGAATTTAGTACCGTGCATGAACAGACACGAATTCCATCCGCGATCGTACGCGATAACGCGTGTCCGCGGAAGAAACATTCGAGGAATCTGTTAATAGTCTCGAGTCACTGAACAACGGCCTTGTCAAATCATAAGCGTCGCGTGCCTTCGAACTCATTTTCAAAGGAACGATAGGCCAAGGGGTCGTGCACGTGATCTCGAATTTCAGAACGTCGCAGCGGTTGAACAAGCTCTAAATATTGGTGCTCTTCCTCCCTCACTTTCGAAAATATTTTGACCAACTCACGTGTTTCTTTATATTTTATTTCCGCTACGTAGATTACCCTTTTGCTTTCTTAAAACAATATCATTCTAATAAAAAGATGAGCCAGGTTCCGAGTAAATATTCACTAACTAGAAAAGTAATTAAATTCACTTAAAAATGAATAAGTTCATTCTATATCCATTCTCTGAAACCTTCAAGTTACAAGAAACTCGATGCAGACGATCTACATAGCAAACTGCGCACAGCAGCGGGGTAAATTAAAAGCAATACCTAACCCAGAAATTAAAAGCACACTCGATCCACACGTGGAACTAAAAAAAAAGAAATTCATTTTTCCCCGGAGGTTCTTTCGAATCGTGTGATCGAGACGGTCGCTGGTAAATCTCTCCAGCAACGAGAACTTACGCAGCAACTGTGCTGCTCGGTTGGCCATTACAAATCTGGCTGGTTCGCTTGTTCAACTATTCTGTATTTACTCGGAATAGATGGAATCGATGCTCATCCTGCACGGTGCCGCTATTTGGGCACGTTTCTCTACGTTCTGAACTTCGTGGTACGCACGGTACACGCGGTGACCTATTTTAATTTATGTGGAGATGTGATAGAGCGATCCAAAAAATATTTTAGGGCATCATTCGTTGAGAAGTGATCACTACAAAACTAAGTTTCAAGCATGATAATATAAAGATCAATCATTTCGCTCACCAGTCCAGAGGATTTCATCGTATAAGGAGAATGAGACTGTGCGTGATCAGACAACCGGAATAAGCGTGGTTTATGGTCAGAGTAGGTTGACTTGACTAGGACTGTTCCTGTGCAGGCTAGTAGAATATTCTGGTCTGGTCAGACTGGTAGAATATGCATTGTTGTAACCAGAGTAGGAGACATACGCGATTTTAGTCAGACAAACAGAACACGGACATGAAATCTTATTTTCGAGATTGGATAACGCTAATTGAAGTAAGTTCTCCCAGTCCACGTCAGATAACATTCTTTTACAGACAAGATAACGACTAGTTTACCAACTATATCACTATACTACATACAAAACTGTTATACCTGTTTTTTTTTGTCTTATTACAAATGAACTTACAGTGTACAATAGAAGGTTAACGAGGGTATAGAACATAAACTTAATAAGGGAAAACAGATTTTCCCAATTGGATACCAAGAATCGAAACGGGTATTCTCTGACTGCACCAGGAAATGCACTTTTACGGCCAAGATAATAACCCAATCAGTTATTTAAACGATAATGCGACTACACTATGCAGCAAAATCGTTACACTCGATTATATGAGACATTTTATAAATGAGCTGGAAGTATGTGCGCCGCATGTATCGGGGGTGTAACGGTGGAACGTATTATAATGTTTCTTGGAAGCTGGCCAGAATGCAAGTATTCATACCAGCGTCGGTTGCCAAGCGCACAGAAACGTCTAAACGTTTCCCGTGTAACCTATACTTTTTCTTACGTACCCAGTCGCTCGAATATTCAATTGAACTATCATCGTTACCGGGACGATCGAAATGTCATTGGGCAAACCCGTGGAACGTTATGTGCAACGAGCTGGATCGCGAAACGCGCACCAGCGTATCCTTAAGTTTCTCATCCCATTCGTGAGATACTTGTATCTTTTTCAATATCGAAATATTGGAAAGACATTATAGTGTCAAAGGCCGAATCACTGGATATTTACCTGTCCACGTTCGATTATTAGTTAACAGTAAAATCGTTAACCCTTTGTACACTCGTGTGAGTTTAAAGTGGAAGTGCCATGTAACGTCACCATTCTGGCTGATTTCATTTCATAACCACTGGACCATGGATGTTTGTGCATTTATAGCACCAAGTGCTTATGTAGGAATTATATAAGAAAATGTGTGAGGAATTCAATGCAAATATATATAATATGTGTGTAATAAAAATAAATCACACTGTTTAGGAGCGATTTAAATCTCAATTCATTTTCTGAATATATAAAAATATGAATTTGCATTGTCGTCTATAAATACCTATTAATATTTCCACGCCACAGCATCGATGTTATCTTTTTGTATCCTGAACAGAAATTGTTGCCTGCCTGTGACAAGAGAACAAACGAAAGAGTAAAAAGAAAGAACGACCTAATTCACTATTTTCGAGGAGAGAACTTGAAGAGAAAAATAAAAGACCAGCTGTAGAGATGCCAGAAAAATATATAAGAAAAGGGGTTGGTCGATTGGTCGACGTTTTTACATCGTAGTGCTAAGGTGTTCCTGAAATAAAATGCTCGAAAATGCGGTGTACACCTTTGTTTAACTTCAAATGCAAACTGCTTCGTGGATTTCCATACGTAGCAGAGATATGTGCATGACATGTGTGCATGTGCGGCACACATTTTCTCATTCCAACTTCCACGGAGTTACGAGCCATTTTATTTCAAACGAATTTATTTGTACATTGAAATTTAGGTATTAATTTATATTCCACAATAAATGTTTACTACCGAGTTGTATCATGATACAGCATGACACAGCAGACTACGTTACATAATGAACAAGACAACGCACATTTATAAGATAGCGACCCGCCAATATTTCCATATCGTACCACTTTTTCTCAAATGCTCTAAAAAAATTGGGTTACAGAGGGTTTAAATGCGTCATGGTGGGGTAAACATCGACAGCGTTGTTCCAAGGCCTCGAAGTTGAACTTTTACCGAGGAAAGAGTCGCGAACTCGTATGAACTACTTTTTCCTCGTTGTGAAAGTTGTTTTCCCGTACACGCGTTATTCAAATTTCCATACAGACACGCGCGAAATCGGCAGCCACCTCCCAAATGGATGCCTATTCGATTTTCTCCCTTCCCACATTTCTCTATACGTCGAGAAATCTTTTTTCCACGCCTTGCGCGGCACAAACTGAGTCACAACTATGACGCGTACGTTCCATCCACAACGCTCATTTGTATGCGAGTACACGCTTTCGCCGCGAGACGGGGCGAACACATATCTCGACCAGGCGTGCTGCAAAACGACGTATATACTATCGAGCTGACGACTCGGCTGTACCGAACTGTTTCGCCGAGTATGTGCTAGATACGCTATTATATTGTGCCGCTAGTAGCTCACGTTCGCCGATAAGGTATCTCCCCGCGCCGTCTTTTAAGTCTCTCGAATTTCTCTTGGCCCATTTTCGAGCCTGCGATAGGACGTTAGCTTCTATTGAAATTGTACTGACCGTATCGGTCTGACATATCTCTAGGAGGGGGGGGGGGGGGGGGGGGAGGAGGAGGAGTTACGTGGTTTACGCTATTTTTTAGCTCGATAGTAAATTATATCAAAGTAACCGTAATAAGATCAATTTTGACAACTTAAAAACACCTGACCCAGACCTATCCCAGCACTATGCGATATTTTATGGGTCACCATAATGATTAGAAAGAGTATTGTTTGTGTTTGAAAAGGGGAACTTTCAAGTAGAAACTTGTAAGTAGAATCAGTCCGTCAAGTGTCAGACAGTACAGTAACAGTTGTACTGTAATTCGAACTGGTAAAAGAAGACACCCAGCGACCTGCGCGATACATTTGTTGGATTTGGAAGTCCTCTAATTATTTTGAACAGTAACTGACGTATCGGTGTTTAGATAATTCTGCGCAAATGAGGCTCCTGACCGTAATTGTTAATTGTTGGAGGCACCAGCATGTTTAGGTATCATCAGTGTTGTTATTATTTGCGATATCTGGCTATAATGGACATTAATTAAAATTCAATTGTATTTTGATTGTTTTTATCAATCAAAAGAATTATTTAACGGTAAACGGATTTATGCATAATACTGCAATTTAAGACGTTGATTAAACAAACGACTTTTAATTATGTAGTAGAGAGGAACTAGTTTGGTAAGCAAAGATTGCACAACGGTGCATGTAATTTACCCTTTGCCTTCGCTTGTTGTGCTTTCGGTATTGTTTAGGAACATCGTCGGAGAGTGTTTGTTGTCTGGCCTTTAGGGTACATTTGGAAACAGCTGAATACGCTTAATCGAGTTTGATATTGAATCACAGTCTGGTAGAGATGAAAACTGATCTCGCTATCGCTGAACGTTAACAGGCGAACGAGCAGCGGTGAATTTTCGAATGAGGGAATAGCTGAAATATCGAGGAACCGTGAATTACGTCCGTAATATATTGTAGTTTCGGTAATAAATTATTTGGTACATTTTACATTCTCGATAATCGCGGGATAATTAATAAAAATCTACGAGAAGGTAGGATATATTTTCAAAACATATTTTCAAAAGGTGTCCGGAATGTATTTGGTTCTTCCATAATTATTTGTCCTTTACATCGAAACCGCAATATTTTGTAGCAATTCCTTTTATAGCATTATACTCGTAGATATTCATTCATAGAATTATACTCGTATTATTCATTGTTTATTTTCATCTTCCAATTCGCGCATACACGTCCTGCGCCGACGGACTAAAAATGAATTCCGGTGATTATTGAATATCGCGCGCTGTCCTCGATAAATTTATTATTCGAATTTAATTAAAAATAACAAATAATTACGGTGGGCAACAGCCAAGTTCGTCGGAGCAATCAATGCACAAACGAACAATATTTTATTGTCCCCGGGTATTATTTTTATGATATCGTTCCTCGACGCAGAAACGTCGCTGGAATGCGATTGTTCGACGGACCACCGAGCGCTAAAAACGCCCCTTAAATAAATAATAAACGTTGATGCATCGATGCAAGTAGCGCTATTCCGCTGGCGGCTCGGAGAGTGCGCTGTCCTGCGTCGCCTCGATCGATGATATTAACGTTTAAATGGAAAATGCACGCCGCGGTAAAACGGCAGTTATTTGGGTCAGACACGGATATTCAACGCGTTGATCGCGATAACATTATTACTCGATGAATAAGACCGATCGCGGCGGAACGCCTAGGAACCTGCGCGAACCATAAGCGTTCCTTTCCACGGACCAAGAATTCCGGAATTTTTGCGAAATAGCCACTCCGTAGGAGATTCGATATTGTAGAATTTCATGGAATATCCGCGAGAGGAACCTCCGTGTTCCAGCTTCTCTGGCTTCGCCCACGGAAACTGGATGCCTCTTTTCGACCAAACCCTCTCCCTCGTGACGTTTCTCTTTTGTGACCTCATCCCATTTAACCACGACACCTGCCACGTTCCATCTTCGTGAAATTACGAGATTGGATGATGAGAATCGAACCGATCACGAGACGAGCGTGCTAGTTCTTTGGCGGGCTCGATTTGGATAGAGTGGAATTTGTTTTTATTTTGCAAGACTACAAAGTATTTTAATACCTGATATAATATTCACTCGCCTTTGGAAAAGATTTACAAATATATGGATTCAACATTTTGTGAATTGGATCTTCTTCAACAATTTTAACACGTTTGCGGAATTAGGGATCCTTGTGACAGCACAATCACAAAGTGATAAACACTTGAAAAACAACATATTCTGATTGGGCACTATAGCGACAAGTGTGATTATTAAGCATCGGCATCAAATTAATCCTAACTTCGCTTCCAATTATTTCTCATTAGTACACTACCTTCGGAATAATATTTTTCACGAAAACTACACAGGTACAAAATTCAAGTTTGAATGATCACGACCGAGTTCGTTAAATCTGTTTATTACGTTGAATAAATTATGTGTCGCTTGTAAGTGTAGGGGGTGAATATGGATGCCGCGAGGACAGGGTTACGTTGAAATGACGTCGGAGTTCCGGAGGATGGAATCTTCCAGCTCGTCATGTCTGGGCTTCTCCTTAAATCTTCATTTCTATAAATCCGTTTTCTCGTCCCGCGGCTCGAACACAATGGCGGAGGGAGCTCCGGTCTCGGGCCAAGCCTGGGATTCGTATTAATGATCCTTTCATTCCGAAACCCGGCGCTGGGTTCATCCAGCGGGGAGAATGTACCGCTGGGAACGGCGGGGAATTAATATCGTGAAAAATTCGTCAGTCATAGCCTTCCGCGGTTGAAACAGTCTCCCAAGTGGCCAGCTCGTGATTTTGTAACGGGCCATCGCATTTTCCCCAGTCGCGAATCGATTAAATCTGTTTATCGTCGTGCTCGAGGTCTAACTTATTCATTTTTTCATTTCGTTCCATTTGGTGACACGTCGTATTATAGAAAACAGGAATGGAATGAAGATAAATATTTGAATAAAGGGAAGAATTTTTATTATCGAATGATCGCTAGAATAAAGTCAAGTTTGGATGATATCCGTGGTCTAGTGACATATCCAAATTTGAAATTTGTTCACAAAGAGTGTCACTTTTATTATTTTGCAATGCTTATTGCTTATTCATACATTTATTTCGATTGTTCTAAAAATGACGCTAGACTGTTGATACGTTAAAAGCTATTTAATCAAGACTGTGCAAACTTGTTCTTCTCAATGTGATAATTATTTGTGAAACAATTGTATTTAATTTTGGAAGCTTTTAACCCAGATACGGGTTCGCGTGTTTGTCTTCAATTGCCATAGAATATTACATGTTTACGAAAATACAGAAAGGCTCAGCTGGAATAGGAAAACGGAAATGAAAAATTCCCGGTCCGGTGATACAAACGTCTGCGTAAATTTGACAGGAAATGCTTGAAATATGCGGACTGCTTAGAGTTTAATAGAGCGGAATGGTCTTGGACTCGTACTTTATATCCAAGTGGCGAAGAACTATTCTGGGTGACGTTTTATGCTTCGAGTCGGTAGTATTTCCTTTTGACGAGTTCATGAGAAAGTAACGTCGAAGTTCGAGAAGCATCGCGGCAATTTTCAGAAAGCATTGCATTTTCAGTAGTAATATTCCTCGAACGATTATTCTAGCGTGTACAGAATGCATTCTTTGTTCATCTCCACTTTAAAAATACTAATAAATAAATCGATACCCATTCTGTCATCACTTTATGCTTCCCATGCTCTTTAGTATAAAAAAGACAGCCACGGTGACGTTGCCTTAGCTCTGCTTCAATAATCCGTGCTGAAAAACGAAAGACCCAGGGTTTCTTCACAATACTAAAACGCTTTATCCTGCGGAAGGGTCCGCGAGTATATCCGTTCCAGGTTTCGCGAGCATCAGCTGATCCATCAAACGCTCAGCTGCCGCGAGACGGTGTTCTTTGTGTCCCCGCCGAGAGTATCGAATCTTTTTGCTGAGAGAAGGCTTGCAAAAGTTCCATTGACAAGCTTCACCGCGCCTACAGGTGTAAACCCATAAGCGGGGATCACCGATCTTAGATTTCGCTTAAGATTTACGAGGGTTTTCGCATCGAACCCCGTTTCGTTCCCTCATAGTTCTGGTTTCTCCTTCGCCTCGTTCGTGTATCTTCGTAACCGAAGGAGCAGCTCTCTCAGCGCGGCCACGCAAATTTATACGGCAAATAGTAATCCCTTTCCATCGTTCGGAATAAATCTACCGAGGCTGAGACACACCATAGACGTAAACCCCTCGTCGTTCTCCGAGTGCGAGGACGTGCTTGAAATATCGCGTCATTTCTGTCTCGTTCGCCTCCGCTCGTTGTTTCGGCTTTTATTCACCTCCTGACACGCTTCTCTCGCGTTCAGAATCTACTTTACCCAATGGAAATCGAAGGGAAATAGGTATTCTCGGGCAGTGGACACTGTCTTCACGTCTACGAGGGTCGGGTGACATGAAATAATACTTTAGATCAAGTCTTAGGTTCTGGATGTAAAACAATTTATTTCTGTAAATTGCACCAAATTTATTTCTGTTTGGTGCAATTTTTTAGAGAAATTCTCAACCTGGCATAGCGAGTTGCAGAACATTTTTAATTATCCTTAAAATTCTCAGGAGTTGTTGAAATTTGTTCAGATTACAATTAAATTTACGTTCTGTCTATTTTTGTCGACATTAATTGCAAGACTATACGCTAATTGTAATGAAATAATAGTCACCAAATTGTTTCACGGGATAAGAATCTAATTTTATCTCTCAAAGGACTGTACTTTATTCCTGGATTATATGTCTAATTTTACTTTGATAATGTTTACGTTGCTTTGTACACAATTAAGAACGCATCATTATCCAGATTAAATAAAACGCAAAGGTTTCACTGGCATGATGGAAAACACTGGCTTAGCGCTAAGACTGCATATAGATCTAATAATACTTCCTATTAGCCTTCATATTACATTGCATAAGTTTCGTAAATGAACCAGCTCGTTAACTCGAGCATCTCGCGTCGCGAAACTTCTTTCGGTATTACGTTTCCACTCTTCCAGGCCGAGACGCCTCGGAACACGGAACACGATCCTCCGGTGAAAATCTTTTTTAATACTCGGACAGTGTGCAAGAAAAATAAGTTGGCATCGAAGACAATAGAAGCAACGCATTAAAAGAACGTTCACGAAGAGAATATAAGTACTTATAGGTCCTTGAAGGCAAGAAAATGAATTTGAAAGCTGAGGACAAAGAACAAAGTGTAAGGGAGTATTTAAAAATGTACGACAGGGGAAAGATAACAATATTTTCACGACAATGTTTGGAAACAACAAAGTAAAGATTTCTTGGAGGGAACTGCAATCAAATTTGGAACTTTCCAGCCTCCTTTACGCGATGTTTGTGATATCTAGTGAAAATCACGTGGAATGATCGGACATTGCGACGGAATAATAAACTGATCCTGAGCAACAAAGGAAATGGGAGCGACAAGGATACTTGATGATATATATTTCAAGGTTCCACGGGTGCTATTCAATTTTTATTCCCAAAACAGATACGTTCTGGCGTTTCGAAGTAGATAAACACGATATATGATTCCGTATGGGCTCAATTTACAGTTCCCGCACGTTGTCGTTTCCATCCTGTTCGAGAATAATTTCGTCTTTACCGTATCTACGCCTTTATGTCGGCTTCCATTTCATACAGTGTTATATATCCTTTCAATTCATCGAGAATAATATTTCTCAAATGGGGAAATTCTGAAAATTAAAAAGGAGTTTATTATTTAAGTATTAGATTACTAACAATTTAATTAATACTTTGCATGCTTGCTTCCAGTCTTTATTAAACATTTTACGTAGTTAGACAGCTTCTTAACAGGCTTGGACACGTATAATTAAATATTTTCACCTTCGTACTTTTGATTAAATTCGCTATAAGTTTCCCCTTTGTTCTGAAAATGATGTTCACCAGTTAAGACCTATCAAATTCAGAGGAACTTTCTTTGATATACGGTTGCCAATACAGTTCTTAGACTAAACGTTTACCAATACAAGATGTGTGAAGTATTAATAAAATGAGGTTAATTTTAATTCATACAATATCTATTTATACGCGTCTTGCACCTAGACGAAAGAATCGTCTGAATTCAGAAACTAAATATTCCCAGGATACGTACTGATTCCAGCCAATAACCGTCGTCTTGCAATTTCCTGCACAAGTCGAGTGCATCGCGTCATTCAAGGCGTTCCGAAGCGAAGTGGCAAATATGAAACTTCAAATGCCAAAATTTCCTCAATTTCACCAGCAATCGAATCGTACTAATTTGGCTACGTCTATATTTGGGCTCTCCAGATATTCCTTTAGCCCACATACAGCGACTAAATTGCTGTCTCACAAATTCATCTCAACGGATCGATTAGTGTGCCTATCGAGTTTCAAATTCGTTAATTGGAAATGGGCAGGTCGGATTTAATGGCGAAAACGTAAACTGCAAGTGTACTTAAAGATATGTCGCACTTAATCGAGCGAGAAGTGATTAAATTGTCAGATTAAATCCACTATCACGTGTTTGGTCCCAACTTTTCGATGTGTGCTACGTTTCCTTCATTTCGCCAGCGGTTAACTGTCGACAAACACGGAACGAATTTCGCGCTTCAAGGAAATAATTAAATCCGATCCGTTGAATAAATTTTCATTGTAATGTCGCCGCAGCGGGAACGTATCGAATTTAAATCACTTTCGCTCCACGTAAAATTCATCTGCGCGAAATATGAATTCGTTGAACGACCATTTTCAATTTGGAAAAAAAGAGGGCGCCGCGCTTCGTTGCTCGCCCGGTCGCCTGTGTGCGCGCAGCAAATCGAAATTCGCTCGGTCCGCGAAATGGCTTTTTACCTTGAATCGCACCCCACATTAGCTTTTTGTTTCGAAAAAGCAATGTTCCTTGCTTGCCCATATTTAAAGCAAAGCGAGTTTGCCGCGCGCTCGAGCTATGTGTCATGTTTCATCGTCGTTCTACTGACTCAGATGTAACATGGAATAAAAAACATTCGATGAAGAATTTATAGGAAAGAATACAAATTTTGTCAATGAAACAAGAGCGTGTACAAAAGGAAAAAACATTATTGGATGGACACAAATGTTTAGAAAGTGTTAAAAATTTATGTATGAAAAATGAGAGACATCTATATGAAAAAAATATATTCTCGGCAATAACAAGCTACTATAGAAAGAAAGAATAATTGATCACTTATAAAATAACACCTGGAAGATAATAACCGACATCTATGAAAAAAGGTGTATTTATGTATAAAAGTTGCAAAGTGAATTTTATTTCACAGCACTTTTATTTATTTTATCTTCGAATCTCAGGAGGATTTTCAGATCGAAAGTGCGTACACAGCGTGCAATCACTAGCGACGGCAATGGGCCACCGTGCGCCGGTTTATCGGCATCAATGACCCGTAATTATAATTAAACGTTAATCACGTAGAGCCAGATTCCGCGTGTGTCCGTCGAAACGCGATTGCATCGTGTTAAGAGAGAGTGCTCGGGCGTTGCAGTACGGAAAGCTCGTTGCTGGTCAACATACACGTATTTTACAGTCGTTACGCCGACGGTCCTTGTAGAATTGCTTTCGTGGCACGACTCGGTTGGTTCGGGGACGCGTTTACCAGGAATAATACCGGAACACTCGATAGGAACGTTGTTTTTCTAGGTCGCGGCGGAAAGGTGCGAAAATAC
The DNA here is from genome assembly GCF_026225885.1 of Hylaeus anthracinus. Classification (NCBI taxonomy): domain Eukaryota; kingdom Metazoa; phylum Arthropoda; class Insecta; order Hymenoptera; family Colletidae; genus Hylaeus; species Hylaeus anthracinus. Next base: position 7,914,006 of record NW_026535289.1, read on the forward strand.
TAGCGTGGAAAACACCTCGAATATCTTTGGTAAGCAAATTCTTTCATTTTAAGCGAAAAAAATGACCTGGTGGTGTGTTACGACTCAGTATACACTTGATGCTTCGGAATTCGTAACTAAAGATCGTCTTTCTCAATACAATGATTTTTTTGTCTGGTGGTGCTAAATCCAGTTTATATCCAAGTATATTTAAGCAAATTTTTCTATTCTCACCGATATTAATTTTATAAATATGAAACCTATCGACGTTTTAATCTAACAGTACCTGTGATAAACCAAAAGATAGTAATCATTCCCCACGTGTAGTTTGAAGATAAATGAAACTGTCGTACTCGAAGAATCTTGGAACAAACCGAACGAGGTGGGCCAGTAATGAATTTAGTAGGGACAAAGGACAAGACATTAAAAAAAAAACGTACGACACGGTGCCGGTAAAAATACTTGCACGACAACGTCTGAGAACAACAAAGTAAGCAAAGATTTCTCGCGAAGAAGTTGCAAACAAATCTTCAACTTACCAGCCACCTTTCGCTTATCTGTATTCGGTGGTCGTTCAAAATTTTACTTGGTATTCCATGCTGCGAGGCAACTTTGAATCGTGTTTTCTGAAAACTCGGTTATTTCTACTCGCGCCCGTTGCACAATGAACAACGAACATCTGTCACACACTGAACAACGCGTGATACAAAATTTTCATTAAAGTTTTAATTAAACATCCCCGTTGCCGGAACGCGAAAGAAGCGATTATTTCGAAGGACCGAACAAGTGTCTGATAATATTATGTAAGACTGTTGTTGGATCTAACGACGATATTAAAATCCGAAATTTCTCGGAAAACGCAACACCTGTGCACAAACGCGACAAAGACGACACTGTATATAATTACAGATTTTCTACGCAGGGATTCGTCGTTGCTTCTGACGGTTTTAATCTCGAGTAACGTGTTAGTTGTTTGAATACATATTTTTTCATACTTCTTGTGATTCCCATACACGTGTGTCTCTCAAAGTACGTATGACGAATGAAAAGTCATTTCTCGTTGTGAATGTTAAAACAGAAGCGAGGGTAAATAACAGTTTCTCGGTTTGAATTCGGTGGAAATGTAAATAAATTTCCACCAGCGGACGAGTACAAGGGAATTAAATATTACTTAGCATGAATAATTTTGTTTAGTTTTATGTTTCGAGTGGGTTACATATTACTTTCGCGTTTCGACGAGGCAGTTGTGTCTACAGTGCTTTACGTTCATTACCCTCTCACTGGCAACGGTCAGAAACTTTTCGAAACCGCGGCACTGCGACGTTGATTTTTCCGTCACCGTCGATCGATGTCGGTAAAATTTCACGGCAACTGTCTTCTTGTAAATTGCACGCCCGCGTTATGAATTCGGAATGTTACCCCGACGATATTTCCCGCGATAAAGATGTACGGAATGATTTATAGGATCGCTTCGTCCACGAAAGTGGAATTGGATACGTAATATTACGTATGCTCACTTTTATTACTGTGTATATAATTTAACGACTTGCACGTTTTAGTGGCTAAGCCCAGATCGTGATTGCATTGCATTTCTGAAGGCGTCACTCTCTACTCACTACTCATTATTTTGTATTCTCTATTCTCCGCTCATTGCATTATTCATTGATCTTCTTTGTATCTTGTACCTTGCTTCACAGCAAAAACCACAGAAATAGCACCACCTTTGAAATTCCAATATTTCTCTTACAATTACCGCATTATCAGTAATCATCAACAATATTTAACATGAAATTTTGACTTCCTCTAGAGAAAGCATAATTTTCCCCAACGAAATAATTTAATCTCCTACGATTCCAATACGTTCACACATTCGACATATTTGTAAGAAAGAGCGTCACTCTCAGCTCGCGTAAAGTTCATTAACGTTATTGGAGGAGTCTATTCATCTCAGCAATTATGGAAAACGATCGTCCACGCATCTCCACGCGTGGACACGTCCAGGCGTCGGATTCACCTGACGCAATAATCTCGAATGATGTACTTTCGCGGCGAGTGGCTGGGAGTAAACCGATTACCGAGCTGCCTGAAAGAGGGTGGGCGCAGGGTGCAGAGGGTCGAATCAAATAAACTTATTCACGCGAGCAGTCGAGAATACCGGCCAGGAATCGCTCGTTGCATTCCATGGACGGGTGTACGCTCGAGACGTGTTTTCGAGTGTGCCGACTCCAACGACGCAATTCTTTCTTTGTCATGAATAGTCGTCAGATAAATCTTTCTCTGTGTCGCTTCGCGTGGATTCGAGAATCTCTCGTTCAATTGTTTCATGCTGACATTTGAATGTGGAAATAATGAGTATCATGTTCGATTCAGAGAACTAAGTGGTGACTAATGAGAATTTCGGGATATATTTGATTGAGATCGTTGGAAGCAGATTGAAAGGATCTACGGGGACAAAGGAAACGTCAAAGGATTGTTTAACAGTTCGTGGCTTCTCTGAGTCATGAAAGAGTCCGCGGTATCCTTTGCCAAAAATTTATAGAATACTTTGCTCAAAGGAATTTACTATTGTCTGGCCATAGACGACCGCGGTCTACTTAGTCAGCCATAGTTTTCGAACGTAGTTCGTGTCTGGAATAGAATGTAACATAGCCCCGTTTCACTCGTTTGATCGTAGTCGATTCCACTCTTAATCCAAGGTCTTATTCTACTTGTCTGACTCTCGGCGCACCTATTCTACTTGTTCAACCTCCGACCGTTCCAATTCTACTTAAGTCGGTATAAATTATATTTCTGACACTCGACGCCTCGATTTATGGTTTTAGAGGCTCAGTAGCTATTTTTTTTTTTTTTTTTAAATTTTAGACGAATTATTATCTATTTATTTATTGTCGCATTAGTTTGTAAGCCATTAGCGACCATTATGAATTCCATGGTCAACAATTATATACATATGTGGGTCATAATATGTATAATTAAAATAAGTACGAAATGACTTACGGTTAGAATATCTAATTCTTACATCTAACAATAATTATAAATACTGTTTAGCATTAAACATATATTTTAGAAGGTTGTAATTTCTAGTTAATTCTTGTTTATATTTCTTTGGAAACTTTTGAACGAAATGTATTGCTGTATTCGCCTTTCCGAAAATAAAGACACTACTGCAGTGAAGATGTAATCGTAAGAGTAGTATGAAAAGGACAATCATCTACTCCACTTTCAATAAAGCAATACCTATTCAAATATGCAAACGATAGCAAAGCACTTTCAACGAACACCTATACTCTATTCTATCTATTAATTATTCATGTCGATTAATTCCTGAGTCACGAAATTCATTTTCTCGGGTCCTCCCTGTCAATGAAAATGATCGAATCCTCAAATCGTCGTCAATATGGTCCCCAGAGCTACTGAATGACGTCGGTCTCCGAGCCGTCCGCCTCCTAATTCTAGTCGCGAGGACATGATGGAAATTTTGTACGCGTCTGGGAGAAGCGTGGCGCACGTACGGAAACGTTGCACGCGTAGCAGGATATTCTAGGAGGTGGGTGAGTCCTCGATGCCAGGATGGTCAGTTAGACCACGCATGCATATGATGTCCCGCGGGCCAGGAGCGGGCTTCTCCGAATGCTCTCACGTCACCCAATTCGGATTCCTACGTACCACGAGGAAACGAGTCGGTTTTCCACGGGCGATACCCGTTACTCCAGGCTTCCAATAAAATGGAAATGTCTCTGCTGCTGACACCGTGGGACGGGGATCAGGAGATTCGGTTAGGAGCCGCGGGACTACTTTATTGTCCCGTGGCGAGGTAAGCAGCATGTTGGCACGCGTAACATATATGGAAATAAACCGTGGAACAGGCACGTCCGATGTGGGACACAACGCCATCCATCCCTTCCTTTTTCGCGCCATTCGATGGAACGCATTGAGTGCTTTTCATGGGAGCAGACCTGTCGGCAGCGCCGTTTACGTTGCCGCTGTATCCCCGCAAACAATTGAACTGGGACGTCACGAGGATCGGGATACGTGTATCTAACGTTTGGAATGCGACGTTTTTCTGCCAGGTCGCGTCGATACTCCTCCAATAAGAATCCCTTTTCGACGGAATTCCATGGGAACGCGATGGAAACATGTCGAGGTCCATAGATACACCTTGCGTCTTTTTTTTTTTGTCTTATTTGTCTTGATGCGAGAGAATAAAGTAGTTAGTGTTAACGATCATTTTTTAATGGTTAAATCGTGAATATTATTTCTGTTAAGTTTTCTGAGTTGAGAAAGTGGCAGATAAGAAATATGAAGAATGCTTGAGAGATAAATAATAATTAATAATAAGGTGTTGGAGAAAAACATATTTGTACGACGGTCTTTAACGTTTTCGATCTTCATTAGAAGTATGACACTATGATTTGATATTTTACGAATCTTTAAATGAAGGTTTTCCTTTATCTTCATATAATATTTATATCGTATGTCGTCCGACCACAGGACTTCGATCATATATATATATATATATAAATTACCAAACTAAAATTTCCATCATCTCCATATATAAATTATGTATTGTATTTCCGTCCAAGCTTTGTATTGCCATCATATTTCGTAAATCTTCAATGAAGAATTTCTATTATACTCACATTAAAATCATATGTCATTACGTCGGGATAAAACGAAATTACAAAAATATTTGCCCGGGTATTTAGTAACGCGGGATAACGGGCTATTCTGCTTCAATTTGAGTGAGCCACAAAAAGCAACAGAGCCTCCAATAGAAGCCGATATTTTCGGGTGAATATTGCATTCGGCCGAATGGGATTATCGCGGCTGTTTTCAATTCAATGTGGTTGATCTTTATATCGAATGTTGTTAATTAGCGATTATATCTTGGCACGATGGTTGTTTTCATTCGACGATACCTTTCAATGAATCGGTAGGTGCTACGGTTACGAGCGCGTAATGAAAACACTCTCGGTTTGGCCTTGCCAATGGGAACGTTGGACGTTGTGAGGTGCGGTGATTAAAACGCTTAATTACTTCACGTCTGGATTTCCACTAACGAGATGTGTTTCGTTATTTAATTTCGTAAATGCGCAGTTATTCCTACTCCTGTTTTGATCTGGCTAATGCGCGTTGATATGCATAAGAAATTACGGTACGAAATGGCGTTCTGTTTGAGAACATAATAAATCCCTCTCCCCCCATGCACGACGCGTAATCGTAACGCGACATGACCATGTTAAAATAATAACGCGTATATGTAGCGTATAAATACGGTACTCGTACAGTAAGTCTTATTGACGTTCGTTTGATTTCAAAACGATTACTCGAAACATTACAACATTCGTTACATTTGTTTAGTTACGCTCAAATACATTGTCAAAAGAAAGGGTTTTCCTAAGTGAAAATAAAAACGAAGTAAAACACTACATATAAATTATACAGTGTATATAAAAATGATGTTAACAGTTTCTTGGTACCTTTACATAGAATTTGTCCATTCAATTGTTACAACTTCGTGTACACCCAGGTTCCATGGACGCCAAATACTTCCGAACGCCAGCGTATATCGCGAGAAACCCGCTTTCTGCAAACAACGACAAATATTTATTTGCTTTCTCTTGCTCCGCAGACGCGTTAGGTTTACGATTATTGTGCAAACGAGGTGAAAGACTGAGAGAACGGTAGAACGTGGGAGGAAGGGCGCAGAGGATGCTGTTATCTGACACATATGTCTCCGTGAGAGATGTGAACTCTCCATTTGTGTTGGGCTGCGTTAATGCGTTTCCAATAGCAATCTGTTCCAGCTCCAGCGTGTTTGCTTTGAATAATTAGTTGCGCGATATTCGATGAAAAACTTACTACTTGGAAATTTCTTGTACTACGATCGACGGATCTGGAGTATGAAGCAAGCACGCATCATGTACGTACACAAATTATCTCTAGTTCTTATGGCTTTTTAAAATAAGCTGCAAAGTCATTCATCCTACCTTGTTATACTTAACAAATTGGCATTTATTAATCTCCTAGCTACCTAAGTTTTACATTTCATGTTTCATTTCATGTTTACGTACGTTACTCCATTTAATAGTCTCTTCAAATCCTGTGTATAGGGTACAGTATATGCAATTGAATAATACTTAATAATACAAAATTATGCACTTGTTAACCTGTGCTTAATTATGTGTAGGTTCAGCTGCCCAAAAGTATGACATTGGTTCAACATGGTGAATCATTGAGAGGATCTTACAGGTAAGAATATTTAGAACAATATTTTTATTTTATAGCACGAGATCTAACACGTTCGTTTTATAAAGAGTAAAATAACGAAGTTTAAAGGTATTTCTTCGTTCGCATCGAATTGAATATGTTTTATCGGACAAGTTATGCTTGATGGAGATTAAACAGGAGCAATTGTCTGGACACGGGGGCGCGCAAGTCTTGCGCGCAGACAATAATAACGGTTTAATTGAATTACATCGACCGCAACACTGAGGCGCGTCCGAAGGGACGCGTCAAGTGCTTTTCATGAGACGCGACGGTGTCTAGTCTACCGTAATTATTGTCCCAAACTGTGGCCCCCTCGATCCCTTTGCAGCGACATGCCGAGTTAATATGCGTCCTCGAGAACGTCACGTTTTTAATTGAAGTCGAAGGTTCGCCAGGTTGAGTGAAGAAGGGAAACAAGATTTCGATCCTCTTCGTTGATTTTTAAAATGTTTGTCTAACCACAAAAGGTATCATAATATTTTACAATTCTAGAAGAGAGAAGATGAAAACTTCTTTGCTCCATAACAATTAATTGATGGATGGAACAAGTTGGTTATAAAATGAACATGACCACAACAAAAAATATTGATACATGCTGAAAACATGAAATAAAATACAAGCGCAAAGGGGTGCTACCAAAAACCTTAAATGTAACACCAAAGATAAAACAAGAAACTAATCCTGTTGCTTGAAAATGAGTGCACTGAAAAGAAATACACCGAGGTTCCGACGAGTTTCGCGAAAAATCGTCGATGTAAAGCCGTGTTTCGAGAATGGACAAGCCGTTAACTGTCGATTCAATTCTTGTTATTGTAAACGCGGTAACGAATAATGTTATTGAGAGCACGAAATCACATCAGTTACGTTTGATAGGTCGTATCAAGGGCTTTTCGTCAGACAAAGCTGTCCGTGTCCACTAGTTTTGTCACGGACTCCCCGTTACCCAAGGGGGCTGCAAAAGGATTACGGGGTGACACGATGGACCACACATTCCGCACATGTGCGACGTATCCGATCCTTTCACGTTGCTGTCACTGCTTTGATAAATCGGAATTAAACCGCCCCCCCCCCCCCGTAGATACAGCGCGCGCTGTTCGTGTGGGCGATCGCGTCTGTGTGCGGAGAATGTGTTCCGCGAGATACAAAAGAGCCTCTCGCGGACACGGAATTTCGATAAACGTACCAGAGAGTACCAAAGGGCGCGAGAAAAATTGATGGGAACATAATTACTAAAAATTGATTTCTAGCCAGCAGTATGATATCGACAGCATTTCGCACTCCCATCGACAAATTTCTCTGAAAGGTATACACTGATTAATAGAAACGATTTACTAGTAATTTTGGTTGCTTATCATTTTAATAGATGCTACAGTTAGATCTTAGTTATTGCACTGTATTTACGTGACTTTCTGTAGCAATTAAATGTGATATAACGTATACTAGATTAACTTCGTCAATTAATATTCCACGTAAAATTGAAATTACGATACTTTGTTTTTATATATCTAATCAAGCACCGAATTCTACGTGTTTGTCGCTGAACGGTCGATACCTCCTTGTCTGAGCAACGGTTAACCTATTCCACTCGTCTGACCATGAATGTCAACCATACTGCTTGTCCGGCCACTGATGGGGTTATACTACTTGTATCACTCGTGTGAGAACAATACTGGTATCAGTTATAACTCTGCAGCTAGAGTAATTGATAAACTTAAAAAAAAAACAGTTATTGCTCCACAAATTCTAAGTTTCTTTGGATCAACTGCCCTACTACCAACACTAATTCGCGAACAAAGATACAACACAGAAGTACCTACTTTGCCTACTTTGCCTCGCGAACAAAGATACAACACAGAAGTACCTACTTTGCCTATAAATAAAGTAAACCATGTATTTGGTAGTTAACGTACCCTCTCGGCAAATAAAAAATTCTGATTCGAATCTGCATGCAGCAATTTCGGTTTATATTAAGTCACAAGCAACGAAAATGAACCGTGTCGTGTCAGCGTCCGCTTTGATAAATTTCATCCCCTGAAGTCGGCCAAACACAGTGGCGCCGGTCTATTCCCGTAACTTCTATAATTCCATTCGAGCATCGGTGACGGCTCCGCTCCGGATATAAGAAACACATTCACAGTCGAAACGGTTAATTCCTGCGACTGCGAAGCAAAGGAAACTTTCAATCCCGCGCGACGCGGGCGAGACATATTCGAGCAGCGACGTCTGTATTTATAGAGCGTCGAAATTACTCATGCATATGCATCGTTCCGTGGTGGAGACCGTTTGCTAGAAGGAAAAAGAAGGAAGGACGAAATGCTGCGCTCCGACTGGGAAACCAGGACCGCGTTTAAGCGTGGCGTTACGGGGTACGAGCCCCTGGAGATTAAACGAAAAGTTGTTTCACTTACGAATAGTAAATCAAAGCACGAGTAGGGATAGATTACCTATTCGCAATTTACTGAGATTGGTGTTTATACGGTATATTTACGATTATGCAGTGCCATCATACTACGCGAGTACTCGAGTATTCAATATATTAACACTTGTGACTGGTGTAGTGTTGAGTTGTGGAAATTATATTGAACAATAATTAATAATTGAACATAAAACAAAATTCTACGAAGACAAACTACTTCCAACACAGCTTTAAGAAATTGATTTCCAAGAAATTTCCTCGTTTTTTCACATGAAGTTCACTTAGAACTTTCCTTTCGTGCACAAAGTTCAATGACATTCATTTCAATGTTCCATGACAAATCAATAACTTGCATTTTGTCAATGTATCGATAAGAACCACCCTCCCTCAACCCTTTCACATTATGAAGGATGCACACTATTACGAAGAGCGTACACCTTCAAAAAGTGGACTTTCTTTTCGTGAAAATATTAAATCTTCCACCGCAGTAAAAGTCCAGGGTCCCATAAAATCTTAATCCAGCTCTGAGGGGAAGATGCATTTATTTCCGTGTACACGGACGAACGCGCGTTCCCCACCGCCGCGAACGTTTGCGCCGGGCAAATAACGCGTGCGCGCACTTATTTGCCACCCGGCGAGATTATTAATCTACTTAATTGTGTTTGCCCGCACTCGTTCCTGTTTTCTGCTCATACCGATCGCGGCCAAGCGTTTCGGACGTTTATTCGCCCGATATTTATTCGGTGGCGGCTAAACGCCGACGTGTTTACCTCTCGGCCGCGAATAAATGTTGCCGTAATTGATTATAATTAATACGCGATCGCACGGAATTAAATTAACGGCCGGCTTTCGATTACACCTGGACAATATTAACCACTTAGTGTCTGCACCTAAACACAGCGAACAGTATTTCATTTTCTGGCCGTTGATTGAACGTCGAACACAAGGAAATTAGATTTAATTCGCGTGTTTGACCATGACTGGTTGTTTCTCCTTGATGTTGCCACGAGGAATCAAGTACTGTAATAGCATCCAAACTCCCTTTGAATTGACTCGAAATGAATAAACATATATATTCAAAGGTTTAATCCTTTGCATTCGAGGACTCTTTTTCTGGTATTTACCAGCAACTCGAAATGCTTTCTTAACATTCTATTGACGCGAATGCTAAGCTTAGCAAAATTGACTTTGAAAATGAAATCTTTAATCTGAGATTTGAGAACCTGGTCACCTTGTCTCACAGTGAAGTCCCGAAATAGACAGAGAGCACAAAGTGCATCCCTCTCCCGCCTCCAAAATTAAATTCGCGATAAAAGTTCCCACCGCGGAAATGGATCCAGCGAAGATGTATCGTTGACGTTCGGCCCTTTGGATTCCCATCGGGACGACGAGTCGAGCAATCGCGAGTCGAACGTTTAAAATCTCGATGTCGTTTCGCGGGTTGATACCGATGGTCGCGTCAACTGCGATGCGGCTGCAGCTGCACGCCTGGTTACACGCCGTTTATCGCGTCGCTGAAAAAGTTATGATTCCGGGTTAAAGAGACGTGCGTAAAATAAAACCAAACGAACGAGTGCACAGGGAAAGGGCGCAGGGTGGCCAGTGGAAGGGGGAGGATCACCGGGGAAAAAATAAACAAAACGAGAGAAAACGCAACGACCAATGGGGGGAGAGAGGAGCGTCTCGCAGCTATGTGCAATTTCGCGGTCGGTCGTGCGTGTGTATTGTGTCACTGGCGTGTCAGGAGGAGAGGATGTAAAATGCGGAAGAATCGCTCGTTGGGAAAGGGAGATCGAAGGGGAACGAGGTCGAGGAAAAACAAATTGAACCCGCGGGATTTCATTGGCGCGAGCACACCGGCGCTACCTATCCCCGTGCCACGGTCAGTTTCCGTCGAGTTATTTGCTCGCGGGCTACGGATGAAAATCGCGGATAGGTCCGGGATCGGGGGAAATTTGTTTCCCTGCGAGAGTGAAAGTGATGGGAAAAGCGACCCCCGATCGAGGCCAATTCGAACACTACGATAAGGATAAGAGCGAATTCATGAGTCGAATTAAGTTTAGTTGAATGCAAGAATATATTTTCCGATTATAAATGATGGTTAGTAATTGAAATCAATTATTTTATTTACTTTCAGAGGCAATAAACGAAGGGAGGTTACAATTGTTCAATTGTCCCAGATTAATAATTATGCGTGAAAATTAAATGGAATAAAATATTAATGGAGTTAAGGAGTAAAGTAAATTTTACATAGATTAAATATATGTTAACACCCTTCCATTTTTCTAGAGTAAACCTCACTGTAATAAATTGAATCCCGTAATGTGTATTCCATATCAGTGGAATTAACTCCTTCGGTGAGGTATATCAAATATTTCCACTTCAAAAAAAAATTGTCCCTTCTACAAACCAGACTGGTCAGAACAAACCACGAGTTGTGTGTGTACCGCAATTTGTAAATTTCAGAAGGTTGATGATGGTTCGAGCGATAGTCGAGCCGTCTAGCCAAGACGTCTGTGACTTCGCGAGATTTAATTATTCGAGTTTCGCTAGACTATAACGATTTCGCATGGTTGTAACAGGAATCGCGTGCTCGTGTTTTTCAGTTGTTCGGGGGGAGAAAGAGTAAAAGGAACCGCGTCTTACGTGGCAACATAGTTTAAAAGACCATCGATCACGCCAATGCGTCAAACGAAACACGACAATTTGCGGCGGTTTCCAAACAACGTGCCCCGTTCCCGTTTCCGAACTCCGCACAGGCGACGAGGAACAATTTCCACGCGAATTTGTTGCCTATTCACCGTCGCCGTCTCTGTTTTCGGAATTTTTCCCCCCGGTTTGGAATTTTGATAAATTCTGGACCTCTTGGAAACCTCGTTGAATACTAACGAAAATAATAACAGCAAACGTGACACTGAAAAATAAAACGGACGATGGCTCCGTGAAAGGTTACATGCAATTTCTCTTGAAACTATACGACGATAAGTAGACCTTCGGAAAGAACAAAGCGAATTATTCGAAAGATATTCTCTCTTGTTTCTCTTGACCAGCAGAATATTGGCGGATGTGCTCTTTGTATAATTATCTATTCTATTTCTGCATGTTCTGTAGTTTGATGTATAAATTGATTCACTTTCAACGAACGAACGAAATGCCTCAAAGGACCATTTTCGAATTAATTTTTGAACGACCCATCTGCAAATATTAATATGCGAGATACATGAATCGCCATTAGGAAGAGTCACTTTGCCAGAAAATGGGTTTCACGAGCGCCAGGACCTTGAAAAGGGAACGGACAGCGTAATTCCGAGACAAACACGCGTCACGATAGCGTTCGAAGTTGGATAAGCCCCGCGAGGAAGGGAAAAGATCGAATAGAGGAGAGGCTGGATCTCGGACGATACGGAGCGAGATCGTTTAAAGTCGCGAACAGCAACGTGGTAAAAAGTCACGCTAGCTCGGTCGAGTTGCCAATATCTTCGTACGGATTTGTGGGTACGGTGGGGCCCCTTCTTCTTCGCCATTCGTACCACTTCGGCCGAGATATCACGGTAAGTTTTCAGCGGGCGTAGCTGCCGGCGATAAATAACGCGAGGCCGCGTTATACGCAGTCGCCTGAGCCATCTAAATCGGGGGCTGGATCGAATAGAATTCCTCGAGAATCTGCGCGAAATGGGCTCCCCCAGTTTCCGTAACAATTTTCGAAATTTATCGGGAACGGGACTTCCATTGTCGCGTAAATACGAGTGCGATCTGCGATCGTCCCGTATTTTTTTCAGATTGAAAATTAATATTCGTGGGTTTCTTCTTTTGGTGGAAAGTACTCCGACGTCGATATTAAGGAAGACATCTTCCATGGTCGGTAGGAAGGTAGATCATGAATAAAGATAAAAATATAAAGTTGGTGTCACAAGAGAATCGATTCCAAGAAGATAGAAACTCTAAGTAATACCTGATTGACTCCTTCAACTTAGTCTTCCAATCCTTAAGTATCGCCATGCTTTTTGTCGACACATTTATTGGTTGAATATAACATCGATAAATCACTATTGTACAATACAATACATCTCCGTGGAGGTAGCGAGGTAAAGTATATGAATTATTTCTCCATCGCAATCGCCGTTAAGTACACTTCCTAATCGATAAAAGACGGGGCTGGAGGGCCAGGGCTAACCCTAAGAGTTAATAGAGATCCGGTGTTAACTAAGCGCCGTAATCCCGAAGGCCGCAAATGGTCTAAGGGCCGCAGAATTCCTCGGTGACCCCTTCGGTCATATAACCCGGCATTTATTACGAAAGATTTTGGAAATCCATCGAGCGCTCAGGAGCGTCGTAGCACGGGCAGGAGGGTAACACAGTGGTTACCCGTGAACCGTACGAGGGGCATCCATTAACTAAGCTCGTAATCCCTTCAGTTAAGTTAGCACATGGTGCGGCCGGCAGTCCATCGTTCGTGCACCAACACATAAGCGTAGCCCTTACCCTCCGGTTGATCTTCCTCTCCCTTTACCTTCATCATCCTGTCTCTGTCTCTCTGTCCCGAATCCATCTTCCCATACGAGAAACCGACTACCACACCCCCTCACAGTCTTCAATTTTTCCCTTAACTCTAGCTCGGCGCCGAGGCGCCATTAGGACGCTCGAGGATTTCGCGATTTATTAAAGAAACGAATGTACATTCTCGATGAATTCGAATGTGAATCTGTTGCATTATTATTTAAAATCAACCGAGCCCTCAAGAACTGTACACTTGCGAGTAAATGTAAGAAGAAAGAGAAGGTCAAGAATATATAGGAAAATAAAGAATAGCAACCCGAAAATAGATCATCGATCCGCGTTATTGAAAAATTTAAGTCTGCACGACTGAAAAATAATATCAAATTGGAAACTGTACGCTTGAAAGCGCATCGTGGGAATGCGGTGGTTGGTCATTGAATAGGAACGATCAACTTCGTCTCGATCCATTCGTGGATCCGACGTTTTCAGTCTTCCAGATTAAACGGCGAAAGAAGCTTCCTTGTTGTTTAAGCGTTTCGGAGAGGCAACAGACACCATGACCAATGACCGCGTTCAACTTTGAATAATGAAGAGACGCTCGTCTACTTACACGGATCCTGCCTTACGAGCGACTGTACGTCAACCGCTCCACCTGCTCCTTTGCGCGAAGTGGAATGGAATCCAGGATAAAGGAGTAGTTGTTTGGGCTTCAGAGACTACCAGTGTAGGATACGTGGAACAAATTTGGTTCGTTAAATGGTGATGCTGGAGGACAGGCAGAGAAAAGAGGAAATGTGCTGGAAACTGTACACTGAGGCTGATGAATAAATCGATTTTTTTATATCGACACTGCGAGTGGTATTGAGCATTATTTAGTCTCAGCAGACCTATGATTGAGCTATGGATTCATACAAATTTTTTTAGAATTGGTAGATTCGATTAAAACATATTCATGATATGATGTATCTTGGCGCGAAAATAGTACGGTGTTTAAATTCTGTTTTTAAGCTTGAGGAAATGTTTAAATTCATGGCAGAAATTGCATTTTGAATTTATTTGAATTTGGCTACCCCTGCGGAGAGCATTTTAAATTAAATTTTACAAAATATCAAGTGAACTGCATGACCAACAACAGTTACTCGACATTTTTATGACATAAATATCGTCTTTAAATATGAGATATCTTTCTGAATTTCTGCTCGTACACGCAAATTGTTCGCGATACTGTTTCCCCCTCATCACGTAGAATTACAATGTCGTTATTAATATCGTATGTACATTTTATCCGATATCCTGCTTGATACCAGAGTATGACTTAATGACGCGTGGTCTCCTTAATGACCTAGTATTGTGTTCCCTGCTAATGTAGCGGCGACAGAGAAGACCAGACCAGCAGAGAAATTGATCGTGGAACTATGCTGTTGCGAGACATGTGCGATCATAGTAAACTGGCGGCTTAATCAGTAGATAGACGTAGTTCGTTTCCCTAACAATTCACCCTCTTCTTTTTTTATTGCAAATATGCACAATATAGTACTTAACTAAAACCACTCGAAATATTTTATAAATATTACACTTTCCACTCTAAATGGAACTCGTAATCTATACTAATCGTAATCTATACTAATATTATAAAGAGGTGAAGTTTGTTTGTTTGTATGGAATATGACTATGGATGCATTATCATATTGAATTGTGACTATACTTAATCGATTCAGTTAGGTATTGTACGATCAAGTTATATATAAACTGTGTGATCATAGAATCTCTAATAATACTCCAAGTTTTTAAAGGTTATTCCTAAAATTCTGTGTAATTAAGTATAACAAAAGTATACAACCTCTCCAGATCAATTACTCAAGTATATAGAAACCGAAAAGTCATGTACCATTTTTTAATTCGATCATTCGTTATAGAGATAGAAGCTATTGGAGTGTACTATTGAGATTAAATTTGTAATATCGTCTTAATTTTACTATGTAGGGTAGTAACAAAAATTTATAACCTCGTTACGTGAATTGCTCATACATATAGAAATCAAAAAGTTCTTTACCATTTTTTAATTCGATCATTCGTTACTGAGATAGAAGCGATTAAAGTGTACCATGTTGGGACTCTCGACGCGGCCCGCTCGGAGCTGGGCTTTGTTTACATCTGGGTGCGCGCGCGTGCCGTTGCACATGATACATGCGCTCGCGCGCTCGCAGTCACGAGACTATGCGTTCGCGTCCACACAGGACAGGGTTCAGTACTAGCATCCACGCAGTACAGGGTTCAGCGCTTCCGCGCACATGGTCCACGCGTTTGCTCGAGCGTAGAAACTTTAACTCCCAATATCTCCGTAACGAAAAGTCGGATTGAAAAATGGAAAAGGACCTTTCGATTCGCATTGACACTAGGAATTCATCTTTCAGAAGTATTCGACATTTTTACTAACAACTGCTCATATTTTTATATAACAAAAGCACGGATGAAAAACTGAAAAAGAACTTTTACTTTCACTTTTAATTCTGAATATATATATTTAATATATACATATATAGAAAAACTATATCTTCTTTCTTAGATTATCTGTAAATGCTACAATAGACTCGTGATGACAAAAGCATTGTACCACAAGGATACAACTGTGAAAAGAATTAATAAAATATCACCATTGTGTCTAAGAAGTTACGCTTGTAAGACGCGGCATTCCACGCACTCACTTTTTATGTATAACGATCTTATTACAAGTTTGCAGCCATTAGCTTGATATTACTTGCGACGAAGGACTGTTCATCCAGACTTTGAGTCGTTGAATCCATCCAGAAAATAATTCGAGAAAAATTAATATTACAGTAAAATCATATTTCCCACAATTGCGTCAACAAGTATTGTTAATAATTAATTTAACTATTGTCAGAAATTAATTTTTAGTTATTCTAGTTAATCTATATAAATATATGGACAAATTTCTCAGGATTAATGTCTCGAATGAATACTTCTTGTGAACTGTGATTGTTATTAATATTTAAGGGAAGTATATGAAAATATTAGTCAGACTAATATTTCGTCCAGATATTTTAACTACATAACCATGTGTGTACAGTAAGGGTTTCTTTCTGTCCCTAAATTACATTACAGTTTTATTTTTCATTGGTACTGTTTTACATCCGTATCCTAGTTACAAATGAACAACGTGGAATCCGGAAATATCAAATATCCGAATTTCGTTAACAACAGGATTTCGTCGTGTAACGTTACACGTCGTTGCTCTGGGAAAATATTTCGTGTATTCTGAATCGATGCATTGGTACGTTGAAAAATATTTTAACGAAAACTCCTCTCTCGAAAGTGGTGTTTTTGACTGATGAATAACAACTTTGTTCGGCAGACAATTAACTTCATGACAGATTTTTGAAATTCATTTTCTGGAATCTTCGTAACCATTCTTTCTATTGTCAGGTATCTTTAACAGGAAATTATTACTACGAATATAAAATATCTAAAATAATCCTTTGCCGCGATTTTTTTTTCAATAGAACATTTCTTAATTTTCGTGAAATAAATTGTTTAATTGACAGCTGGAGCAAAGCCAGTATTATTTCGCTCTATTTCTCTTCCGTGAAATTAGTATGAAATGTAGTAAGAAATTTCATTATTCACTAAATAAAAAGCATTCGCATTTTTGTTCCCGGAAAAAAGGCAAACAATGTAGCAAATATCCCCGACAATCTATTTGGATTACGTATCTAAAAACATAACCAGCTAGGAAGAATTAATCACGACCCGCACAATGAAACGGATATGTATTCATATCTGACCATATTTTCAAACAATATCACGCGGCCAGTTAAACGTTGCCGTTAGGTGTGATTTTCAATAATGCTATCGTTAATCGAAACTTTTATGAAAACGTTGCCGAGTTCCATTGAAAAATTATTCGCCGTTGTTTCATTTAACACTCGTTTTCGTGAAACATTGACCCCGCTTGCGTTTAAAAGAGCCGATGCGTTGTACGTTTCAGATCGGAATCGAATCGAATTCAAATCGGACGATTGGATTTTTAACCATCCCCATTAATTGTAGCGCAATTAGTGCAAATAGGTGCCAAAGTAACAAGTTCCTTGGATTTTCAGGATTATTTTTAGATTCTTACTTGTTGGGGATGCTTAAAACGACAACATCAGGGATAAACGTTTTTAATTCCAGTTCGTAATTATTAGTGTTTCTCATCCATCGAAGAACTCGAGAACCCCAAGTCTCGGTGCGCCTGCGGTTCCGCTAAATCGTGACGCAAACCAACGCTCAATTGCGTGGTAAAGCATTTACCTCGTGCTCCGAGCAGGCCACTGGTATTACATACAATTTTCTTCGCATTACGTCTAATTGACCGTCTGATGTCAGTGCCGGCCCATCTCTTTCCGCTGGGTGTATCGATCCTCGAATTACACGGTGATTACACGGTGCGCCTATACCGTGCATGATTTATTTCTGCGCCTCGTTCTCTTCATTTTACACGGAACCGTAATTGCAGGCCTAATGAAAATCATTCTTTCCATTCGATTTGAAGCGTGCAGTATCATTCCCATTGATATTCGAGGTAGTTGTGTCGACGAGTGGAGGAGAGCTCTAGGAGAATATTTTGTTTATGTTTTGATTATTTTATATTTAAATTTCCTAGAAAGACTGTTTTCAGTACAGGGTTGATATTGAGTGGAAGGGGTCGATATTTAACAATTTTTTCTATCAATACTAAATACCTGATATTAACGTCTTATACATAAGTGTATTACTCAAACATACTTCGAGCAACATTTCTGCCAATTTTCATTTAACAATATCAGTCTAGACAGTAATCATAATTATCCTCGTACCAGGCTACCAAATGCTTGAAAATTCTACGTTCCCAATACTCAGAATGAAATTAAAACCCCTAAAAAATCCAATCTCGTTATCATTCTACCTACCAATTTAACGAAATAATGATCCCTCGAGAATGGTAATACCTCACCCCAGGAAAGAGGTTCAAACCAGAGGGAATCAATGTTTCATGGTCGAAGTTCGTTTCCAGGCCGCGAGGCACGATTATGCGTGCGTTTAGCGACGATAATTGATCAGGGAAGGGCGACCAGTTCCGCGTATTAAGTTGTTTGCGTTCGAAATGACGCGAAATTCACGATCACGGATTTTCATGTCCGTCTTTATTCCAGGCAGGTATCGCGTGTTTATCGACGATTTATCGTGTCTGACTTTCGACGGCAAACATACTAATTCGCTTTCTACGGAAATAATTAAGGCGCGGCCGTGTCCCAGCGATGTCAGACGGCGAAGTATAACGAGGGTATCGGCAACACGATAATCTTGAGACGGCCGAGCTGACAGTATTTCGATCGGGAACTTTCCACGAAGCTCTTTGTGTTCGTCGACGCGAATTGTAAGAAAAACTCTAAGAAACGGCCGACAAAGACGCGACACGAGACACTCACTTGAATTAATGGAGGGCAGTTGATTTTTAATCCGCAAACGCTTTTGTCGAGGGGGCGATGTGGAAACGATAATAAATCTGAAAGTTGATTTGCAATATCCCTTTGCGCAAGGCTCTCTAATTTTATTAAGAAATAGAGGACTTTGCGTATTATTTTTCCTTTGAGTCAAAGAAACGTCCTGGTTCGATTCAATTTTATGAGAATTGCGTCAATTTTCATCTTGGCAACGATTGGAGGATAAGTGAAAGCGTCGAAGATTGTGATCTTGATCCTGGTTTGATGAAAGCACAGTTTGGAGATGGAGTAAAATCGATCTACATAGGTAGTAGAAACGTCGGTGGAATAGAAATTTCTCTCGCCACTGTATGATCGATAGTCATTTAACGACATGTGTTAGTCAGATACCTCAATATTAAAACAAAGTAAAAGATTTTTAATTTGGCCAAGAGGGCCAAAATAAAATAACAATAAACGTTTCATACAGTGAAAGAATTTCAGCATGAGAAAGTAAATCCTCGAAAGTAATCATTTTTATAATATTCCCTCCGAAAGATATAAAAATTACTTCTCTACATTAACTCTAAGAAACTCACTCTTTGAACACCAGTAATGAGTTTCTGAAACAGTGATTTCGGCAGCCCCATTTCATCGGAGCCTGAGGCACGCGTCTTTTTTGGCTATATGATAATGCACCATTGGCAACAGGATGACGTTAACGTCATCCGGGACAGTTCCGAAGTATGGAAAGCAAGAAGAATGTCAGCAAGCCGTTGTCGGAGCAGTCCAGCCCTTTCACACGCCTAACGAGGTATATATCCACGGCGTTATATGACGAATATTTAGTACAGCGTGCCGTCGACGGCAGTGGGAGGGCGTCGGGACGCTCGGACGGCGCCTGATATTTGTCTAGAAGCGAGCGAGCCTGTAAGCTTAATTGGAACCGGCCGACTGTGCCAGTCCTTTTTACGAAAATCCCAACGTTCCGCCGCGATATCGTACTCCTGCGGGTCCTCTTAACGAATTTATGCACACGCCCGTAATAACATGGTCACAGTCGTCCCCCCTCTCAACTGGCCCTACTACAGGGTGGTGCGTTTTGGATCACCTGGGTAGGGTAGCAAAGTGTGTCTCAGGTAGAAACTCTTCTAGTTGTCGATTTGACTATAGAATGGTCTCCAACACTTCTTAGGAGACATCCTCCATTAAAAGTAAAAATGGATTTTTGTCCCTAAATCACGTGATTTAGTGCATTCAAAATTATGTTGTTTCTTTTGTTTTCTATTCTATCAAAGTCTTATAAAACGACTACGTAGTCACAAGATTCTGCTTTATGTCCTTTATATCTTATTTTATTCTTAAATACAAATACTATATTTGTATTGGGTATATCGTACCCAATAAATGTAGTAAATCTAGAATGATCGAAAGCAACATGTCAGAAGTATTCTGAACATTCCAAAGCTGTGCACTATGTCTCGAGTATAGCCTGAAGACCACCGCCTCTTTCTTTCCCATTAGTAAAAATGAAGGATTTATTCAGGCGACCGGTCCTAAATGCCCCACCCTGTATATCGCGATGGAAGAAACTGCACGTGAGGCGTAACGTCCCCCTGCTTTCACCCCAATAACACGGTCAATTTATGCTCCGCGGGGATGCCGATGTTTAAGTGAGTTAATGAAAGCACTTCCGGGATTCGTTACATCGCTCCCTCGTTGTTCTCTGTTATTTACAATTATATCCTATTCTGGGTACACGACGCCTGCACATGTGGCGAAGGTATAGTACATACACGACTCATTTTCTCGCGTGCACTCGCGCTCTCGCCGGACAAATTAAGGGGGTATTCTCATCGGCGAGAGGAACCCGTTCTTTGTAAACTTTTCTTGCGAGAAAAGTGTGGGCAAAAATGAATTCTGATTTTAATATAAGATTCTAGAGTGCAGCGATTTGCGTTGTTCCTTGGAATGAGTAGCTAAATGGTTTCATTGTGATAAATTATATTTTTTTGAGGGCTGACGAGGATCACTTAATCCATGATGGATATTTAATTGATAGAAATGAATATTATGACTTCAACTGTAACTTCTTTGCATTAGTAATCGTTTCTTCTGTATCCTCCAGAATCTTAAAAAAAAAAAATAGTACAAATTTATGGATCGACCAGATATTAGTTAGACGAGGTGTGCATTACATCCATTCCTCTTGGCATACTTGATCCGTTTAATTCAACTTTTACCTCGTAAAACCGACTCCATTTGACCAATTAACCACGATAACGTAGTCGAGGAAGATTTCCTTCGAGCAGCGAACGAAGGAAGCGGAAACTACAATTTTGGTACAGATTTTTCCTCTCTTCTTAACGAACGCCGCGAAAGTGGAGAAGGAAATTTCGCAGAGCAGCTCACGATTATATACGGAACACCGTTCTCTTATTTCGCGCGAAGGTATTTCCATTATAATCGCTCCCTACGGAGCAAACGGTTAACGTTCGGCGGGAAACTGCAAAATTGGCTCAGTATCTCCCGTCGATATGCGTGTATCCAGTGTCAGCGCCAAGCAATAGAAGCGCAGAATGAAATTCAACCGTTAAAATTCACCGACGATCGATTTGATGAAAAAATATTTGAAAAAAAAAAAGAACAAAATTCACATAGATCGCTCACGGGCGACCTGAATTGCATCTCTGGAATTTCCAGATATTTCTACTAAGAAAGTTGCAGTTAATGTTGATTTCTCAAAGCGCAAATATTTATTCAAGCAGGCTCTGTTGTTCGTGTTAAATAAATTAGACTGGCCCGAGTAGCTCGTGATTGAAAATAAACGAATTTCCAGCCTGGTCAGGGTTACGACACGACGAAATGGTTTCGTGGTCGTTGTGATTTCAGAGACAGCGTGGTAACGTTTGCAAACGGATTGACGAATCACGGACAACCGCTGTTTGCCTTTGTCGACCACGCGTAACGTTGAATCCGTCGTTGATCGACGATTATCGTCGGCGACGTGCGTCGATCCACAATCGCAGCCGACGAACTCCGGCATTAGCGAACCATTCAACGCGACGCGTGCTCCTTCTCTATCAATCCACGATTTCTCCAGCGAGCATTTGCAATGAAAGTTGGAAAATTCGGTGTTCATTGATCTTCGGGACAATCTTTAATTCGGTGTATTTTTCAGATAAAAAGTACACTAGATTGCGTGTTAATAGATGCAAGAAATAAAAGGACGAAGGGATAATGTATCAGCATTTGAAAAGAGAAGCTTGGGAATCGATCGTTAAATAATGACGAACCTTTAGACTCATGTGCAAAGTTTATTAGGTTTCATGCTTCGACGTTTTGATTTTCAGTCAACTTCAGAATCTGCACTTATTACTATCGAATTTACTGACATATTTGATCAATTCATTCTTATTATAGTTTTTCGATTGAAAATTAAAGAAATCTACCATACGAAAAAACGTAGTTACATATTATTGTTCGACTACTCACAGTAATACTAATGGGGGGAAGCACTGTTGCTCTTCGTGACACTCGTAGACGTCGCATCAGCATCGAAGCTCTGTTTAGTGTACTGTCATGGCAACGACATATTCGTGACACGGTGCAGTAGCTCGAAAATGATCTCCGTTGTCGAAGCTATTCAAGAAGGTAATGATAGTTGTTGGTTTCTTTGAGGAACGTTGTATCGTTCACGCTAAGAGAGTTACCGTGCCGAGGTGTTTGCCCCTGAGGAGTATACTTATCGAAACAAAACTTGCCCATACTACCACAGACGTACGTATGTACGGCTTCTCAACTCCCAATTGGTAGAACACACGTCACTGATGTCGTTCTATCAATAGAAAGCCTAGTACCTCCCTCTGTGCGTTTGTGGTAGTATGGGCAAGTTTCGTGCAACGAATGTACTCCTCAGGGGCAAACATCTCAGCTTGGCACGGTATGTTTTGGAACAGTGGTTGCCAACCTTGAAAGGTGTTGTATAAATTCTACAATTCTCGTAGAGCTTCCGGGGAAATCTTAAAGTTGAGCATAAGAATTCGAGGTAAATTATCGATCACTATCAAATTCATTGCTGTAATGGACTGGCTGACGACCAATGTCCTGAAGGATAAGAGACCTAAAAATATACTTCCGACAAGAAGAAATGATATTAAAAATGATATTATTCGACCAGAGTGTGCGTGTGATTAAATAATTTTGCAGCAGACATTTGGGAAAGCTGAGGAAAATCGGTGAATGGTTTCTACGCTTCTGGTCTGTGTGCTGCGTACCTTACAGTCTAGACTTTCCGGTCTAGCACGCACGGCAATGGCTCCCGGGATTTTAGTCCCCCATCTGCTATTCGAGAATCGTCAATAAGGTAGTGAAAGAGGATAGAATGTATTGTAAAGACCAGGAAGAGAGGAGTTAAAGGGAAAGGAATAAATTTTAGACTATTTCTATCTCTATTAATATCAGTTGAATGTTAATACTTGTTCATTTGATTAAATTCCACACCAATCTTCAAAACAAAAATTCAAAATGCTATCCCATTTTGCAATCAGCCTCCTTTGATCGTAACACTTATTCTAGGCTATAGGATTTGTCGTTGGAATTATGTTTACATTGGCAATTGAAATACCTACAGAAATGTAGGTGCTTGCAAACGACAGTGGGCACTGGCTACACGCTGCGACAGCATCCTGACAATGAGACTGTTTTGAATTGCTAACGACTGATTGGTGTCCAACTGCGTTCTTTGATTGGTGAATGCGATCTTGCCGATGAGTCACCGTTCTCCGTCTGTGGCGAGTCAATGTGTTCTTAATGGTAACTCCAGACCTTAACCGTTGGCAATTTTATACACTGATGGTGGTGCTATATTCAATTGGAAAATATACGTCGCAGTGGGGATATCGAGTTGTGGTATGAAAGAAATCTTGATTCTTTCATCTGAAAGCTATTTCTGTCCACTGCGTGATTCCTAACTTCCTGACTTCGAGTAAATAATGTTTATTTCAATGCAATTAGAGTCATCATTTGTCAAATTTTATTTAGGGACGAGAATTTTTTTTCCATGCGGTCATCTTAGGAATTAGAATACCCTAATCACCGCGAGACAAGAAGAAACGTCACGCAAAGTTAGTCACAGCTGTTTGACAAAATCACACCATTGACAAATAATCGTTTTATCGGTTAAAAAAAGATGTCCTACCTCGCTGTCACCGGAAGAGAACACCGTCGACCCTTCGCCAAACGAGATTCACTCAAAATCCCTCGTCGATAAT
Organism: Hylaeus anthracinus; assembly: GCF_026225885.1. NCBI lineage: Eukaryota > Metazoa > Arthropoda > Insecta > Hymenoptera > Colletidae > Hylaeus > Hylaeus anthracinus. The sequence goes on from NW_026535289.1 coordinate 7,937,903, forward strand.
GCAATCGCAGGGAGGCCAATATTGGCGGGAAAAGGAGAATCGGGAACGACGGGGACACGCGTACGGATTAAGGTCGAACAAGACAAAAGGACAAACTAGTCGCTGAGCTGGAGGACCATCCCGGATTCGGTTCAAATCGGTGCCTATTCGAGCATGGAGTTGGCCTGGTTGAAAATCCCGCAAAACTGGCCGAATGTATTTTTTTGTTCAACATCAAAATCCAATCTTCGAAATAACCTAAAGCAATATCCGTAAGCGTCCAATCGTGTGAACTTCTGCACTCGATTTTCATTATTTCTAATATCTTTCACTCTTTGATCTACAAGGAAACGAGGTCAAGGAAATGCAGAAAATAATTAATGCCCGAATAACAAGTTTTTAGATTTCCTAATTTGATAACTTCCTCTATATGTTTCGATTGTTAGAGAAAAAAATATTGTTTGTCGTTACATATTCTTATGGATAGATAGATTTGAGTTATTATGTTACATTTCAGTAATTGGATTTTCGAAGACATCTAATAAGATGAAAGTAATACTTACCTGAGGTAGAGACTAGCACCCTACAACTCGTTCAAGAAGTAACCTGCTACCTAGTGCACCTAACATGGAGAATTTTCTAAAGGTGTACATTCGAGAACATCCCGTTCAAATAAATAAAAAAGTAATATTAAATCGAAGTGAAATACGAGCTGTGGTAAGAAAAATATGTTTTCTGTTAATCATGGGAAAGCTCATATCTAACCAAGACCAAACCCATACCTTCTCATGAAAATTATATTTTTTAATTTTCGTTATTAATACTAAGTAGGATACTATATTTCTTCGTCATTTAAATTATGATAACCTCGATAAATTAAATGTTCTGTACCGTCAAGAAATATAAAAAAAACAGCATGTCTGATACAGTGGTACTTTGATAGATTTCAGGTATCTTTAACAATCGAAATAGAAGTCCATGAGACACGCGGGTAGACCGACTGCTCCTCTCGTAGTGCCTCATCCGGTCTCGTCCCTTGCGCCCTCGTTGCGTCGCCCTCCCACCGCGTACTCGACTCCCCCTCCCTGCCGCTCAGCCCGTAGTCCTTTCCCCCTCCATCGAAATCGATGCTACTCGCGGATCGCGAGTTCAGTCTGCGACTAGCCACCGCGTGTGCAACTTCGCTCCCTCTTTATCGCATTGTTTTGCCTTTACCTTTCGTCGCCCCGCTCAATCCACCCCCTTCTCGCGCGACGTTACGCGTACACAACGGGCCGATCGGCGTTCTCGCGACGATCGTCGTCTACAACGCGCGATAACGGGTGTCCGTTGCGAGATCAAGGATCGTCGATCACGTGTGACGTCCCGCGATCGTGGAAGTTTGAAACTCGTACACGTACACACGAGAGAACGACAGCTGGTAACCGGTAAAGAAATCCTGGTGGAGGACCATCGGAATGGGTATGGTCGTCGAGATGCAGAGGAAGATATTTCCTCCGAGACAAGTCTGGAGAACGATCCAGCGACGATCGGATGTGTAACGAGGCGCTATCGTCGAGGATAACAACCAGGCAGCTCCGGCTGTCCCCGTGCAAAAAGGGATTCTTCATTGGGTGAGTGGATGAGAATTTCAAGGAACTATTTTTACCGCGAGCATTGGAACCTTTGTGTCTGGTGTCCACGAAAGCGTGGTTTCTTTTCAGAGGTATAATATAGGATTAACAAGAGAATGTTCACGCAGTGAATAGAGAATGTAGAAAGCTTTAATTACTGAAAATATTGAAGCTTCCTGGTACACCCTAGTGACCCTTGGACGCTCCCTTCTCTGAAAGAGGGTATACCATGAAGAATAATATTTAGAATGTATTAATTTGCGAAATTAATTAATAATTCGATGTTTGTCCCGACTCATGCGTCATGTTACGCGAGCACTGCGTCGGGATAGACAAGCTCGTAATTAACGCGTAACGAATGCGAACATTCGCCCAGGAGTCCTGCATAGTTGAATGATCCCCAGTTTCGGCCGATCCAGGTCATCGCGAAAATATTTCAAAACCATTGATGTAAAACCGTAACGCCAGCCGACAGCTCGTATATACGCTTTGAAACGAATAGAGGAGTTTACCGTTGGATCAGCCACCGGCCAAGTTTATCATGGACGACATTCGTTCTTCCATTATTTACGTTGGCGAAATTCGTGTCCTCCGATCATGGTTGGTTACAAACGTGGAGAAAAATGCTCGATGGACGTCGAGTTAGGATAGATTCCGCGGGACAGGCGAAATTGAAATACGTCGTTGGGAAATAAATTTAATATCGCGTCGCTTGTAGCGCACGGCTCTTTAGGTAAACTTAACCTGTAAATTACATAAACATTGCATGCAAATTGGGCTGATTCACCCTGCGAGGGAAACCATAGAGGCAAGTTCGCGTGTTTTCACACTAGGGAAGCTTAGTGCCGACACAGACGAAACGCGGGAAAGCCTCACCCGTCACGTACACCCACGCATTTTAAGTCCTCCTTAGACAATGCAATTTCTATTCATTCCCGTTAAGAAACCAGGATTAGAGGCCGCAACCCTCGTCACTGGGACGCAAGAAATTAACGACTCGGAAGAGCTGGAAAGTTCACCGCCCGGGGTACGTGCGCTCGAGTGAAGTAGAAGAGCGTACGATAGGTCGGACGGTCGGGTTTATCGTGACGTTTCCATTAACCCCGCGATACTCTGGTTAAAAATTTTAACACGGTCGTTTCGATAGTCTATCTCGCCGCGAGAGCAACGTAGGTAAATACAGGTGGTGTGCGTTCTTTTTTTGTGGATTTCTCTGAAATTGAATCACTGTTTAGTGCTGGGTCTACGAAGTGTTTCTATTCGACACGTTCTACGTTATTAATATTTTTATTTATATTTGGCGAATTGAATGCTTCGAGGCTTTTACCATTCATTTTCAATATTTCTATAATTAACCAAAATATTTTCTCTGGATCCATATCAAGAATAATATCCATATTCTCTAACCATGGCAACAGGGAAACAGCCAGTAACTCCGTGACGATGAAATCGATGTTTACCGAAAGAATGGGCTAGCACTAAAAATCAACAATCTATATAATCATCTGGTGATCCCCAATCGCGTAAATTATAATAATCAAAATATTTCGAATATTGTCAAAATGGGTGGCGATTCAAAAACAACTACTCCCTATAAAGTACACTTATCTACCTCCAACGAAATAAAATTAATTTTTCCTCCTTCCTACCCCCTCGTTCGCTTCCTTCGACCACCCCAATCTTAATATTGCGACGATCGTACGTGACCCCCGCGAAAGTTTGTTAATTAATCGCTTTGGAAATATAATCCGCGTCGAGTGTAACTAATCAGGGAGAAACTCGGTCGGACGTTGACGGGCATGTTTGCTGCACCTATCACGTAGGGGGATGGAAATGTAATTTGCCGGGATAGAGTTAGCGCCGTTGAATGCCGTGGCCGAGCTTCGCCCGCCTGTTCTGCCCATCAGCCCCAATCTCCTCGCGGCGCGCCACCCATTGATCGCCACTACGGATTTTGCATGTAAGGATCCCCGTGAGTGCAACCGGGGCTACTGGGGGGTTGGCGGAGACTTTGGGCATCGCGTGGATAACGTTTGCGTGGAATTTCACGGGGGCGCGGCGTTGCGATGCAGGAAACTCGTTGGAGGTTCGTTCTCCAGCGAAAACGCGATGAAATTTGTGTTCCTTGATCGTGATGGCGGTGGTTTAATTTCGCAGTGGAGGAGGGTTATTTCGACCCTCCAAGGTCGATTTATTAATTTTCTTGGCTGGTTTTTAAATGAACTCCAATTTTATACTATTCGAGAAAAGATAAATTTGTTGTTTGTACAATTGAGAATTATTTAGTATTTGAATTAAATTCTATGTGAGTCCATTATGAGCAATCTTGTAAAATTTCCTCACATAACTTTTTAAAGGGTTGGTTTTATCTTTCTCCCAGCTGAGAAATGAGGACCTTTCCAATAGAGGATTGATGAAATCGATTGTTCTGTCAACTGGATATCGTTGACCCATCTAGGTAGTAAATGAAACTGAATACTTTCTGTAAATTTTTGTCTAAAGTAATAATATTTTGAAAAATCTATAACACGATACGCCGCTGACTGGTCAGGTTGCTCTACGCAAAATCATGGAACATGTCTGAAGAGGTGAATCATTAAAATGAATAGAACGAATTTTTTTATCCGGGGAGGGGTTAATGAACGAACGTAAATGTACGCGTGTTTGTGTGAGTGAGTTATGAATGATCGACGAGTGCAATTAGTGTTCGAGAATTGAAGACTAACGAGCGGAGTTCGAGCCAGAGAGCTGTAGAATGAAGAGTCGGATCAGTATGAGGGCGTAGAATTAATATAGTCTCATAGTGCAAAATGAGGGAGTTCTATAATGTAGAATTATCATTCCAAATCCAAATTTATTTTAAATTCATCATTAACGAGAAAAAATGCAATATCACTAATTTTGTGGTAATTTCTGCTATAATAATTTTTGCTATTATTTTTGTTATCTATATTTCTCGTATCTCAATTTTTTTTCCACTCAACTTACGTCGACTAATAATACAAAAATTGGAGCAACTCCTCCTACATGGAAACGGTTTCATTGTCGTACTCGTCGGCGAATTCGCTAGGTGGTTAAGCTTGCAGTTACGATTAAAAGCACGATGCATCGGGCTCGCTATCTATTTGCATATAGGAAGCTCAGTATAAATTCGGTGGTTACACTGCGTCAGATGCAATAACGTAGGACGACGCATTGCACGTTAACACGTGTGCAATTGCGAAACGGTTACGTACGATTGAACATACGACGTGAAACGATTGATCATGGTCGATTATATTCGTGGACTGGCGTTGATCATCTTTTTCATGTCCTTGCGTCGATCCAATGCAGGTGATTTAGCAGGTACTCACTTTTATTAACACTGTAAGAAATTACATAAAAAATATTGCACAATGTTCAGGAATCAAAAAGTAATGTCCATAAATATTGGAATTTAGTAAACGTCAACAGTACCTGAAAAATATTTTAGTAGGAATAATTATCACATTTTAAATATTCGAAATTGAAATTGAATAAAATAAGTCTATAAAATCAGTAACATTCGCGTGCACCTGTCTTGAGTTTCCACTGAACAGATCTACAAGTATAAATTACTGTCTCTATGTACTTAGTATTTTCATTGCAATTGTAATTTGCAGATGCATTGTTGCATCAGCGATAAAAATGCGGTCGTGGAAAAATAGAGGTTGGTAGCCTCCTTAAGTTCAAGTGTAGTCCAAATTGATTCACATAAGTTTTTATGCCTTATAACAGTTGAAAATTGACCGAAGGTCGTCAATTGGGTGGAAAAATCATGGACCACGGGCCGCGTGAAACCACGGTGATAAAATCACGCTCAGGAAGGCGCGTAGGCCTAACATTAGCGTGCGGTATGCGCTACCGTTGCGGTGCAACAATACAAATAGGGGCTGCTTCCGGGCGGGACGCCGGCACGGCATGGGTTCACGCATCGCTTACTCATTGCTGAACATCCGGTCGGAGTTGGTACCGCTTTTCAAAGCCGCGAAATTTGCTTTAGCTACCGGGCGCGACTTTAAAGCGCCGTTTTCGGACTACCAGCGGGCAAACAAGGTTTGATTTCGTGTCGAGCGACAAGTAACGGTTCCCGGCCGCCGACGGTGCACACGTACAAATCCGTCGTAATGACATTGTCGCGTGATGGAATGCGCGAGCTTTCGAGAGTGTTTCGTACGAAACGTGTTGTTTTGTTTCGACGAGAAATTCACGTCAGTGGCAGCTTGACAGGAAATTTTCAATGGGTTTTATTATGAAAGTCTCAGATCTAATTTATGTACTTACAATATAATTATAACGATAGGAGTTATGGAACATTAATGGGGGAATAGGAAATGTATGGACTATTTCAAAGTTTCTTGATAATGGAGTTTCAGTTGGAGTTTATTAAAACTCATTTCTTTATTTAAGAAAGCACTCTAACTTCAGCTCTCTTCAGTAAGAAACCATCTAGAATAATAATAGAATTTAAATAATTCATACACAAGTATTGGAATTGCCTGGTACTTTAAAACTATGTACAGTAAGCTAAATTCTTGAAATTCAAGGTAAATATTTTAAGATAACAAATATTTAATTTTCCATCGCCCAATAAAACATTGAATTTCCAAAATTTGGATTTAACGATTAAAACATTTATTCGCCTTTGAGGTACAGAATTGAAAGGTCATTCATCGTTCTGCTTTCAAACGCAATTTAGACAGAAATGGTCCATATTTGTTTGGAACAATGAACTTACTTTCCAATTTACTTTCGTTTTGTAACCTTAGTTCTGAATCTTGTCTATTAAACAACAAAGCAAAAGCTGTTTAACAGTCGTTAATCGAGTACCTTCAACAGAAACAGAGATCAAAACAGGGAAATATCGAACGTGGATGACAAAAGGGGTGCGTGATAGTTTGTTAAAAATGGAACACGCAATTTCATGAAAATTCGGAAACACGACAAGCCATAAAATAGGAATAAATCTTTGATAATTGTTTCCACCTACATATCTCGCGCAAGTTTCGCGTCCCAGCAGAATTCCTAATGCTTCTTTAACTTTGAATCCAATTTCGCCGAAAACTCGGCGAATCCAGCGTGTTCCTCTTGGCTTTCGCGCGGCTCCGTTGAAACGGTTAGAACATTATCGTAACAACGTGACGAAGTTTGATAAAATTCATCGGTCCCCTCGTCTTCCGTTGAAATTGTTGCCACCCCTCGAGTGATCCACGTGTTTCAATGGAGCGCAGGAACAATTGATACATAAATCACGCGCTACGCGTTCGCGGGTTATAGGGTGGGGATGATTTATCAAAAAACGCGCTGTTTTACGAAAAATAAAACGAACCGGCGTCGAAAAAGTCGCGCTTTTTTCACGATTAATCACGCTTGTTTACGTATGACCAGCCGAGGTCAATATTACCTTGGGTAACGTGTTAAAAAAATTATTGCACACATTGTTCATTCTTTCTCTATTCTCTCTGTTTTATTTACTGAAAAGTAATACCAGAATCAGAATTGTTTGCTTCCATTCCTATCGATTTACTTTCTATTGACAGAATTATTATATTTATATTTCCATCCTGGTATAGATAATATAAATTTACTATTTTTAAGGAGGCTGTATCTTTAATTAATAAGCAATCCGATTTGATCACAGAACAGTAAAATTATCAATGATCGAAAGCTTTGAAGTAAAGAGAGTACGATCATCGGTCCTATACCAGTACAATAATTAGTATGAATTCATTATCGCTTTCCAGCGTCAACAAGTAAGGTTAACCTTCCCTATAAGCGCATAAGAAGTCTGGCTGGAAGCTCGTCGAAACGGAACGTGAAATAATTTTATTCCCTTCTTCGTTCGTTTCTTCTATTTGTTGCGAGATCGCGAAAAATACGCGGTTAATCACGGCGCTATTCATCGCATCAGAATTTATCGCGACGGAAACTTTTTCGACATTGTTCATCGGCGGGATACGCGTTTTCGTTGACGGTTATTTACGCGGGAGCGAGAACGAGGCCAGGAATCGCGCGTAATTAATACCCGACTCACGCGTAATTAGTCATTGAAAAACAATGTTCAACGGTACAATGACAGCGACGCGTTCCTTCGATGCGTGTAATCGGGTTTAATTAAAATTTATTGTTTAACACGGATTAAACGTCGGTGGGAAAATAATGCACAACGAGTTGATATCATTCATTAACGAGCTTTTGAGAGTGTTTCGAAAGAGAGAGAACACGTTCGAACGTCGAATAATTGCCAAACACGAAAGCAATTAAAGAATAGATGAAACGCGTGCGATTAAACTTGAAACGACGAGGGGGAGGGGGCTGGATTCGCGTGTTCGAAAAGAGAAAATGGGAAGCGCTAGAACAAATTGCAACTTACATTAAATAATGGTGCTTTAAAGATTATCTCTCATTTTATGAAACTAAGCTTTTTGGAATATTACGTATTAATGGATAGGATTATGTGCTAGCCTTTTTCCTCTTAGGTATACAGTATAAATAATTGAGAAAACGTGTGGTACGATTTATCTAAGTTCTTCATCTTTTAAAGGTAGGGTTTACGAATGTTACACGTTAATAAAGAAGGTTATTACAATTGTTAATACTCAATTCTCCCTAACACTTTTCTCCACCAAAACAAAAATTAATAGAAACATGTTTTCATCGCCGGCACATGCAGAACCCATACAATATGTATTTCATAAAACAATTAATTTCGCATACATTCAACCCTCTATTCGCACATTCATATATGCCGCAACTCCATAAAGTCCTCGATCAACCCTCGAACACCTAATTTCAACCGCGAACCAAATAATCGTTTTTCCCCAAATCATATTTCCTAATTTTATTAGACAGTGAGAGGGGTTAAATAATTTGGGTGGAACAGGCGCCGGTTTACGAGTCTGGGGTGGCGATAGTTTATCGTGGAAGCGTTATTCGATTACTTGGAGGGAGTTATAGGAGCGTGCGTGCGTGTATCGCGCGCATAGGCGCGTTCCCGCGTGTCAGGTGTGCTCACTTTCGGTCGAGAAACGCCATCTGTTGCGTCCATCGATTTACAATGCCTCGCGATCGTTATTGACGGCGAATTTATCGGGCCGTAAATAAAATTTACCGTCGGCAAGACGCACGGAATGGTGTTCAGGGCGCCGGCTGCAATCGATACACTGCGAACGATGTTTGACGAATTTGCGGTATCCATCAGCTCCGACGTCAACCCCCTCGACATTGTCGTTTATTTTATTCCTTTTTTTTCTGCCAGACGAAAGGAACAGCAAATAGGGTTCGCGTTTCTTTGCTTACCGGGAAATTTCCTCATTTTTAAACCAAACATCCGACATAAAAATGTGTGGATCGTTGGTGGTACGTTGAAAGAGTAGTGCATCTTCGAAAAGCATAAATTGTATATTAACGTAGTTGTTGGTTTTTAAAAAAATTGTGAAGTGAATGCTTGGAATGTATAAATGAAAAGAAAGCATTAATGAGCTTCTCGATAAATCAGAAATAAAGGAGATATAGATTTGCATTTATTTTTTATTTATTAAAACATGATGTGTTTATCCATTTATGTATGTATTCTTCTATAAGTGATGACACGAATGTTTACAATACATTAATTAAAACGTTCCAGATTTGGAATATCAACCAAAAGTCTTTGTAATTAATCAGACTGCAATATCAAACATTTCTCTTTAATACCCGAAATGGGAAATAAAATTGCATCTTGTTTCAGCGATTCCCCAATCCATTTTCTCGATCACCCCGTACACTGCGTCAAAGAAAACTGTTTCCATAAAAGTACGTCTCCTTGAAAATTCGTCACGTTCCGAAGGGCTCCGTTTCCATAATACTCTTATGTATCATAAAATACATTTCTCCATTGTCTGATCGTGGCTGTCCTTACCCACTTCGTAGTTACGGCGTAACTCCCGCGACTGGCACGGTGTACTCCACATTCTCACTTTATCATCGGCAATACAAACGTCGTGAAGGAACGAAACTATCGCAATATTATTCATTCGTTATCGTTGAGACGCCACGTTGCATTTTACAGCGACGTTTTCAAACGTGTCACGTTTCCCTTGGTAAGCGGTGGATGAGGAACGCGGTTAGAAAGAAAACGCTGTCGTAAGGCTCGTGGATTATCGGAGTCGCAGCTAATTAGCCACGTTCGTTCTAAATTTGTTTTCTAACCCCGCCCAGTGACGGACCATCGATCAATGAGACGACGATGATTAGTTCGACTCGCGTGTCATTAGAACGCTCCAGAAGCAATAAGTCGACGGGGCTTTTTCATTATTCGCGACACGTAGCCGGAGTGCTCAGTTGAGTTTTCATTTCTCACGTGCTATATCCTCTTCTCTCACCTCTCGAGGTAGCTACAACAAGTGACTATTAAGCGAATGGCAGTTGACTAGTTAAGTATTTATTATCGCTACTAATATACCTTTCGTAATAGGAGTTTTGATGAAATGAATAACATTCGTCGAATTTGTAATTAGATTGTGTTTGATTGCATCGGTCGAGTGTAATTGTTTAGATATTTTGAATTGAAATTATCTCGTCCCATGTTTGCGGTCTACCTTTCTTGGTCATTTTGAACTGATGTAACATTGCAACAACCTCGTGCACCTCGTCACGTAAAATATAAAATCTCTAGATCGAGAACAATTGAGTCAAATAGAGAAATACATTTATATAAATAAAACTGAATAATTCTTACACTGATCATATAAGTGAAATTTCTCACTCCTACGAGCAATCTGAAAAGATTCTCATGTTCCAAATTACTTTTCATTCAATTACGAATTCTCGTTCGCGTTAATGTTACTCATATTTCCTAAGTGTACCGTGCTCGTGCAGATAAATTCGCGCAAACTTCCACACGAGCGTGACACGTGATATTATAAAAGCCTTTCTCATCCTCGAACGCAATAACCAGATGCTCGAGCGGGAAAATACGGATCCACGGCGCGCAACCAAAATAGGGCGTTTCATATGTGACATGTTTTTTCGACTTTAACGAAGTAATTGAGTCGCAGTTCTCTCTGCGGAACATTTCGCAAAATTAGTTTCATCCACCCGCAAAGATAAACATCCCCGCGCCGAGGCATATTACACATACCTGGACAAATTCTGTTCGCGAAGGAATCACTGGAATGTGTCAAACGACGATTATTCCAACGATGAAAATATTCCGCGAGAAATAATATTTGCCGGGGGGGAAATATCCGAACGAGGTTTTCCGCGAATAAAAAATTTTTCATAAAAAAATTGAGCTTTTTACATTCATTAAACACGATTCATGTTTATTAATTGAATGATTGGGCTCCTTTTTGTACGTTCCATGTAATAGTAGAGATATTTCGGAAATATTTGAGGGATATCGATGTGGACTGAAAATTAGTATCGAAACTGAAAATTACTGTTACTTCGAAAGTAGACACACTCAGTTGAAACGAAAAAACAATATGGAGAATGTGAAATTTGTTAGTTTTTGTGTTAAATGATGGAATAATTAATTTCGTGTTGAAAGCATTTGGATAATTCATACAATGAAAAGGGGGCACGCGCAGCGACAAGAGAAATTACTTTATCGTTGATTAACAGGGATTGCTGTGGCGCGAGATGAAAAAGATGAAGTTTCATTTATTGGCAGCAGTTCGTTGAGTACCTGGTTAAATTTTCCGTCGTCGTGGAACAGTGAGATCACGAACAAACCCGACCGCAGGTATCAGATGGTTTTTACCATCCGGAAATAGCCGGTTTCTCCTCATTAAGGGAATTTAGCTCAATCCAGAACGGCGTTGCTCGGCGGGACTATTCAGAGAAAGGACGCCCCAGCTCGCTAGGGATAGTGGCTGAGCAAGGGATCTATAGATCGAACACTGATATGCTGAGCTCACTTGTGGAATTACTCGCATTCGTCTGACCCAGAGTTTCACGCACGGCGTACAGAGAATAATCCTGTATCTCGTTCGTCGCTTCACGATCCGATTCCCAGCGATGTTGATGCTCTGCTGTTCGTACCAATCTCCGACTATTTCTCTTTGTCTCTATCTCTCTCTCTCTGTGTCCCCACTTCCCGTTACACGGAATTGAATACGAAAGGATTAGCGGACTCCGGAGTAACACTTGCTTCCCGATTACTTCTACCCTGTTCAATTCTCTTTGGAACGTGTCTGAACCACGACCTCCGACTTGGAAACGTACAATATCTCGCGAAACTCTTAGGCCACATTAATGGCGCGAACTTATCGGAATTTAGTTTCTGGGAAGAAGAGCTGGATGTACTTGGTACAAGAGTTCCTTTGAATGTTCAGTTAGCGGAGATAGAGGAGTTAGAGGATATTCAACGTCGAGGGGCAAATAGTTTATTTGGTCAAGCTAGGAAGTCAGTGTTACAATAAAAGTAATGGGAGCCTAGTCAGAAAGCTTCGAATAACAATACAGAAAACGTTAAGCATTTGCACTCGAAGCAATCCTCACACGGACTAAAAAATCTTGCTGTTTAATACCAAATTGGTATAATTTAGAGTTAGATTTCAGTCGCATGCGATCAGCACACACAATAAGCGTCAATATTCCTCAGTACTTTATAATTTCTTTCTAAAGCAATTTAAAGAATCCCAGAGTACAATAACACAGAACTTCTAATGGATCTGTCCAAAACTCGGTATCCCCGAATATTTAACAGCACAAAATCATCAATTTAAAAAGTTGATTGGATATGCCATCGTTAATGGTTTACGTTTGGCAATTGACGTCTAAGGTAGTAAAACGATTCCTTAAACAACGTTCAGGGGGTGACCCTCGCGCAATGGGGCAATTAGCACGACGCAAATACCCACGCATCGCTAATATCTGAATAGTTGAAATGCTATATAGATGCACAAATGTGCATTAGCAACGCGCACCGCAGGATATTACGCGATGCTTTACGAGAGGCAAAAGCCCAGAAACCAATATCCTTAATAATGCACAACTGCGGCGCGGATAGGCGGTAAATTAAAGTCGGATATCGCGAGGATCGCGAAATGAATTTCGAAATCAGTTGGATTTCCCCGTGTTACCGTTCCTACAGTCGAATAGGTGGGAGCTGGGAATGCTTTGTTCGGGCACGATCAGATTTTGAAAAGCCATTATAGCCGGGCCTGGCCCTACGCTGCCAACTAAGGCTTTCAGAATCCCCTTTGGGCTCGCTGGGGAATGCTGAACTTCTGGCGAACTGATGGCGCCTGATTGGCTCGTTAAAACTGATCCGCGATGCTCCATTCGGATATAATAAATTTTGATCGAAATATCGAACCTGCAACGGAATTGCTAAATACTTGGCTCTCGAACGTCTGTTTCCTTTGGCTACATGTTTTTAGAATTTTCTAAAACGTTTGAATACCTCCAACCAATCGAAATCGAGTAGTTAAAGAATCAAAGATAATCGAGTTAAAGGAAAAAGAAGTACGAAATTATATCAACTTTTATCTCGAAAACTTCAAAATTCTACAAAATACATACATAAAATAATATTGATGCATTATTAAATCGAATTGATGGTGTATTATAAATGTAAATGGAATAAATGAATTAAAATTCAATAAGCGTAATATCCACAACAAAATATAAATGCTCGTTAAAATCTGCTCCCGACAGTTTATATAATGTAAAAGTATCCTACTGGAATTTCGGTTTGCCTCGTGGATCGATCGATCGTGCAAGGGAAGACGCAAATTATCGGAATTCATGATTGCTTGTTAATTGTTATTGGACGACGCTGAGAGGCGTAGAGGCGTCATTCGAAGGATCAGGCTCGTGGAGTACGTATCATTACGTCGCGCATCGGTTAATGACTGCTTAAGATGGACTTCGAGTGCACTCGAGGATACCGAAATTTCCTCCTGTCGAGCAGGAACTGCTCGTCTGCCTCGTTAAGATCGTTCAATGATACGTTAAGATCCACTTACGCTAAGTCTAGTCGAAACATTATAACTACAATACGGGCTACGATTGCTGGTACATGCAGCTACAATTGTTAGATGGAGCGTAATTAATGCTTTGTACATAAACGGGTAACAATTTAGTACTTCGTGGCGTCACCCGAGAATGAATGAGAGGGATTCGTTGTTGAACTGGTCGCTCGTAATACGAGTCTTGAAAATAGAGGTACACTTGCAAGAAAAGTCTTATGAATACAGACGAAAAAGGAATGCAATTAATTCTGAATTGAGAGGATTCAGGAGGCAAATGAAACATAAAGATCGATTATAAACTGCATATCTGTATATTAATTGACTCAGAATGGTAATAACAAAACAATTACATACAATAATTCAACCATCGTCGCAATATAATTGCACTTACTGTCTTGTGGTCCCTAATTGAATTAAAAATAATCATTGTTGGAGAAACGAAATATGGAAAGGGAAAAAGCTGAGGGATCAAAATATTGACTGAATTTGTCTGGTGTTTTGAACGAACAAGAGATAAACAATTTTTTATCAGTTACCGGTTGCATAAAAAACAAAACCTGAAATATAGAATGAAATATTTCACGGTGAACAAATAGAGATAGCTGTTCAATCGGATAAACGTCATAAATAAATTGCCATACGTCGGGATTTATCGTTATCTATTATTGCAATAAAATTTTTCTCGTGTCTAAAGTATGTTAAACATAGAGACTAAATCACCATACGTCGAAGAGAGGTACGGGACGAGATAAATTAGAAATACCAACGGTAAATTAGGCGGAATATTTCGAGATGTCCAGATAAATTCCACGCTGATAGAGGAATTTGATGCCCAAATATAAAAGCAGCAGAACATCGAATCCGCATACTTTGCGAATTCAGGAAGAGATAATTAGAAGCTCTAATATGCTAAAAATATTAATTGTATAGCCGTTAAAAGTTCGTATAATAATATCGACGTTATGAAAATTCTTGCGTCTAAAATTATTATCCACGTATTAATGTTCAACGCTACTCGCCCTGTCAATGAGTATTTCTTTCGCAAATTAACAAATCCTCCTGTACAAATACAATTTAATCAACTTAGCATCGTGTCGCCACACTTTGACTTCGTTAACGTCTCAGCCAGTCAATCTTGGGCTCCACACACTTCGTGTCCGCAGAGTCGTTTGAACGGGACTCGATCCCTCGGGCAGGTTCAATTACAGCCAACCAGACTGACCATAAATCCATCAACCATTACACTCAGTCAACACTGTCGTCGTAATCGAACGTTTGGAAAGGCAGACTGTAACTGTTTCGCATAACAACGCTCGGGTCACGAAGAATTCTTGGATTGTGTCTCCTGAGATTTATGGGAAAGCAAATCGACGAGGAGAGGGTCAATAATGGAAAACATAGGCTACATTCTGAGAATATTGCTTCAATTGTTAAACGAATTACTCGACAGTATATAACGATTCCTTGGGTCTCTATTGTTGCTACAGGTAAAGGATCTAACAGACACTGAAGAGGCCAAAAACGTCAAGCTTAAATGCTCCGAGATCTCCAAAATATTGTTACTCCCGATGCAACAATATACGTCCACCAGCACAACAAAGACGCCGCCAATAATGATAATACTTCGCCCTCAGGAGGATCCTTCGACTTCACCGAAGGAGCAGCTGGCCCTTGAGTGGTCAAGCTCTCGAAGTCCAGAGCCGCCGTTGATACGCATCCGTTAATAACGGCTTAAAACCGACTTTCGAGTCCACTCGAGAATGTCGAAGTTGGCTCCTTCTGTTGGGCTCGTCCGCCTCGTTAAAGCTATGGCGGATAGAGGGGGGCCAGCTAGACGGTATCCAAGCTCTGTTGAGCGGGGGCAGCCGTCGCTACTTGGAAAGGTAGCGGACGGGAGAGTAGATTGAACGCTAGCTGCCGCCAAATTGCTTTCGGGATTATTCGCATCCACCTGACTGTTTCCAGCCTGGGACGCCGTGAGAGGACATAAAGGATTGCTCGCCGGAGACGTGTACGCGGGATATGCTCGCCTCACGACTCGTCAGCGCAATCTGGCCAACGGCCAACGCCCGACGGCACTTTTGACTCGTACGACGTGTTAGCCCCTGAGCGATTCCGTGTCGGGACTAATGCGAGCCGTGGCGTCGATACGGATAGCGGGGGACCGTTGTGATTAAACGTAGCTGCTCTGGAAAAGGACTTTCGTCATTTCCGCCAGCCTGACGTGCCAACTCATCCTGTCGGCGTTTCTGGAGCTTCGGTGGGGGAGACGTCGAGCGTCGACAGCCCTTCGCTGGACGAAACGTGTTTAATTCACAAACTCGGCGGACTGTGTACAATTGGTGGAAATTGAGCTGGTTTCAGGCGACGAGCTGCTTAACACTCGTGACTGATAATGCGCTGTTGCTTGAGACCTGGAGTTTGCGAAGCTTTGATGTATTCGCGTGCATGTCCTTTGGTGCACGTCTTGAGACGAGGGAGCGTCGACCTTCTTCCGGGTAGGGACCTTGTCGGTGGATGCTGAGCTGCGTTCATCTGCGGTATGTGTAAATGAAGATGGTAATGGTAAATCATAGTTTAGTAGAGCTGTGATTTCGCTATGTGTCAAATAATAGATGGAGTCGTCGGAGCGATCGATGCAATACTTCTGAAAGAAATTTTAAATTTTAAATTGGACAAACTCGAAAAATGATTGAGGTACACGTTAAACGTTACTAACAGATGGTGCTTTTAACACCCGGAGAAATTCAGCTCCTGAACTTAGCAAACAGTAGCAAACAGTGATTGCAATTACGTAATATTTTAGATGTTAAAGATGAGTCGAACCGCTAGCTGAATAAAATACGTTATATTTAGTGAAACGTTTTCAGTGGAACGATTCGGTATAATAAATACAAAATAAATTACACGAAACGCGTAAATATTAAATTTGTTTTTGGTTCATCGAACCGGAGAGAAACGGGCGAATACAAAATTTATTTTAGATTTATTGTACCGCAGAGGAATCATGTAAACATAAAATTAATTTTAAATCGTACCAAAGAGTGCTGAAAAATCAAACGAAAATGCTTCGTGAAGCATGATAATTTTTCTTTGACATTCAAGGTGAACGGTGTAGAAATGTGTAAAATATTGTGCTCGTTCTTGTTAAGTATTATTATTTAATAAGACTGAATTTGAATTTAACGAAGGCATGCTCGGACTAACGACACGTTCAATTTCCTTCGCCAAACAGTCGCTCGTAAAAGTCATTTTAAAGTACCCCCGATCTTGACATGTAGACGCGCACTAGAGGGCATAAGATTGGGGTTTTTCGGTTAACGTAGTGACGGTGAAATTCCTCCCCGACGTCCACAGTTTTATTGGGAATAATGGAATATAAGCAGCCATAGAAGGGAAATGGATCGAGTGGTGAAGTTATTACTACGTTACGACAGCAAACTGCACGAGGCGAGGATTGTTGGGGACTTATCGCATGAAATTCAACGAAAGCACCGTGGGCTTATATGAACCCGAGCGAGCGGCAAGATTTCTCGACGAGGGAAAAGAATTTTTATCAAACTGGGGCTCTCGAGCCTCGCCTGGAAAGGGGAATTGTATTCAACTAAGAGAAACATACGTCGCGGAATAAAAAGTAATTTTATTATCCAATTGCGCTCGTACGATCGCAACAATAATGCCAGTGCCAGGACGAGCAATCTTCCGAAAACACCCGTAAGAAAACGGGATGCGTAAAAGACAACAGATGAGAAAGGGAGATGGAGAAGGAAGGATTTGGGAAATATTATCCAAGGCATCTCGCTCGCTAAAGAGAATTTTCTGCCCTGATTTGACGTATTCGCATATCGTATTCATGCATCAATACACCGGCGTGGGCGAGGTCAGAATTTATGAAGAATGATGCATATCGGAAAAGCAGTGCTCTATCTTACGATCGAACAACGATATTTCCGCCGGGGCGCATAAAGCCTCGGAACGATATCGTTATATCACTCTGCTCGTGCCTTGGAATCCACCTCCCACTAGGGACACTGGATAAATAATTTTTTTTTCTCCGCTGAGGGAGAAAGTTTTAACATTCTATATGACGAACGAAGTTTTCCAACTTCTGATTAGTACTGGTGATTTTCGTGTTCATGATCTGGAGAAAGAAAAGGAACATTTTAACGATACTATGAAAATTGTTTCGTTCTTTATTGTACTGCACATTTTCGGGATACAATACGTTTATATTATTAATATCTTGGATCAAAATGAAAAATAAATTGAATTTAAATTAAAAGAAAATTCTAGAAAGGAGTAATAAATTATTTTCTATCATATGGTTCTATGTCTGCGAAGAATAATTGTCCACGGTTTGGTCCTGATATTATTTTCGAAAATATTCAAGTAATCACCGTTCACAAATTGCTACCGAAACTGATCCGATACTAGAAACCTTCGACGCACACCAAAATGGAGCTCACGTCACCACAGCTAATTGTTCCCTCCGTTTGGCATTCGATAAAACGAGGGCTTCAGGTTAAAAAATAACAAAAAAGAAAGGATGATCGATAGAACAAAGAAATCCATTAAATTTCAATTATATCGGTTCGATTACGGCAGCTACAAACTCGCGCGAGAATGTCTGATAAATAAACCGACGACCCTCAGGTATCCAACTAATGGAGGCCTCTTCCAGCGTCGCGATAATTCCAATTTCGACCGGAAGTTTCTATTTATTCGGGCCGGTATCGGTATTCGATTAATAACTATCGGCCGTGAAATAATGGGATAACTGAACCGTCGAAGGAGGGTACAAGCGAACGGAAGATAAAAGCCCTTCCGTAAGTCTAATGGGCAATGACGCGCGATAAGATTATCGGAATAATGTAACGTGAAATTGCATTAAATTTAACTCGATATCAATCGCGCTGAAAAATGCTGAAATCGTAACGGCGGAATCGGGCCGCTCGCGAGCGTTAATGCCTCGCGATTTTCCACGTTTTATTTTTTTTCCCCCACCTTTCCTTTCTGCCTTTTTCGTCTGTACTTCATTCTCGACGAGGACTCTCGAGCCGAGAGGGGAATATTTCACGGTTGACGCCGAACTATTGGTCGGGCGGGGACCTAATTTTGTTAGCGATCTAGCATTCGCCGCGACTGGCAGGCAATCAGCTCGCGAGGACCCTTGAAATCGGTCCATAAAGGGGAATTGGTCAATTTGTATCAACCGATTCTCGCTGTTATCGATGCTTGGGACTGGAAACACGACGGTGTATGCTTCTCTCTTATAGTTTTTTAAATATGAAAACGACGCTTGAACGGCGACGATGTTGGCGACGTAGTCGATAATTGAATCACAAGTTTGAAGACACATAGGTGGATGATAGGTACACGATAGTCATTCTTGGTTTGGTCGAAACAAAATTCTCACTGGAGATTAGGGACTGTACTGTTAAATATTTTCGATGTTTATAGATGTCTTATATATGGGGTTGCTCCTCGTCTAATGAGACTACATATGATGGTGAATTTATTTGCTCCTTCGAACTATTACGTATTTGTAAGACGCAGGAACCTTCTCAAAACATATTGCACAGAATGGTACATAATTAAGTGTTGAACATTATATAAAATAATAAAACATTGCAAATTAGACAAAAAGATAAAAATATGTCAAAAATATTTTCTCAGCCCAAGGAATATAAAGAATGAATTTCTTGAAGTCAGTTTCGAGACAAAATTGTACATCCCACGAGTAATACTGCATGAAAGTAACGATGAAATGATCAAGAATATCTAATGTCTGTGTGTGAAAGAGTGAAGCACCTAGTCGATAGAAGAAAATTGGATCGAGAGCGATGTTTAGCAGGACGAATTGAAGGCCGAGGCTCGTCTGGACATCCTCTTTGAATTTCGACCGAAAAGAGACTCCTTGGACGAAAAGTGTCTTGCGAGTTAGTGCATTTAATAGAATACGCTCAGGAGGGGTGGGAGCTATACGTGGTCTGTGGCTCTTGAAAACGGTATCAGTCGTTAGTGGATTACTCGGCTCCGTGAAAAGAGCTCTTCCGTCCTTTTTGACCGGACGCTTTGAGGGGTTGTTTGAAGAATTCAGACTTCCATGTATTTTGTGCGCTCGCATTGAACCGCGCTTATCCGTCGGATGAACTATTTAAATGCAAATCCGAAAGGTTGACGGGGCGAAAGGCATTAGGAATTATTTTCCATTAATCGCGGGCAACCACGGTGTATTCAGTCGATTATGGACAAAAGACGCGCGCGATATCTTGTTGAAATTGAATTGAGGCCTTTCAAAACGTCCGCGGCGTGGTTTTTCGATCATCCGAGATTTCACTTCGAAAGACCAAGAAACGGCTTTGAAAATAAGAAAATTGTGAAAGCAGAAATTTACTAGATATATCCGCGCATGAAACCCGATATCCCGTGGAGTTCTTTCTGCGCTGCGAGGGTGAAATTATCTCTCGGGTATTTATATGTTCGCGAGTTAATTAATATTTGAGCTGGATAATAAGCGAATGAAAGTCTCTAATAAAATGCTTGGCGTGGCATCGTGTAACTGTTATTTCTTTCGTGTTTCGCTTAGTATTTCATTTCGTTTTCATATAAAAGTTTGATACTGGTTTAATTACCTTTTATCATAATTAAAATAAAGTCACTACCAATTGGACTTCTCGTATTTTTGCACGTTTAAACATCGCTTTTCCAATACCTTGTATATTTTTTGAAGAAGTATGAAGTATCAATAATTTCTTAAATGTTTTGCTGTTTTCGAGATAGTGTTCCATCCTCCACGCTTTGTCACCAGCGAAATCACAGCGTACTCGAAAGCTCGAGCAAACACCGGTGGAACGAACCGCAGACAGAGAAACACCTGGTGGTGTCTCCTCCGCTGATTGTGC
Source organism: Hylaeus anthracinus (assembly GCF_026225885.1). Lineage (NCBI taxonomy): Eukaryota > Metazoa > Arthropoda > Insecta > Hymenoptera > Colletidae > Hylaeus > Hylaeus anthracinus. The sequence continues at coordinate 7,958,381 of NW_026535289.1, forward strand.
TTGCTCTTTCCTGTTTTCCACGTTCCAAGGAGAAGATAGATCCGATATCTTCGCAGAACAATCACGACGCGGCACGAAGTCGGCAGCTGTTTTATCGGCGCCGAGATCTAACTTTGGCCACGAAAGAATCAGAATCGTCCGGTCGGATCGATTCACGGGCCGCTTCCGTCGGAAACAAACTGATAAGGGTGATAAGGGTTGAATCGAGGGGTGGAAAAAATTCTCGCCTAGCTGAAAATTTCAAATACCGAATAAAAGAAACATTAGTTTGTTGCTCGTTAAATAAAAATTAGAATCAATGATTTACGATACCGCATGAACATGAAAAATTCAAGTGTACATTTAAAACAAGTAAACCTTAAACTTTGCTCCCAGGTTCCATCACAGGTTTGCTTTTGCCAAAGCGATCTGAAAAAGCATGAATTTTGAAAAAAAAAACTGTTATAGGCCATCAGGTTGTCAGGGGGCATGCGTGTTATTTTCGCGTGTGTATACAGCCGCAAAGAATGAAATGAGCACACACAGGAGGTAAAAATTGCACGAGGTTGTAAACCCAAACGGTAATTGAAGTATCCGGATTCAGGCACGTCGCTCTTAATCGGTTTTACGTTTTAACTGTGTTACGTTTAAACGATTTCTCGTAAAAACAAGCTCACTGTCCGATGGCAGGACGTTTATTTCAACTGTTTTGCGAATCGCAGCCTGTTAGCTTCATCGGATTAAAGAGAAGCTATTGCTGCGAATGAATCAGACGGGAAAAGGGTGACGCGAGCGTGTTTACTATGCGATGACAGCGGAAATATGTGGTTTCGTTCGCCGAGCCGAGGATTTGGAAGACAAACAATCGGACAATGAATCGGATAAGATGGATCCCTTCGAATATACGCATTGTAGCCCAATGAAACGCTGGAGACGAGGTGTCACCTAATCCTCACTGTAACCTCGTGCGATCTTTCAAATTAAACGCGAATATCGGTGTGTTATTACCAATTTTGTCTATTTCTAGACCAAACATTTTCTTAAATACATATAGAATTATTTCGATATGCTAATTAGTGTTTAAAAACGAATACAGAGCGTTTTCGACCTCTATTCGTATTCAGTAATTCAGAATGGATTTTATCTTCTCCAATTTTGTAACCTAGCGAAGTATATTAAAAGCCTTGAACGATGTTATTACGTTAAATTTCTCCAGGCATCGCGGTTGATAAAGAGTTTAATTTCCAACTATGAAGAGTGTGAATCCTTTTTTTCTGACGTGCTCGCTGATAAAATAAATTGGATAGCTGCTTCGCAAAAGAAAATTCCGTAGCGACTTGAAATTTTCATTATGGAACCGTCAATCGTAGACTACAAGGAACTTTCCTCGAATTTAGGAAAAAGAAGATCTCTCATTAATCGTTATCTTGTAAATTTTGCTCGAATAACTTGGCACGAAATAATCAGGTCACGCGTTGCTCTCGCGGATGGAAGTTCGACCCCGCGTGGCTTTGACGAAATTTAGCCGCGCGAGCAGGGAAGCGTTCGCGGAAAGAAGTTGACGGAAAAGTCCGGGCGCGATGCGCCCGTTTCGTTAATGGAAAATTCGAAATATATTTAGAGGGAAGAAAGTTGCACGACGATCGAGCGACGCTCCATTTCGTTGATGTAAATTCAATTTAGGTGCCCTGTGACGAATTTATTCTCAACAGAAACGTGCTCTGCGAGAAACATTTCTTTGAAGAAAACCGGGTCGTTGTAAAATTGGGAGAAGTTGCTTGTTCCAGAAATTTTACAGGCTCGCGGATTTCCAATCGCGTTATCTCGCCGGTGTTAAATTGTCTCCACGAGCCAAGTATCGTTCCGGAGCTGGTTTTTAAGTTTGGCAGTATGAAATATGTAAATTTCGCGAACTTGGAAGGGGGATCATTGGGGAGAACGACGGTGGAGCATTCTCGCTGCAATAAATGCGGAATGCGGGCCAGTTGTTATTTTAAGGCACGAAATAAAAGTCGATAATTGGACTCGATCCAATGCTCCGTGCTGGGAAACTGACTGCACGACGCTAGGCATCGAGTCAACGAAACGACCTCAAAATAAGCGCTGTCTAGGCAAACTTAGACTCTCCGAGAGAAGTGGAAGGCGATCCGTCAAAACTTTAAACTCGATATTCGCGAGTGGTGCTCTTTCCGTTAAAAATCTTCTATCGATAGTTTCCGTCTGGAAGTTGGAAGTAATATTTTGACCGTTTAATTTCTAGTATCGCGCTCTGTAGGCGATGTGCGAAAATCTTCCATCCGTGATATAAGTACGTTTTAAAACCAAAGTTCACTTTATTGAATAGGGAATAGCTTCTTCAAAAGAACCGTTTTTCTTTTTTTTTTTACATCATTAATTTTACTTCATTTTGTTGTACTTCACTTTTATGTACCAGACACCTTACATCTTTTAAATTTTATATAAATTACATTGACACATACACTTTCATACCTTATCATGTGCCTTTCATACACTTCAATATTATATTCAATCACAATCTCCCGAAAATCTCTCGTACATTTATTTATTAAATTCAAGTGTAGCATTCAAGTGTTAGCATTTCCGATGACAAACCAAAGAATCGTAGCGTGGAATATTTCTAAAAATCTTCCTGAAGTGAAGATCATCCCTCATTGATAAAAGAATTAAGAAAGATAATCTCTGAATCACACCCGATGCACAAGAAGCTCCACTCCACGTTATTGTCCTGGAATAAAGCGAGTTCGAAGGTGCCGGCGTTGTCCCGACCCCCTGGCATGCATAATTCGCGGTAAGCTTTCAATTACTTAACTCCTCCTTTCATTAAATTCCACAGTCACGCTACTCAGACTTGAGCCGCGAAACTATTCTAATTCGATGTCTGGTACCCCGCCCAGGTAGACGCAGCCAGGGGAGTAAGAAGACGCAGAGGGGCGCGAGTTTACAACGCTGTAACCAGAACTTTCGGGACGACACCGAATCAATTAAAAGGCAGCCGACTCGTGCATCGTGAAATTTGTCGGTTCCCGCGGATACCCGTGACGGAGACAACTGGAACGCCGGCGTTGGGGTATTTATCAGACCGCGAAACACGTGACGCGGAAACTGTCGTAGCGTTAATTCGATGTTTCGCGGCGGCTCTAATCTGACGGAAGGAAGGAGCCATCGCATCTTCCGGGAGTTAAACGCTAGTTAGACGGACTTAATATCCGTGGGAGGACACGTCGAAACTTTAAACTCGATTCGTTCGCCCGACATTCGTCGTGGAATTCGTTTCTGGACTGTTGCTCGTCTACGCTTGCGCACGATTTTCTCGTAATACTCGCAGCTTTCATAAATTAATTACGAAATGGAGTAACAGAGTCGCTGGAAGAAACTAGGCAGTTTCTCTTAGTTTCGGAATCGTTTTTCCCATGGAAATGTTGTTCCTTAACTTTTCTATAAGTCACTTTTGGAAAAGAGTATCATGGGACTTTGGGGTTGGAAACTCTGGTTCAACAATATACTACGAATCGATCATTTTTCGTAATTGGTGACAGGGATTTTCGAGAAATTAGAGTGTGATGTAGTCCATGAATAACTAAGGGAAGTTTAAGTTATCTTCCTGAGTTTGTTTGTTTCAAAAATACGACACGTTGAATTTTGCGATTTAAAAAACCACGGTATAGAAGTACAGAGTTTTTTGTTTTATTTTATTGGGACGACTCTGTGCTACCGAATTTTTTTTCAACTCGGGAACTCCTTATTTGCAGCGTGAACATTAAGGAACTTCCAAGAAATAAAGTTATTTCTCAGGTGGCTGTTTTATAATTAAATCAAAAGTTTGAAGTAGCAAGCCCAACAATTTCTCCTTCGAAAAATTGAGAAAAAACTGCATACATAATCTAGCAATTTTTCATGCTATCTATATAAAATTTTTACTGAACATTAGGAACTCAAGAGTACTAGTTTAGAATCGAAAAATATATTTGTGCAACTCTGCTTGACTCGAATAGACGAGAATCGCAAAATTCAGCGTCCCGTATCGTTTTAACAAATCCGAAACCAACGATGATAGCTGGAACTCCCTCCAGCTTTACGCAGACTGCGTTATATTTCAATTTCACCAAAATCCCTGGCATCGACCGCAAAAAGTGATCGATTCGACGCAGAAATAGAATCTCGCGTTGTTCTGTCGATGACGGATGAAAATTGAGGTTTTGCTGTTTGCTGGCGTCGAATTTCTGAAAGAATTAATCGTTTCACGTGGTAACGTGCGTAACGGGAAAGGTAAACAGTCGTAACCAAATACTCTCCTGGAGTAGCGCGGTTTCTGACGTGTACTAATGATATCAGCGACTGTTGGAAACGAGAACCACCACTTGCTTCTCGTTTTTTAATCTCGTGCAACGAAGGTGCTGCTGGGATCTAATATAGGTTGCACCAACACAATAAGACCACAGTAATTCTAGAATATCGCGCGAAGTGTTTCTCATAAAACGTAACATTTTTCAAGAAATAATTCGTAATAACAGAAAATCATCTGTGGTCCTCCAAAGCATCGACGTTCTCCAACTTAATAGTCCACTTCAGGTTTCGTGAGAAGTCGGTATTTTTCACGAAATTATATCACGTAAATTTAGAGTATTAAGGAAGGGAAATCTTAATTTGAAACAATATTTTTTTTATCAAACCCGCTTACAAAGTATAAGAAATAATACAGACTGAATAAATGACAGATAACATAATTATACATTGGAATAATATCCTATACGTGTAACGTAATAGTTTATGCCATTAGTTTTTACTTGTTCCTCGAAATTTTTCTGCGTAATTAACTGCGAAACTCGAATTTAATTACTGTTACTGCCAGAACTAAAATTCTGTCAAAATGTTGGACGAATCAGAATAATTCACGCGCTGGACATTTCATTCCTGGTTGCTTTAAAGTTATGCACAATTGTAATTGTACCGAACTGTATTTGATTTCCCACTGGAGCTTGCAAATTTTCTAATCTCGTCTGTTAACAGCTGAAATGCGACGAAATTAATGAAATAATAATACCCTATGAGACCGAATGAACTTTTCAAAAATGAATTCAAGATGTACAACGCATTCATTTTCAAGTAGATTCTATTAATATAAAATGTAAATTCACGTGGCCTTTCTAAGAATATCCAGCAGCTGGGACTCGAAACACTAATTCGAAACTTTATTCGTGAATGATTAAAAAACAGAAATAAGGTAATTTGAATAATACACTAAAAATTATTAGAATATTCTACTTACCTAGTACAGAACTTTTTTAATCTACTACACGCCTTGTTTGATCAAACAATAAGCCCGTAAAAGAATACACTTTTCGCATCGCTGGCACGACTACAAATTAACTCTGGAGTTGAACCAGCTTCGCAATCGAGACAAGCGACTGCATCGTACAACGGTAGAGAAAGACTGAAAGACAATAACCGTTGTCTCGATTATTAAACGCAGAGACCACTGTAAGCGAGACTGGAGTCGAAGACGAGAAGCTGGGGGGTAGCTTTCATCCAGGAACAAATATTTTCCTTGATTGCGTTCGTGGCGTTGACACGCACAATTGCGGCGTATACGAGGGATCGGCGAACATAATTCCCGAAATTAATTATACAGCGAAGGCGGTTAAAGCCGCGGAACGGAACACGGTGACGTACAAGGTGGAAGGAAAAATTAATGAGCTCGTAACGGCATAATCGGTGGCGGACGTCGTTAAACTTATAGGTCAGTTCTGCAACAAGAACGGGGGAACGATTAAGCAAATCGTGCGTTGAAAATCCCAAGAAATAGATTCCGCAGAGGGAAAACCATCGGGGCTTCCGAGCTTTTTAATGGGGAGTACGATTTACCCTCGTGGCCGAGCACGAACAAGAGTCAAGGGTTGGGAGAAAGCAATTGGGGAAGAAAGGTAATTTAAGCATATTATATGTGTTGCCAATATTAAGTAATACTCAAACTACGCGAAAATGAAGTACAGAGATTTGACAAACGTAGTTTATTTATCCAAAAACAAATGTGAATGTGGACAGAAATAATGATTGCTCAGCCAGGAAGAATTCTTTGGTATTCTCTTAAATCTAAAACTACTCTATTGATCAAATCAAACAATATATCCAAGAATTTTTTTTCAATTGAGTTAAATAGTTTAAGAAAATTATTTGTAGCAAACGTGCTCTTCATCTAAAAGGCGATAAAATCAATACTAGTGTAAAGAAGGCATTTTAATTAGAATTCGAGTATATGTATGTATATAAAGCTACAAATTTTACTTGTTTGAATGCCGAAGAACCAGTACACAGTGAAAATGATATCTGCGAATTAATTGTTGGCCCTCCAAGGCAATCCCATTTGGTTTGTTTGTCTCCTAGTGCGCAAACAACATGCTTGTTACACGTACGCGGGATCCGCATTACGCGCAGAAGAAATTTTAGATTTCCTTTGGTTACGTTTGTGTTCGCCGAGCAAACAAACCGTGGCTCATAATTACCGATATTACTCTCCTAATTAATTGCACAGAAAAACAAAGGTAAGGGAAAAAGTGGCGGAGCCGTGAAAGGTGGCAGGTGAAAAGCGCGGTTAAACGCGAGATGGAAAATAAACGAGCCCTCTCGCGAGAGTCTAATCGAAAAATAATTCCAGATGGAAGATAGATTGATAGAAATTGCTCTGGGATAATGGTATTCCTCAGGGACATAAAAATATTAAAATATGCTGGTCCTACACGTTGTTCAATTTTCATTTTCCAAGATTGTGTGAAATACTTGGAATTGTCCAGTTCATAAGGGAATACGAAATTTATAAATATAAAAATAACGTTACAGTCAATCCCATAAGTATTCGTACTTTTTATGTTTATTGAAGACACTTGTCTAAATTAACTGATAGATTTGATGTTTCTAAATAAAATTTTTATTATAAATATATGTATGTGTGAAGTCTGTTTATGTACATATTTATAATGAATCATTTAATTTAGACAAATTTCTTGAATACACATAGAAGAATACATATGAGACTGTATAGCTTTAGTAATAAATTTTTTCATAGCAAAAGGCTTCGGTACAACAAAATTTCAGTAGAGTAAAAAAAAAGAATCAGTTATAAAATTGAAATCTATCGCTCCGTCTCGTTGAATACAATTTAAATTATTTAGAAAAGAAAACGTAGAAAGGACACCTAAATTATTTTAATTTCCAACCTAAACAGGCATCTTAACGACACAGACAGCGGAGCTTGGCTGGTCAACGTCACCTCGTCGAATATACGTCCATGATAAGAGATAAACCGGGAAGCGTACGTGCCCCACGAGCAGAAATTCTGTTTACGTGTAGCAGTCTCGTCGTGCGCGCAAAACTGTTATAAATCCACGGACAAGAAACCGCGGGAAGTCCAATAATGGCGGGTGGGTGTTTAAATGCGAAACAAATTATCCCTACCCGCAAGCTAGCCAGGGTAAAGTGGCCAGGCATAAATCGCGACGCGTATCGTATACACGCGTGCGTCGGCTCACTACGCGCGGTATCTCCGTCGACGCGCATGGAGATTTCATTCGTGAAATTAATCACGCACCTCCCTTCTCTCCTGATGCTGAAACACGTCCCTCCGTAGCGAGGAATTCCCGAAATTTCAGAGGTAATTAGAAACGAAGTCGCAGGAAAATTCCCACGCGAGTGTACGCGTCATTAATTAGTGATATCGCGGCTGAATGGCGAGGATCAGAATTAGGCGCGATGAGAGACCAGGCGAATGTGATTTAATAGAACTTGTCACGTTTGAACGTTGTTCACGTTGACAAATTGGTCACTTAGGCTTCTTAATGGCTCGAAGCATTGTACTCGTTTGGATGAGTCTTGTAAGGCGATTGTAAGATGGGAGATGTGAACTTGTGCTCCAAGACAATCTTGTGATTGATGTGCTTGGCAAGACAGAGACAAATATTTGATTTAGTATTTAATATTGACCTAGAGAGTATTCTATAACTCTTGAAATATCGTGCACATTATTTTGGATGATTGCGTCGTGGGAGATTATTACGTATTATTGCTGGGAGATCAAATTTTAAATTAATGAAAGAGAAATGAACTTCCATTCTTTGAGTCCCATGCACCCTTAACCCATTACATTCTATACAATTTTATTTAGTATTCGTAGCTTAGTAGTAGCACTTTTACGATGTCATTTCTCGCAATTAAAAATGTCTTGTACTCTCCAAGTAAGAGTTACTTACTTATATCACACAGTATATTACTAAGACCACTTATGGAAGACTACCCTTATACACAGAATAAGAAAGAATAAGATAAGTAAAATAAGATTGTCTTATACGACGAATCGAAATCTTATAATAAACTTATTTTGTAAAATTTGTCTTATTCTACTTATTCAATTCGATCTATATTACAATTGATAAAACTGGAACTATATTACAATGTTAAAATTCAGTTACAGTCTTCGCTTTCCTCAGTCTTCCAGTTCTCCATTCCCTACCAAAGACTATACTATTCGTAGAGTTTTCACATTTGAAACCACGACGGAGATTTCTCTCTTTGTTTCTCATTTTGCTCGAGATCGGGGGCAATTTTCACACCGGAAAAGTCACGATAAATATTCCCGAATAGGTTATTAACTGCGAACGTCCTACCTTGATATTTTATAGTCGCGGTAGCGGCCGAATATTTCCAGCGAATCGCATTATTCTAAGCAGCGGCCAGGCGGGTTTTATCTGCTCATACCGATCAAATTGGGGGAACGGTACACGAATTCCCGTGTTCGAGCACGAATTTTGAATTGATCGTAATCGCGCTCGTTTTACGCACGCGAGTCGGTGTCACATTTGCTCACCTGAACCACGCCTCGAGGAGGAACCACGAAAAATGGGACTGATCTATTCGAAGAGTATTGAAGTTCAATATTCCTGTGGTACTCGAATGGTTTCATTAACAGTTCGATGTACAAACAGAATTCTAATAGTATTTGAGTAGTTCAGTGTTGAAACAGTATTGGAATAGAGTTGAAACAGTTCGATAATCGGCTAGTACTCGAATAGCGCAGCATTATATTAGTGTCTGAATAGTCCAACACTTGAAACGTATTGAAATAAAATTCGAATAATACTAAAATATTCAAGTGCTCCGCCAATCTCCACCAAATACTTGTAACCCAGAATGTTTTGAATGCCTACAGGAGTATTTTGACAAATGATCTCCTCCTGTTGCAACATCGTATCGCTTAAACTGTTGTGTACAATTATGAAAGACATTGTTTGGTCGATGTTACGAGCGGCTGTCACGGTAGCGTTTCGTTCGTAGAACTTAATCGTTTCTCTCGCCTTTTAGCGCAGAGCGGGGTCCATCAAGCATAAATATGCAATATCTTTATTGCACGTTGATCCTTTGAGATCAACGCGGAGCGCTTTAAATATTCAAGGGGAAATTGTATTCAGGACGATGCATAGCGCCCCGTCGCTTGCGTGAGAGGCCGAATGATATTCTTCAGGAAATGCAACTCCCCGCTTGTAACCGTGAGAAAGTTTTCTCCGCGTCGAAGCAACCCAAGAGGCAACAAGCGTTTTATTCACCAAGACGTTCCGTAGCTCCCGGGACTATCGACTTGGGTTTTATAATTTCATGGGAACGGTGGCAGCGTTCCGCGATCAAACGGAAGAACAGTCTCTTGTCTCGTCCCTTTCAAGCTATTCGAAATTAAACCTTACTTATTTATTTGTCCATTCAATGAGGTGATCGGCTTTTGTAAATCTGTATGATGAAGGAGATTCCCCGCTTTGGAGGCCCACACAAATATTGAATTCTAAAAACACAGGGCAACTAAAGTATGTTTGTTAAATTACTGAAATTTTTGTATTCCTTTCTTTTCACATAAACATATAGTAAGTTACAGGAAGAGGAATGGGTTAAAAATATAATGTATATTGATTTCTGTACATAGTTGCGGTAGTGGTTCAATGTTATGAAATACTCCATAAAAGGAACACACGATCAATATCCTAGCATAACAATTAAACTTTTTTGAAACTAGCCTACATTGAGGGTGTACTAGTCTATATTACGGCGTGTCATTAAAAAAGTAAGCCGTGTAAACCTAACCAACAATTTTTCAGCGTTAATTTGCGAAAGCATTGAACAGACACAATTTACTGGTCCAAGTATGAGGATGACATTTACATAAACAGCTACTCGCTTTGCCAAATGTGGTGGCTAGTAACCTAGACGTTAATGCGGCCTTAAACAAATCATTTAAAAAAAAAAAGGAAATTCTTCAGCGTCTGTGTCACAGACCTAAACGCCCAGACAACCCCCCCACTCGCGATATTTCCAATCGATCTTAAAGAGTTCGATCCCACGTGGAACAAAGAGGCGCCCCTTGGTGAATTTCAAGGATTCCCGAGGTTAAAAGATTTGAAATCCGATTACCGACGAAGGTCGAGCCTCTTCGTGCGCGATTCGAGGTACGTGGCATAACTCGGGGACATAAATCATGCAGAAGGCCGCCAAGAAAAATAACAGACATCCTTCGCCGCGAAATTTGCCTTAAATGGAGCGGGGCAATCGATATCGCGGGGGTTCGTGCGTCCCTCCGTCGATGGAGAAGAAGGAGGAATTAATCGTGGGGGTCCGGGGGTGGATGACACGAGCGACGGCGTTGGCGGAGGGATGAAAAGTCGAGCGGAAAAATGCGTGGATAAAAGTAAACAGGCTCTCGTATTAGCGGGTTCGCATGGACTGCTAAAGCAACTCTTTGGAACACGGCGGAGGGCTTGACATTGACGAATGAAGCAGGAAAATGGTATCCTTGTCGCCCTTTGTAACTCGCTCGCTTTCTTTCTGCCCCCTCTTTTCTTGCTGCAAAATTTACTCGCCGTGACGACGACACTGGTAAATATTTGAGTCGTTTATTACAGGAGTGGTGTAAGTCTATTTCGCAAGAAGATTTTCGAGATACGTGTTGATTTCGGTTGATCGAGAATAAACGATGAACATTTTTGAAGCAAGGTAAACATGAATAGATGAAAAGTTTACTTCAAAACATCCTATTATCTTTCTTCTATATTATTATTCTATAGATATTCACAGAAATGAATTTTAATTCAGTTTCAAAGTAAAACACTCAAGGGATTTCTGAACAAGTTTATTTTAAAAACATGGAAAATATTCATTCTTTAATGAACACAATTTTTGTTAGCGTTTCGAAAAGAAATAGAAATCAATTTGGAAGACAGCTCGGACCAATTAGTATAAACAGAATCAACGTCACGACTACCTTCCGAAGTTACCTTGACTTTCATCCCTTGGCCAGGATTACCAAATCTAGCTTCCCTCTGGTCCTCCGACCACTGTCGTCTCGACGCAAGCGCTTCGAACGAGTTCTCGTGATCTTTGCGAATAAACGAGTTCCCCATTCTCCGTTTCGCGCTATCGCGGATCCACGGTGGCGTTGAATTGGGCCAAGGAAACGGTGTCGGTCTGATCGCAGCGGTGTCCCGGCTACATTTTCATTCACGGTACATTTGCGGGAACAAAAGTCGTGGAAAAATAAATAGAAGCAAATTAGTGAGCTCGATTAAACTACCCAAGGCGGTGCTTTGGAAAGGAACGCCAGATAGATCGCGACATTGACGAATGAAGCGGAGGAAGGTATCTCTTACCCCTTGGTTCTCGACGTTCAACCAATCCCGTCGGTCGTTCCCCTTCGCTCTCTCGTTCTGTAACCTCTCTCCCTGTCCCCCTTTCGCGTTGCTTCTTTCGTTTAGTCTGAATACCTCGGTCTCCCTCTCGCCATTATGCTGCATAATTTACTGGTGGCGCGATGGCGGTGGTTATGCCACTGTCGGCAGCGGCAAACCACGGCCACCCCTACCATCGAGTTAACCACTCGTAGGGGAACGAGGGTGCCGAAGGACCCTTTGATCCTGCGATCCCCACGACCTGTGTTTGCATTAGCCGTAAAAAGTGGGCCAACCGGGAAGAGGGCCCCCTCATCCGAACACCCTAATCCTCAGTTGAACGCTTCTAATCGCGCTAAACCGCCGACGCGCCGCCTTTGACCGACCTCCATTGTCGTTTTTCTGTCTGCTTTGCCATCCTAGCACTTTCGTGTAACGTTTTTGATAACGAAATGGCTCCAAATGCAAACAGTTAAATGTATCGTGAAAGATGAAATCGTGGTGCATAGAGTCTTCAAATGTAAATGTGTCATGCAAACATTAAAGGGAGAGGTTGTACAAATTTGGACCAATGGAGAGTTTTAGCTTGAATAAAAGTCAAGTGTGGTGTCACACCGATGCAATTGATTCCAATTACTTGGCCAACGATTCCATAGAAATACGAAGGTACTTTCGAATTCAGGTCGCTTCTCAGTTTATTATAAATATATGAATTCTCCCCGTTTCGGGGGAGAAAAGCGAAAAACATCGGAATATTTACATACTCGCGTGGTTTTCTTTCATAACGAACGATATTAATTATGAATTCCTGACCGTTCCGAGTTTATCGTTCGATAGTTAGAGGGTGGGAAATGTTCGTTTCGAGAACACCAGCGACAGGGAATTTATGTCTTTCGTGAGTGGCGTACCCGAGCGATAAGACTAATTGTCCGAAACGCAGTAATATTGTACCATAAAAAAAGACTGGCAAATGGTATTAACCGGTTCGAGCATCTATTCCCAGCGTAACACAGCGGTCCTCGACGTTTATCGCGAGCAAATGAATTGCTGTCCCGAAGTATAAACGTAATTTGCCCTCCCGTAAAGGGTTTCTTCGATCATTCTCGCCTTCTCCGCCACCTTTCGAAGGCAGCTACGTATCTGCTTTGAAATCGAGCCGCGCACGTAAACGGAATTACACGGTGTTTCCATGAAATTGAAAACTTCCACTTTGTAATTTGCAAATGTCGCGGGGCAACTTGAAACTTTGCAGTTCGTATTTTAACCAGGAGTGACATGAACGACCGTGATGGAGGGAAATAATTGCGTTCACTTCGTCCGACAGTTTACGAGCGCCTTATCGTGAAAATGTCAATGTTCGTTGTATATTACTCTTTTTACAACTGAAAACTAGACGCTCGAAGATTAAAGTAATCGAGACTTATCGATGCTTCCGTGCTCCGCGGTATTTCCTTCTCGGAAACTAGAAATATTATTGAATCGCGATAAACTCGCGTTTGGATATCCGTTTTTCATTATTTATTGAACGTTTTTAGAGCACGTGGTAATTTATGTTGGTGCAGAAGAGACGAGCCTTGAAGGATTGCCTTAAAATAGAGCTCGAAAACCTCCGACACGGAATTAGGAATAAAATATCGTCCTAAAGTTAATATTCAAACCTTTAATCACTATCATGAATTTCAGATCAAATTCATGTTTATGGAGATGTTCCAAAGTAAAAATAACTTTTCCCCAATATGATAAATCTGTCTACATTCTTATGAATTTTATGATAGATCAAATTTATATTACTAAACATATTCTCAAACATTTTTATCAGAGGGAGCTTACTGCTCCTTCTTTTTTTTTAATTAATTTCAAAGCGAAGCAAACCACATTGTTCCCTGATTAAAATACCGAATTCGAAAGGTATCCTCTGTCCTCCGTTAACGTGGATCAATGTTCCCGTGGTGGAAATTCGTTCGAACGAATCTCTGAAAATTTCCACGCGTGCAAATGGAAAAATGGCCCACGGGGATGGAAATGGGGCGCGGTTGGATATCAACGGTAGATATTCGTGGGTCCTTCGAGCGGTCGCTTAGCGAAGTTTCCTCGCGTTCGGACGTACCTGATACTTTATCGCGTAACAAATGGTAGTTCGATCGTACGTAAACATTTCAGCTTTCCCCCTCCATCCCTCCTCCCAGTCCGCAGAATGGATGGCGTTATGGACTATCGGGACCGCAGCTGCGCTCCTCGCTTCGCGAGATATGGAATTAATAAAGCGGCGGTTCGCGAGGGGCTTCGTTCGACTTCCCGTGGTTTCATCGTAAACGTATAAATACGACTAAACGCATTACGAGATACCTGGCAACTAATTATCGTGCCGAGATGAATCGCATTAGCGGTTTTCCCAGAAACATCGGAGATCCGCTGGAAACTGTTGTGCCGAAACTGTTGATCCCGTTGCAGTAAGTTTTCGTATCGACGAACTTCCCGTTTACACGATAATTGGCACGGGGCGCAGGCAAAGGTAAATTTAGAGAACGTATCTGGTTCATGGTGCGGCTCAAGGATGGATTTAGATATTTAATTAAGTGTCTACGTTTCGCCAAGGAAGGTATATTTAACGTGCCCCTCCTCCGAGTGACGTATTTAATTAATTCTAGGAAATGTCGAATATATAATTTAATATGGCGTTCCTCTATATAAAGAACTGCTCTTTAATCATGTCTTGATGATTTGGTCATTTTTGTAATGCAACATGAAAATGGTCCTTCTCAGGATTGTTTAGTAATACTATTTAAAAGTAAATTAATTTCCTTTCAAGCTCGCATATAACGATACAACACCTTGTATCGCAGAATAAATATTCTTGCAAATTTCTGCTAGGATTCAATATTATTTAGACTATAAGAAACTTCAAAATCAAACATTTATCGTGGTACTTATGTTTGTACTTTCATAAAAATTAATGAATTTTGCTTAAATTTATTTCCTTTGATACTTGACTTTCATAATTAATTTTTTTAGTTCCTCAGTGAAAAGTACTGTTACCCATATATGAGTGATCGAATAAAATTGTAGGTAAATCATACCAGTTATTAATCGTAAATACGTCCATAAAAGTCCATAGAATGTTTCCATCTCAATGGAGTGTATCCCTGCGCCATACCTAGCCTCGCGAAAAACGTATTTTAATTTGTGCTCGAGTCGCATTTAACGGCTGAGGGGTAATCGATTATTAAATTTGCGACTCGGAAGAGAGGCTTAGTAGATCGTCGGCAAAGGCGAGCGACGATACGAATATTTTTACACCGCGCGGAACGTTTAAGAACGTTGACCGAGCCGGCGACCTTTCTTCCCTTCTTTTATTCATATTCTTCGACAGAGGCGGATAATGCGCCGGCGGGCCGGGTGCGAGTACGCGCGCGTTTACGCGCTCACGATGTGCGTGGAGGCGAGAAAACGAGAGACAATGACGAGGAGCGGTCTGCTCGATCGAATGTGAATAATGTCCGATCGGCATGGTAACGTCGCACGCTGTCGTGCACCTGCTCGTCGTCGGCTCTCTTCCGTTGAACTTGTTGCCGTCCTCGATCCCGCTTCCCGTCGACTACGCCTCTACCTGGATTTAGTAAGAGCTCGTTAACTCGTCGACTTCCGAAAAATTCCACGATGGGACCATTGGCGAACAGGAAGAATGGTATATAAATTTAACAAGAAATTTGAATGCACTCTGGTTCGAGAAGGTGCAACACAAACCACTCTATTGTGTTACAATCACAATAGATACGTATTGATAGTGGAATTAAATCAGAGATCGAGTACATAGTAGATATAGGCGAGATTCTGAGGGTGAGAAACGGCCTCGTAAAGATTCTAAAAGATTCAGGAAGAGTCTCGAAGTTTCCTTATAAATTTAGTCTTCTTCGAGTAACAGACTGGCAGTTTCATTAAATATTCATTTTTACAGCGGTCTACTTTCCGCTCCTTTGTGTCGCCGCCATTTTAGGGAACAATTACCGTTCCGTGAAGCGTATTAATTATCAAAATGCTTCTTCTGGCGAAAGGGGTTGTCGCCGCTCACGTAATCGTACATCTTGTAAAGGATTCCCGACCTATTCAGCCACGTTTTCATCCTGTAGCGATCATCCATTCTCAACCTGTTTGCGAACTATATTATCCAGCAGTGTCAAAGAATTCCTAAAGAAAGTTAGTAGCTTTGCTGAACACGAAATGCAACCTTGGCAACCCCTTCAGAGGTCTCCTTACCGTATCGTTTTAAATACCAGATGATACTCCAGAATTTTTAAAATGAAACTTATAAAGTACATCAAATCCAAACTATGCCTGTATATTAATGCATATTTAAAGCGCACTCTCAAATATTTTCAAGTAGAAATACTTTTTTACATTCAGAGTTGTCCAACTACTTCGTACACATTCGGCCGCTCTCCTCTTTCAAAGGCCAAGGATCTCGCAGCGCCCTCGAACCGCATGTTCCCCGCATTTTTCCTATTTCGGGGCAACCAGCGGGCGCTACTTTCGTCCCTTAAAAGTGTCGATCGCTTAAGCTCGAAAGGCGTGTTTAGAACTATCGGCTTTTTCGAAATAAAGTATCATGGAAAAGCGTCTCGGTTGTTCAGACGCGCTGCAAGCGCTCAACGCGTTTCGATGGCCGACGGTGTGGCGTGGCTCTTGAAGAGCTGACGAAGGAGAAAGGGAACGGGCGAGAGGGGGTTGTAGGATCGAAGAGAAAGGGTAGCGATGGACTTTTTGCAGAGAGTGGTCCTTAAAAAGAGGCGCGACTATGCGCGGGATGGCCACTTGCCGACGATGAAACGTCAGAAGCCGAAACTGCTCCGGCCGCAGCAACTCTCCGGGAAAAAGCGTGTGCGCGATGCACTCGTAACTGCAACGACGATAATGCCACTCCGCGAGTGCATCCAAAGGGAACTGACGAAGCGTTAGAATTTCAAAAGCCGCTGCTGGACTGAAATGCATTGCGGGAAACCGCGTTCCCGTTTCTTTATCCCCCATTTTTTTCACAACATTTCGCTTCTCTTCTACGTCCCGCGGTCTGAACCGTCCTTTTTGTTTCCTCCTCGTCAAAGTTGCACACGGTTTAACGTATCCATGTAGGTATGCAAGTACGTATGAGCGGATGTATCCAAAAATTACCGGTGCAAAGTAGAAGCATCTCGTGGAAGAGAAGAACTCGTGTTTCTAGCCGTTGAGCATTTGTCATTAGTCGAAGACAATAATGCTCCTTTACTCTGGATAAAGAATAATTAGGAGGATTTATTTTTGGTAATTAGAGAGGTGCAGAGACATGTTTTATTTTCAAATTTTTAGTCTAGGTTCGTTAATTAAAAATGTGTTATCGATGGACCTCCATTTCTTCAAGTAATTATCTAAACAAAATTCAATGGCTATTTACATACACCAATTACTAAATACTCACTATACCCCAACACTTATTTCGAGAAGCATTCGTAGCCTCGATCTACTTTCATTTCGAGGCTCACTCTTAAGCAACTTATGCAAATGACCAGAACATTGAACCAAACATTTTGCAGAGCATGCAAAACACAACGTTTCTATTAATACTTTGCTCTCCTTTCAGGGAAAACTTGCGAGACTTGAATAGAAAATTATGAGCAATTTAGAATTCCCGACAAACTCCCAATGCCGCGTTTCGAGCGCGAGCAACACGTTAGAAGTTTTGTTGGAACAATTTTAGAGGAAAAGGAATACTATTTAATTGTCACGGACCAAGACTTTAAAGGGGAAGGTGTGGCGTTTACTTTTTAAAGAAACGCTTTTCCCGCCCCAACGTTGCGCCGAGTTTATTCACTTTGATATAAGCGCACTCCAGGCGTCCCTTGGGATCTGATACTTCTCACCCTTGTCTTGCTTTTCTCTTTCCCGTAAAAAAAAAGGGAGACGGACGACGGCAACTAGACCCTTTAAGATCTTAGAGGCCACTCGACGCGACGATTCCACGAGTGTCGCAAAACTTGCGTCGCCCGACACCTACAAAGAATATTAATTCTTTTACACGACGAGGATTGTCTTTGCTACGTTCGGATACTTACAGTAGCTTGTGAATATTGTGTTTGAAATATTTCCAGAAAATGGATATTATGTTTTAGGGATTTAGAATCAATCAGAATATAGTCTTAATATTATTGCAGAAGTACATTTCTTTTTGCCACAGTATTTTCTTGAATTCTATTATACAACAAGCACTAAGTTGAAATGTATTAACGCGACTCCACTTAATGTATTTTATTTTTTTTGTATAATCTGCTATTGTAGAATTTATATACTGTGTCGACAATGAAAACAATTTTTAAAACCAGAAAGCATTAAGCAACATATTCCGCTTCCTCCATCCTTCGAAAGAACCTAATCGAATTAAAAGAGGATTAGCCAATAATTATAACGAAAATCTCGTCGAATGTTATGAAGATTTGCCGAGTTATTCCCAGCGGCATATTACATTAGCCCCCTAATTTCCGCCACATTAACGAGCCGCACTGAAATCTACGCCCGGTCGCAATTTGCCACGCGCGTCGAGTTGCGATTTTAAATCGAATCACGGCGAAACAACTACCCGCGCGTATGCCCCATTGGCATTCTGGATGGATCCCCCGACGACGAAAACATTCCCTCACTTTCCAGCGCGCGCACGAGCGTGACTGCGACACCATAAAATTAATTTCCGTTCGTGCACGAGTGTATCTTAGAAAGCACGCCACTTGCCCTCGGTACAGCTGTCGAAATTAAGCGGTTCGTTAACCCTTTACGGTCCTGTGTCTAGGCTAGTTGTTCTCAAACACTTGGGAAAATAAAATTTATACATCTCAAGTGAGTGGCAAGTTAAAAATCTGTGCACCCTCTGGGGTATACTTTGCTTTAGAATTGAACAATTAATTTTTTTTACGAAACACTTATATTTAGGGGCGAGGTTTCAAGAGTTTTTATAATAAACACACGTGATTCTAAAGGAAACAGGAAGTCCTGAATAGAAACTACAATTTCAAGTGACATTGCTTAATGAACCCAAGAATTTTTAATGTGGGCAAGAGTTCGACGAATCTAGAAGAAAAAAATTAAGAGAAGTAGAAGGTAATAGAAATAAATCTGACTAGAAATTCGCGTGAATCAGCTACAAGAAAACACGATAACAGCTTTAACCGGAGAGACGACGGCGGGAGTCGATCCTTCGAAGTCGCACTTGTTCCAAGTGCACCGGGAAATCTATTTTCCCGTCTGCCGAGCGCGCAGCTTGAATTCTGGGGGCTGAGCTTTGCGAGTGGCGCCTCGAAATTAGTAACATCCAGCGTCATCAGCGGTGCCACGACGGATGAAACGACGGTGCACGCTTCATCTGCAAGAGAGCTCGGATATCAAACGTTTCGCTTTAGCAACCGTCCCTCTTCCCTCTCCCTTATCCGCGTAACCTCCTATGCTTCAATTAATATCGCCCTCCTCTGCATCCATCTTGACGGTAATCTTCTTCCTTAGCCCCCCTGCCTCTGCCTTCAAAACCCCACGGCTCTTATATCCAATCAGTGGGCGTTCGCTCGCTCGCTCGCTCGCTCGCACGCCAGCGATCTTATCGTGATGCGGCGTCTAGTTTACAGCCATAACGTTGGCGTTAAACGAGCTGACGACAGTCGAATTAAGAGGGCGAATTGCGAGCCGTATTAAATAAAATTAAGAGCACCGTCTCCCGCGGACGGTGTGCAAACCAGCTCGTGATATTGCCACCGGAGATTTTATGAATCTTTCGTTTTACGACACCGTGGAGGATGTTTAGGAAGCGACGCGTGACAACGGGACGCGAGGCATGGGAGGAACGGGGTCGTTACAACTGCTGACTATGGGACTGGTATGTCCATAGGGTTTAATCATCTGTTTTAAGAGATTTTACCAAATTTTTGTCTAATTTAAGTGCAGGCAGAAACAGGTAAATAATGCGTGTACAGTGAAGGAGACTTGGATCACACCTGAGTAGCTTGAATAATACTGGAAATACAAACGATTCATACCGAGTTCGCTTGGCTTTTGAGGGTACGTAATCTCATGTCGATTATTCTTTTTTAGGTCGAAGGTGTTGAAGAGATTTGAAGAATAGTTTTTAAGAGTACCCGTTAAAGGACACTCAAGAATAGTTCACTTCTTGAAACTGAAATCTTTGATCTTGCGCCATGTGTTTCTTCAATACAGAAGCACCTTTAATACGTCGTGTGAAATGTTGAAAATACAAAATTATCTTGATTAAATTCGATAACAGTTAATTCCGTCCGTGTACTCAGAGCGAGGCAAATTCTGGAATGTAAGTGAAACAGGGCGATTCTTCGAATAAGAGTACATCAAAAACGTAGAATAACATTTTTCTGTTCGAGGCTCCATTCTCGACAAAATCGATACAGAAACTTGGCCTGCGCGTCTGACCATTTCTCGTTATTTCTATTTTAACATTGGCATTTATCACCACCAGCATCGATGGAGATGTCGTATCACTTGTTTAATATCGATATTATCATCTGCTAACCAGCTAGAACCAGTTAAAATAGGTATAATACTTGTGTCAATGTTTGCAGACGCCAGAGGAAGTAGAAATAGCGAGTAATGGTCAGACGCGGCTGTCGAGTTCGCGCTCGATCGCACGCATACTCGATGAACTTTTAAAATCAATATTCTGGAAAACGAAACGTCGCATGAAAAATTGTATTGTACATTGTATATCTATTTGTACGTGATTTTATTTCTAATGTCAGCTGCATACATATTTTTTAATTTATTAAGGTGTAAAACCACTCTAGAGGCAGAAGAAAGACCTAAATTTGATCATTTATTTTGAGAGTGTGACAAATGGAATAGAATTTCTTTTCAGAAGGTTTATTTAACACATATTGAAGAACGAAAAACAAT
Organism: Hylaeus anthracinus; assembly: GCF_026225885.1. Taxonomy (NCBI): domain Eukaryota; kingdom Metazoa; phylum Arthropoda; class Insecta; order Hymenoptera; family Colletidae; genus Hylaeus; species Hylaeus anthracinus. Next base: position 7,979,002 of record NW_026535289.1, read on the forward strand.
TTTTTTATTGTCATTTTCATACAAAATGACGGCGATACTGCCCGTCGTACGGTGGGAAACGGCTTTCAGCGATCAAAAATCGATTTTCGTGAATTCAAAAAATGGAAAAACTGTTTATGTAAATCGATAAAGGATAAATTTCTCTTTAATGTAGTGCAATCCGTTTTTTTATATTTGCTTCCGTTTTGTTGTGGTGCGCATTCAAAGGCAGATGAAATTCGTCCAAGCAAAACGCTTACGATATTACTTCTGACTTCAATATACGATTCTAAGAAACTTTGCTCAGAAAGACGATACTCAAATGAATTATAGTGTTTACTAGATTTGTATAGATAGTATTCAATGCATAAAGTAAGTCAAAATGTTAACAACTTTTTAAATAATAGGGTCTGCTTGGAGAGAAGTACATTTAAGTAAAATTGTAACTTTACGCATGGTTATAATGGGATGCATATTCGCGTGAAAAAATGTCGCCGACTCCGTCGTTGGACGCCATTGGAGAAATTCTGATAAACGATTCTGAAAAATTGAATCGGGCGCCGGGGCTCGGTAACTTTTTATGATGAAGAAAAATTCGAAAGGGAGAAGGGAGAATGGTATCTTTACGCGGCACGTAGAGACGGGATCGTTTAAAGAGGTCCAACGTATAGCCGATAGAGGTGGTAACAACAATGGCGGCAAAATGTTCCGGGAGCATATTTCTCGCATCTTATCGCAATGGCCGCTCCTAGCGAGGGAAATTCGCCTGTTCGAGATGACGCGGCGCGCGTTCCTCGAACTACTTCTGCCCTAAATGGTAACTTATGCGTGCTATTTCTGTCGCGGTGGAACGATAATGACACGGCGACTGCGTCGATGCGAGCGTTCCACGCCGGAAAAAAAAACAGGAACAGCACGCGCCTGGCGCCCGCAAATCGAGTCTCGTTCCCTATTCAAACGAATCGAGCAATTCTGATTGTGCCGTTTAACGTTTAGCTCCCCCATTGAAAATTAACGGAATTCATAAGCCGTATCGTTGAAACGCTCGTCGGAAGTACGCGCACGAAGGGATTCCCGTTGGTGGACGGATATGAGGGAAAACAATGAATCGTCGATAAAACATATTCATCGGTCATTACCAGAGTTTATCAGGTACGTACATCTTGAACGCGGACATGGCATTAATGATTAAACGTAATTCCAGTAAATTGCACGCCGCTTCCGGCGAGCAGGCTTTTTTAACAGCGTGGCGACACGAAACGCTACGCACGCACCCACTGGCGTAGCGTCTGATACTTGGACCCTTGGGACGCAATTTATCGTAGGGTCTGTTTGAAAGGAATCCCTTTGTTTAAAGCATGTATAATAATCTGAGAAGGTTGTTGCGTTTAATTTCTTGATTTGTGAGGCAATAAAAATCGAAAATTTTTGGTAAGACAGAAATAGGCTTCGTTCGTATTAGGTATTTATTATAGGGTTCGTACCAGAAAAAAACATTGATAGTAAATATTAATCAGAATTTGACTGATATTGTTCCACACATAATCTTGTATTTACTCAAGCGAACGGAGGATAGTTTTGCTGCTTTGAATAAGCTGTTATTTGTTCAGCCTGAATGCATCGGTCTCCAGAGGGTGAAATTAATTACTTAAACTTATTTGTATTGTCTATGATATTCCGCACGCGTTTAGGTACGCTATTGTACGAACCACGCTCATACATGGTTCTGGAAATCCCTTCACAACGCGCATTCACCGGTTCGAGCATTCGTTTGCAACCCCTTAAATCGCAACCTATTATCGGGGAATCGCTTTGACTGCTAATTGTCAATAATTACCGGCCATAATGCTCGTTAACGCGTTCGTCTATAGGATATTCCGTTTGGTATTTTAATCTTCGAGTAATTCCTGTATTAGATAAAATCTTAAGCGCGCCCTCGAAGAAGAATTAATGAGATGATTACCACCCCTTATGTACTTAGTGTGCCACTGGGTACGCGTATGGACCACTGGATGCTAGTACACCTTTAATTAGCATTCCTCCGTGACTGGTGCATTTCTGGGGTTAGGTTTGGGTTAGTGGTTCCATCTTTGTTGCACCATGACATATAGATTTTTCACTGAATATTCCGAAAGCGATATCAAGGGTACGTTTTACTAATATTAGATACCAAGGTGTGCCGAATGAAAGAAAACACTGCAAAATAAACTATCTATTATTTCAGAACTACATATTTACTAAGTTGTGATATCCTTTCGGAATATAAAGTGCAAAATCTATCTGTCCAGAAAGTTTCGTACGGAACTGTACTTTATAATAGTTTCCTCCTCTCTTGCAGTATACTTAAACATTTTTATTTTTTATCAGAAATTACAGAAATTCAACTAACGATCTATTATACCAAAGAATCTATTATTCATTTCCTCTAAAAACACAGTACTAAATATGTTTGATAAATTGCGAGAGCGGTTTCGCGGAATCGGAGCGAAATTTACTGACAGAATTTACAGACGTTGTCCATTAACGATCGAGCGTAAACGGAACGTCGGGGTCAGCGTCGCCAGCGCGACCGGTAACGATAAAACACTACAGGCGACGCCAGGGGGTTGAAGGCGGACAAAACGCGACGGTGAAACATGTCGCACGCGTTTCTCACGCGTTATCATAACTTCAGATCTGGCGGTTCGAGGCGTCGTCGGTGCTCGCGGAGCGGTCGAACCGTAACGTATGCACGTCGCTTCCGACCATCGTTGCACGGATACGAGCACACGCGGCCGTATCGGCGCCGGCGATAAGAGCGCGCCGACCGTGCGCGTTCAACGTTCGTGGCCGAAACGGATTTCTTCGTTGCTGAACGCCGCGCGCGGTGTCATTGAAATGGAAACGGGGCCGATAAAATCTGGAATTTTACGAGAATGCACCAGGGGAGAGGTTGTTCGGCTGCCCGAGCGTTTTTCTTGCACGTGAGCGGGGGGAGGAAACACTAAAATGGGGAAAAAAACGTTTCGCTACTTTTAGCGTGCTACGCGAAGGAGCAGTTTTTCTTGAATTTCTAATGCACATGATAACAAAGTATAATAGCTCGTGGAATTTTGTATATTGATGGGTCAACATTTTACGAATATATGTGACAAAAATATGTCTGCCAGTAGTATTTCTCTTTTTATTTATATTGTGATTACTAGACTGCGGATGATTGTGTATTTATTGCAAGTGAAAATGTGAGAAAATGTACGGGGACGTGTATAAATGCAAAAATATATGAAATGTCGAATAATAAAACTCGTAAAATACACGTTACACTGTTTAGAATGTATAACACACTTTTCTTTAAATGTCAATTCTTCATCTGAACCTATAAAAAACATGAATTTACATGAACCAGCGTAGCCTAGCGAGTACAAATGAAACTCTGCAGATTCGTAAAACAAAAATATTCGGCGTGTATTTTTCTCATCAACTGGGATTCATATTTAAGGGATGAAATTACCCATCGAAATATGGGTTAAAAATGTTTTACTCTAATATCGCGGAATATATTAAGTTTAGACAAAAGGTTTCTGGAATTTAAAACAGAGGGAAGTTCGTAACTCGGTGAAGCTGTATAGGTATTTCTAAAATATGAAATTTAAATCCTGAACGTAGGATCTGGGGCACAATGGGAGTGCCTTTTATTACATTAGACGACTCGCGCAGCTTCTTTACATTATTCCCGACTATTTCACCCCCGAAGCTGTAATTCGAGATAAAACTTTCGAAGTTAAATTGCAACTATCTTGAGATTTTTTTATCATGGCGGTGATTATAAGTTGAAACGCGGACTCGAGTTTCCTGGTATCAGGATCGCGGAGCGGTGGAATGCTTTACATAGCTTGACGCCGACCAGTGTAACCTTGATGTAATCGTCTATTGACTACTATTCTAAAATAATTCATTATGCCTAAATACATGTATGTATTCTTTCGTGTAGATTAATAATAAATAAGTTATTTATAATAATCTCATGCTCGAATATGTATCGTAATTGGTGAATTCATTACTCTCCATTCTTTTCTGTTAATCTTAAACTCAAAAATTTATGTGAAATTTATTTTACGTTACATAAAAATTAAAAAATTCTCTTGTTTCCACCGCAACTGTACCACTCCTTAAATATTAAAAAATAAAATTCTCAATGAACCAAACTCAAAGCTCTAAAACAGCACTGTCCACGACACGTTTACCGCCGCCACCATTATGCAAACTGTTCCGCGAGATCCGCAGGATGTGCCGCGTGCTTTCAGCGCAATTTCTAATTACAAACTCGCGAAATTAGGAATCAACGTAATCCAGGAGAATCAAACGCTTTCTACGGGTTGCACTAACCCAAAGCCCCCGACAGTTTCGCGGCGAATTAAAGATCGCAGTTATCGCCGTCGAACAATGCGTCGGTTCATGCTAGTTAGGCGTTCAACGCGTCGTGCGCACGCCATGCGTGGGAGGGTGGCTGCGCCGAACAGCTAATGAAGACCCCGCTACGTTTCACGCTGTCGACATTGTCGGCGGTGTGCACGAGGGTTGAAACAGAGACTCGTTACGTTGTTCGGTTAACCTGGCGGCGTTTTGCATGCACGTTGTACAATTTTCCTCCGCGGTGGCGGGCTATATCATCGCGATAACGGCGTGTATCGCGTTCCATTCGCTTGAGTGTCTCTCCTACTGTTCTTCCCACCGGCGGATGCACCCGTTTACAGTCCAGGAGTCTCCCACAGGATCCCCCCTGTTCGGTATTGGTTATGCTTAATGGACAGTCGAATTTAATGGACAGTGGATTAATTCCCTACACTAGGAATCTTTTGAATAATTAAGGGAAGGTCATATTTGAGATTATCTTTTCAGAGAACTGTTAATTAATTTCGAATATTGTGCATGTATTCTTCATCCCACGAATGATAATTTCAAATTTAAATGATAGCAATAATATCTTGATATCCACATAACCATGTTCCTCTTGTGACACCAAGCACCCAACAGTCTCTACTTGGTTTTTAATGTGAAATGAGACCAAATGAAACTATACAGTCAAAGATAGCAGGATAGTCAGGATTTGTTGGTTAAAGATGTCTGCTCACGCACCAAAAAATACACGACTTTAGTTTTGAAACACTGCGCATCGCGCGATACGTTTTCAAGATGGATGGGTTGTAGATTGGATTTATTCTTCATTTTCGTTTCTGCCATTCACTCGTATTTGTAACTGAATTCTAGCGACGCGTGACGAAAAAGCAACTTTAATTGCGTTAACCCACTTTTTAACTCGCCACTCGATCATGCGTTTCCTTCGATTTCATGTTTCGTCGATCAAATTTATATTGGAAGCACAAAGTTACTTTGCATTGTGACATTTTATTTCCTACGTCTAATTCTATAATTTCTATAGTTTACGAAATTAAATTTTTAAAGGAGAACCCACATTTAGGGGCAGGAATGGGGACACGAGGTCCCTTGTGTTTGGACTCTAAAAATCTAAAACGCGCCCTTCTTCACGGACACTAGCTGTTTGACACATTAAATACAACAACTAATTAATATTAATACTTTCACTTTGACCTCTGAGAGCCTCTCTGCATTACTCACAAGAGCTTTCTTCTGGCACTGATCATTTAATTGTTAGATAACCTCTTAGAGTTAGTACGATGTATTATCTACGATTTGTCATCGACTAATAACGACTATCTGGTGAAAATTCCAACAAACAGCTGACTAAATGTTAACTTACGCACGCCACGTTCAACGAATGGACGCGTTGCGACGCATCCAGGATCTCGTGTAACGAATACGTGATCGTTTCGTGCGTTTCGTGCCTCGCAAGGCCGTGAAGCGCAGCTGGAGGCACGCGGTCAGATCGCGAAAGCTCGCCGCCGGTGTAGCGTAAAATATTTAATGACATTTATGAAGGCTGTGAAAATTTCAACAGGCTCCCCGCCGAGTGCGCGTCGAGACCATTCTCGATGTGTAACCCAGGCGAGTTATTTATCTCCGTGCGAACGCGGTTCCACGTTGGACGAGGAGAACATCCCTATTATGAATAACCGATGGAAAACGCGAGAACGATGCAGCTTCCTGTTGTGGACCGAGCGCCACAGCGTCGTTGTAAAAACAATCGACGAGTGGCCTGCATTATTTAGAACGAGATAAAACGCGCGATAACTGTTGCCAGCAGAGTCGCAAATGAATTTAAGAATTAATGGAATTAATTATCCGCTTGGCACGAAGCTTAGTATTTATGAGAGGATATTTTCTTTGGTTGGGAAAAGCTGATGTATCGCGGGGCTTTGTTTTGAATTCGTGGAAGCAGAGTTTCTCATTTTTCAAGGAAGAATACAAAATTCGGTATTTAATTATTACTTCTTGAGTATACTTTAGTAATTTTATATTTTCTTAGCTTGAGTTTTTCTGAAAAATTGATGTGAAGAAAGCTAGAAAGCTAGAAAGCTTCTTGAGATCTACTCTGTACTATTTAGGAACAAATTAAGGACAATTTTTGCTAGCCAAAGGAATGTAACTAAGAATAATCTTCCTAATAAAATTTCTAAATAGAAACCCAACTACCTTCCATTCCTTAATTATTTACAAGTACTCCATCGCACCTACATCTCATCAAAATAAAACACTGCACAACTTCGCTTATTAATCAAAATCGCAAATCAAGAACGTCTCGTGAGATGTCTGAGGAAGGAAAAAGATCATATCGCTATGGTGGAAATGGTATTAAATCCACTTCGTTCGAATGCTTGCAAAGAGGAGCTTCCAGCTTAATGAACTCCATAAACGCTCGCGAGTATTAATTAATTATCGTACACCTGATGTGATTCGCGTGCCGGAATGAATGCGGATCCGCTCGTTTTGTTTTCCTTCCGGGGAAGAAAGAGGCGATAGTTCCAGATGCACTGGTGGCTTGGATAATAACGCGAGCTCGCGCTGGCGCTTACGCTGCGTCACGGTGGTTCAAGACAAACAGCCAGGACTTATCGAGAATATCGTTTATCGATACTTTTTTAATGCCGCGAGCGCGACGATGCAACGAGGACTAGATAATTCGGGAGTGAATGAACGAGCCGCATCGGTTCCACCTGCTCCTAAACGTCGAGAGAATAACGCTCCCGAGTTGAGTGTCGGTGTCTCACAGTGCGCTGAAGTGAATTCACTGCGCCACAAAAATGATTCGAAGCATTCCAGTCTTCAAAGTGACTGATTTCAGTAAAAATTACGTGCAGTAAATATTTTGGAGTTAACTTCTTTGATATTTCTGCCCTGTTCTCGTCTTTCCTTTACGTTTACTTGTGCAGACATTCCCACTTCCCATTAATTTCTAGTTATACATCTTATACAATGTCTAATCGCTTTCAATCGTTCAACACTAAGCTTACAGTTTGATTACAAGTAGCAAAATAGCAAAGATAACAAAGTACACTGTACACTGTTGTATTTCTATAGAAGAAGAATTGCCTATTTCAAAGACTGAATTTATCAATCTCAAAGTGTCCTCTTCTCCCGAGGACCCAAGAATGATAAGTCATGTGCTCCGCGGTAATTACCCCAAAAATGGTTCCATAGTCGTTCTCGCTGATAAATAGGCTCACATGAAACCCCGAAGCCAAAGATTTAGCGGTACGCCAGAATACATCATGGAGGAACGGAGAGGGAGCCTAACGCCTTATATAAACAGGCTGCCGTTATCTCCACAGAAGAGATAGACGCAAGAAAGCCGCAGGACATGCGGCTGGGAGGATATTCCACGGCAAGGGTTCGTGGCTATACCTAAAATGGTAGGGTAGGATCGTCAGGGAGGGTGAAAGTTCTCTTGGCACTCTTATGTGCCGCGATAGCTTAAAACCGCAGGGTACGCGATAATAGCGAGCGATAGGTCCTCTGGGATAGGCCCCGTTCTGCCAACTATTCAGGACGAAAACTCCCCTGGGTGTACGTCTTACATGGCGGACAAGCAACCAACAGTGGGCATATAGATACTTCCGCAGCAGGATTCCGATTTCACAATTGCCAGGAACAATATTGCCTCGACAGAATGTATCGGCTATTACCTCGGGTAATTTGCTCGAAGGGTGCTCCTGGAAAGACTAAAATTCAACTCCTGGCGAGGGTGGTGTCTGGTAACAGAATACTTATCGCTCTGTGTATTTAATCTTGCCCCTCGACTGTGGAAGGATTGTGTGATAAACCAGAAAATGAGTCGATTATCTCCAATTTTTGAAAAATCTTATGTACAGTGGGTGTAGAAAGTATTCGTACACCGATCAATTTCCAAAAGAAACTGTGTAAAAGTGTAATTTATTAACTTATTTTTTTTATAAACAATGACATTCTACATATTCTCGGAAGTCTCTAAGGTAGATATAGTCCAAACAACATTTACTAGTTAATATAATTTGTGAAATTAACAAGAAAAAAACAATTAATCGATACAAATGTTGAAGCAATAAGTATTCGCACAACTGTTTAAAAGTACTTTACTGGAAATTTGATGTTTTCTAATACGTACGGAGTAATAAACTAAACTGTTTACCTTACAAACTCTACTGTAAATATTTCGTCATAAGAATCGTACAAATACTTATTTCTTCTATACTTTTACCTACTTTTCGCATTTTTTTTTGTTATTTCACAAATTATGTTAACTAGTAAATGTTGTTTAGACTACATTTATCTTAGAGACTTCCGAGAATATGTAAAATATCATTGATTATAAAAAAGGAAGTTAAGAAACTACAAAAGTTTTCACACAAAAGTCTTTTGGGAAATTGATTGATGTACGAATACATTCTACACCCACTGTAAGTGTCAACGCACTTAGTATAGTCGCAACTTTTTATATTTATACCCTTTTGGTACGAACATTAGTATCTCTGGTAAGTACTAATCTTGACCCTCCCATCAGCAGTTTTATTAACCTTAAATACCTACGTGTTTGTGATCTCTCTATAGCTCCTCATGTTTTGGTTCAATCCACATGAAATTTACCTAACCCAATTTCGAGAGACACGAGTGGAGCCACATCATCTTCCAAGTGACCCAGATCTGGCCGTGTCCGGCGATTTTCATTAACGGATTTCCGTGTTGTGAAATTTCTATGGGACAGCTCGTACGTAGCAAAAGTACACCGAGCTGTTGCTTCTGTGAAAGGGTTTGTGTGGTGTTACATATGCAGCATTAGAATGAATGAGCACTGAATGTGTAAATAGGGTTCTTATGGGAATTATACCTTCATGGTAACTCAGTGGTCGAGTAAGCTTCGAACTCGTAGTTGCCAAAATACGGGACTTGAGTGAATTCGATTATAAGAAGCGTATATGAACGTCTCTGGTTCATAATTATGGATCATTCAGGAGAAGTTGGCCTTCGAATTGATGCATTCATCGATGCACGTAACATCACCTCACCACTTTAGGTACGTAGGTATTTGGTTGATTGTTCATTGAGTCACTTATTTATCTGTTCGTCTAGCCACCTCATCATTTTGTGATCCTATTATTTAGAAATAATAATATACCACGCATCGATTCGTTATATCACAATAATAATAAATAAATAATAAATTTCCACGACTCGATAATGAAAGGAGCGTGGTGTTTCGGCACCTAAGCGTCGACCGTTCAATCCGCTCGTAAAACGCGCATAAGTGAGGCGTTGCATTTCGGCGGAAAAGTTTGAAACACAATGCGGTTATCTCGCCACGCATAACCCGACCCCGAAACAGGTATCGCCTGGGATCTGTCCTGCGGGATTCCGTGGGGGTGGTATTCGAGCTGCTACAATCCGCAAGTTTCACTGACTCTGGCCGAGGAGTCCATAAAATCTCGAATGTATTTTGCAACGGCAGCAGAAAGAAATTGCCCCGCAGTCCTCGTCATTACGGGGGGAGGGGGGGGGGGGGCAAGTCTTCTGAAACTACGCCCTGGTCTCGAAAAATTCCACGAAACCGTTCTTGACTTCTTTTAATGGCGAAACTTCCTGGGCGATATCGGGCTCGTTTCTCTTCGCTGCCTCTTTCTAACTTCGTCACCCTTCTAATTCTGTATCTCCTGTTCTCCTTTCTGGAGCAAGAGGGACGACCGGGGTAGGCGAGACGAAAGTTAGACATAAATACGGTTAAAATTCTTCTTTGGATAAAAATGTCGACTAAAGTGTTATTTGTTCGACGAAAATTCAAATTTCATTTGTAAAGTCAAATTATATTTCACGTTGAACCATTTATGGTTATACTATACTCGATATAGTATAGTAAAGAATCATTTTATTATATTTAAGGAATACTATTTCTCAAATTATTCATAATATATACAATTACTAGTTTTAGGTGTTATTTTTATTTATTGTATGGATCATATATTGTAATTAATTATTATATAAACCACTTCTCATCTGTTCTAGAAAATTCTACATGATTTTGGAATAAATGTAACGATTGAAAATGGTGATCATAAGGACACCAATAGTTATAATCGAGGGGGACATTAAACGCGCTCTAGTTGGTAAATTTAAACGCGAACTTTATAGCGAGGCATTATGGTAATGACGCCAAATATCTTCGATGAAGTGTATTACGTACTATCAACATATCACACAAGATAACGAGGTAGCGCCGTCATATCGAACGATCGATATCGTAGTGGCACGGGTACCTTTAAACGTGCCCATCTAAACGAGATGTATATACATGTACATACCTATATCTACATGGCCTATCAACGGAGTCCATGAAAGAGCAATCGACGAGCCTCAAGCGTACTCGACTAATCGCGTGCAAGTAAAGACTGTTCGGCAATTATTTGGTATACATTTAATTACTGCTCGGCCGATCGCACCATTCTCACTGAATTGGACCAATATAACGAACACGAAACCTCTGGGAAATTAGCATATTAATTTACTCAAACAATGAGATTAATAATTGAACAGTGCGAGAATCATTTCTCGGGGCTTGCATTACGTGATCAAATTATTAATCCTCATATTAATCCTCAACGCACAAGAAATAAATAAGAGAGGAATAAAATTTCAATTCTGAACCGTGTCAGAAATTAGTTACCGTAGCACTCGAGGGTTAATTTGTCGCGAGAGGCGTAACGAATACACACAAGGGTAAACGTTCCTCGCATACGTTCATCCCTCCGCAAAAGGACCAATGGTCAAAGCGGAACGTATGGAGTCCCTTGTAGTTCCGATACAGTCGCCGACACCGATGTGTCCCAAAGAACAAAAAGAGGCCGGCTAATGACAATCGTCTGGACATTCCCCCAGCAATCAATTACGTTTCCCACCATTAATTACGCTTTGTCTAGATTCCAGAAGCGATTCGAGCGAAATTCCTTTCTTTATTTCGACGATAGATGAGACGAGTGGCCACAGTCGAATGGTAGCTGCGTGACCGTAAGAGCCGTTTCCGGCTGCGGTAAAAATGGAGCAAAGCCAAAGGAATGCCACCCCTTTTCTCTCCGTCGTTCTAACCCCTCTTAGCTCTTTTCGCGTTGGCGACACGAAGGACGAAAAAAAGTGCATGGTTGGGCTAATTGAGCGGGGACTCGATTACGAGTCAGTCTCTCTGTTTCTCTAGGCGACACACGTACCACGGAGACCACCGGGGGGTGAGGGGAGGGGGGGGGGGGCCTCGACTGGTCGGCCAGGACCGTGCCAAGCAAAAGAAATGTCCACAGCCCGCAGTTTCACCCTTAACACGTTCGCCGCTGGTGACTTTTTATTCGCCTCCCCTTTCGTCAACTTTAATATTTGCCAACACGGGTCAGTTACACACCTACCGTCATTAGATTCTCGTGTCCAAAGAAAAGTGGCGACCCCAGACTTTGAAATTACAGTTTGTAGATATAGTCTATACGATATTTACTTCTTTCATTAGTCGTTCGAAGACATTTTTTTGTATGGCGGGCCATTCTTTGGAATTATTGCTATTGAAATTAAATTAGGGACGAAAAATTAATTATATTGAATTAAAAGAAACAGGTGAGGTAGTTTGACATTTTTGAGGGCTGGTTTTTGTACTAGACACAGGAACGACCGATGCTTTTATCGAGTCTAAAGGACAACGGAGGTGATATTGTTAGGGCGCGATGAAGGTTGAATTGTGCGCGTGTCGCGTGGAATAAAGAAGGGATGATGAGGTATCTCGGGAGATAGATGACTGTTACGATCGACGGTTGCGAGAAGAATGTAGGTATTTTGTATTGTGATGTATATTGAGGCGCGAAGGTTATTTATTTTTGAAAGATCAAGTTACCCTGAAGGTTTAATGGCATGATTTATCACGGTTTGCAAGGGAGAGCTCAATTACTTGTAGTCCATTACGACTAATAAATAATATTGAACGCAGACTTTAATATAGTAAAGACACGTTTAAATATTTAATTCTAAACACTTCTCAGACGTTTGCATTTGATTCTATCTGCGTAAATTAAAATTTATCAAGAGACAAAGGGCTACTAATGCAATCTATTTGATTTTTATTTTGAAAAATATTTCGCTTGATTTTACTTGAATAGCCAAAGACTACTGTATATTCTAGTTTAGTTATTACAATGACCCTGCCACAGTCCCTTGAGGGAAAATTCCACCCCCTATTTAATACTCTACAAATCTGATCAAGATCAAACAATCTCGAAAGTACATGTGTTGCGATAATTTGTGTTGCAGGCAATCGACACGAGGTTCCATGAAGACACCACCCCTCAGCGACCATGAAGACTGATCGCCTGCCAATAATTGCCAAGCTCTGTGCACTGCTGACGCTGTTCGGTCCGCCTCGCGATGCCCGAGCACTCGATATACGTGAGCGACTTGTTTCACATTGCCGTAGAATATTCTACTTTCGGACGGTATCCCGCGATACAGTAATAGAATTATACGGCGCTCGTGTTTTATTCAGATTTCAATCATTCCGGCTCACTGTTACGTATGGTTGGCAAATTTTAATAGTCCATGAATATGAAAGCGAGCGTCGTCGTGCGGATAGAATTTCATTTGAAACGACACCGGCTCTCCTCTCGCGTCCAAACGGTGTCACGAGACGTATTATGCTCGACAATATCTATTAAGTGTAGTGAATTTTGACACCGGATTCAATTATTACGGCAGATTTGGCTGGCCGTATCGCGGCTCGAGCCTCGTCGCGTGAATTTCATCAATAGTTCAACGCTTTATGAAATTTACGAATAATTAATGGACACGTTAACCGTAACTGTAGTGTAAGAAGTAATTTCGGTATTCTGGTCGCGATATTTTCTGGAGAAATTACGATTGCGAAGGAAACGTTGATAGGATTCGAGTGGAAGCTCGCTGGCGTATATAAATAAAAACAAAAACGTAGTTGTGTTCAAAGTAGTGAGTTGAATAATTTTTTAAGAACATTTTGACTTTGTACTACGTCTTGGGAATTTGAACTGTTCAGCAATTGGAGTCTTTAAAGTAATTAAGTGATCTGTATCACGTTTGAAATTGTGAAGATATAGTCCCTTTAATTGGCGATGTATTCATTCAAAAAAACAGTATCTTCCACTGCACTATTTGTATCAAATACTGAAGTACATCGAACTATAGAACACCTTATATCTCACAATAAGCATCACATGTTATTAAATACCAATTCCTTTTCTTCATTCTACGAAAGAACACGAAATTAATTACATACGATAACAAAAGGTACCCGCTACATTTGCACGGCTGTGATATTGACGTTAGAAGAAATGGTTGAACAGACTTCAACTCGATTTCACCCACAAGGTAGACCTTACTAACCTACGTGCTCCACTACCCGCTCCCACGAAGGGCGAATTAACCCCTCAGACACGGGTTCTCGAGGTGCAAAGCTACATTTCACGAATTCAATTTCCCCTTCGGGCCTTTTTTTCGAAATTGAATCCACGAACACCTCGGTTGCATAAAGAATAAGAATTTCGCGGCGTAAACCAGGTCAGAAGAGGGATGGAGGCTCATCCCCGGTTCCTACCAACGAATTTCCCCGGGTGTTGCGGCTGCGGAGCGCGTTCCTCGGCTGGAAAGTAACCCCTTCGAAGCCTTCCTTTCTGTCTTCCTCCCTTCTATCCCCTGCTACCCTGCGCCGGGCCCGCGGCCGTCAAATTTTTCATCGGGAGCAGGTGATCTCCGAGTTTTTATTTTCCTCCGACCAGTCTACGGCGATGGGGGTGCCATCAGTCTGAAGTAATGACTCGCTATTCTACACCCGCCCGGGGGATCAATTACTTTGAATCTAATGCGACAGGATAAATTGCATCCCGCGGAAGAGTCTCGCCCGTCCCCTCCCCGATCCTTGGCGCCCACGCAACCGTCTGCACCGGGGTGCTGTTACACTTCTTCGCGCCTAGGTTCTCGAGTCCACCACCTCCTGCTCCCAATAATTAGTTTGCAACCTGTTCAAAAGGTGCAAGAATATGAACCAAATTACTTTATTATTGCAGTGGAACTGCATTTATCTGAACATAGCTGTCCTCCAATTTAAATCCTACCAAGATATACGATATTCGCAGTCAAAATCTTAAAATTTCCTTCATTTCGAAGCCGTTCAGCTCTCACAGCCCACGCAGAATGTGTTGCTCGCTCTCCTGACATGGATGACGCCTACCGCGGCGTCCCCTGCGACGCGGTCGACGGTCAGGGATGATTTTACGCCTGTAAGGCAGCCTCATCTTCGGAAAACAACCTCCTCGTTATCAGGTTTCTACATCCCATCTCATCGCTCGACAAATTGCCAATAAGCAAGTCCCATCGATTACTCTCTGTCGGCGTCCTATGTATATTAAATGCGCCGGGCTGTTGCTGGTTCTCACTGGGACGAGCTTTGATTTTTAAACAGCGCCACCGAGGGATCGATGATTTATCGGTGTACAATATTACGCGCAGTTGGAAGCTACTGTTCGCGTGGTTTATCGGTTTTTCCTGGTCTCTGTTCGACTTTTAATATTAACGGGATATTCTCATTGGCAGCGCGGAGAAGGTACCTGTTCCTTGGAGAATTTTTTGCGGGAACGGTATAAGCATGAATAATTTCTAAATTTAATACAAGATTGCGGAGGAGTAGTTCGTAAACTCTTACGTTTTTTTAATGTTGGGAATACTAGTATATTAACCTGGGAAAAATTGGCGAAGTAAGGACTGCGAATGAAACGATAGTGAGGGGATAAGTTATTTCGTAAATAATGATTATAACACTGAATATACTATCATACGTCGAGTATAACATTGTTCATTACACTTCATCCTCTCTTCTGATTTTAGCTTATTCAGATTCGGGTTTAGATTCAATCTTAATAATTTCTTGCCAAGAACCCTTCCTACGCTGCTTTGAATAATTATTGAAAAACTTCCCTGTTGAGAGAATGTCTACACCTAGAAAAATCACGAAAAACTACACGTGCAGAGTTGGAAATTCACTTTCTCGATATATTTCCGTTAAAAAAAAATCTCAACCTTCTCCAGGTCCGTGACCTAGACGGGCCACTTACCGAACTTTCACCACAATTTCCAAAAGAAATTTACCAAGATTTAGTGGACGAACTCCTTTCGTTGGGCGATTATCGGTTGAGGGAGCGACGTGGTTCCCCATGAATCCTCCGAAGTACTTTCCAAGTTTTCAAGATTATCGGTGTTTCCGCGGCGGCACCCGTAACGAAGAGCCTGCGTCTGGAAGTATTCCTGTGTCTCAGCCTCTCGTCACATACCTGGAATACCGTTTTGCCCTCGCTTCGGATCGGGCGAAATTCCGTTTACGTTTGCTCGAACCATTGAAACTTTTCTTTATCCCCGACGCCCATAAAATAGACTTTATACGTGCCTCGAAACTCCTGATGTATTCCGCAACTGTACGCTCGACTTTCGACGTACGAAAGTAAACGTTCTGGCGTCGAGGGTTGAGAGAAAAAAAAGTGGGAGAAGAAAAAAACGAAACTCCTAGCTCCCTGGAATACAGGCGTTGTTCCCTTTTCGCGTGGAATCGGCTCGATTACGCGAGTGCCGGAATGGGGTTTCTGGTGAAAAGGGAAGAATTAGCGGCGCGAAGAGGGAAACGAGGGTGAATCGACCGAGCGAAAACAGGAAAACGAGAAACACGTCGGGAATTGTTATTGGAAAATTTTACAATCTTCCCACGGAAATCTGCTCGATATATTCTCCGCGTTATCGATATTCCTCTCGCGCGATGGGTTCTTTGGGCGTAAATGTAACATTTTGGGATCAGGTGTTGTCGATGGAGCAAGTAATCAGTTGCTCGTTGGGATAAACTAGATGTATCAGGTGTAAGAATCAATTCGGTGGCTTTCTAAAGCGAACTATGTCGTGTGATTAGGTAGACTTGATAGGTTGGTACTCTATCGTGACAAAATGACGAGTGAATACGAAGACAGAATTAATTTCTAATTTTTATTCCTAATATTTTGATCAAACCTTCGCTTTTCTCATCTTGCAGTTTGTGTGTTTAGCTTCTTCGCAATGATTTCTATTTTTCTTTTTTCTAATCGAGCCAAATAATATTTAACATTTGATCAATTTCTTGCTCCTTTTCCTCTTCCCTTAAGTGTCAAACGATAATTCTACGAGTGGTAGTATTTTAATCAAGCTTTTTAGTGCGAGCTCAAATACCACAGGTTTATTTAAATCGTGACGTTCTTGGTTTATTCAAATCCAGACCATCGCAATTTAAATAAACCAAGATCATCTTACTTTAAATAAACGCGTGCTTAATTAAAGTACACACACGGCACATGAAATAGAATACCAAGCTCTAAAAAAAGAAGACTCGCCTAGGTCGCGAGACGGGATCTTGAATTCTAATTCGTAAATTGAAATATTAAATACCACTGTCGCGTTTCAGCTGCTCGGAAGATCGACGGCTGTATCCTTCCCCCCTTCGAATGAAATATTAAAGGGAACTAGGGAGATGTAGGTTGAGTTACACAAAGATGCTTGGAAGGCCACTCGTTTCAAAGACCATTTAAGAATTTTCTTTTGTTGCGCGTCAGACGTACATTCTCCTACACAATGCGTTCGCTTTAAAAGCGGTAACTCTTTCAAATGACGCCTGCTTTTGGCGTAACAATGTATTTTTCCGTCCGTCCGATGCCAACAGCGCCTTTCCCTTTGACCGACCTAATTGCGAGCAACGTTAGAAAGTGAGTAAAAGAAATTGTTTTCGTGCCGAAACAACCCCCGACGTATGTACGTTCAACTTTCAACTTCCAGAGGGAAAGGAACGGTCAGACGTTTGCGTTTGCACGGTCGTTGAATCGCGAGAGAGGGGACGCTAGGGAAAACATTTTCAATCGGAACAGGTCTTCCGTGGCCTCAATCATGCGATACTTTTCCCGTTTACCGGCGATCTGGAGCACGCCGTTTCTACGATGAACGACAACATCGGCCCATTTTGATCCTATTGGTTTTCCGAGCGATACGAAAGCCGGGGGCACTGATTACTCTCCAGGAACCAATGGAATCAATTGTCTAGGCGAGCCTCGAAACGCTGACGTCGATACACCCGGACCGTTCCGTCAAACTCCATCCGAAAGGATCGCATTTCAAGAAGATCGTCCTTTACGTAGGTACTTCGGAGAAATATCCTCGACGACTTTGGAGAAACACAGTCCACTCTTTACTTAATTGGATACTATGGAGTACTCGGAACAATTTAACGATTCGTGAGTTAATTGGGAGCAATCAACGAGTCGAATGTGCACGGTACTCTAGCGATTACAGTTGTGGGAAGATATGAAAAATGAAACATTAATTAAATTTCAAGTCTATTATATTTTTCTATGGCAAGGAATGTAATAGAAAACTTGAAAAATACATTTCTTGGACCTGCACGATCTTACAGTTTACACAAACTGTCTGTTCTGTCTGTCCTGTCAATCTCGTTTAGCCTTGTTTGACCATGTCTGGCTCGTCAGACCTGCTTCGTTTGTTTTGTCTAACTAGGTCTACCTTTGTGCGGACTTTTAGCTCTCGTTTCACTTCCATTTCATTTCCATTTCGTTTTAATTCCATGCCTCTCGTTTCCTCAGACGTAACCTAGATTTAAAATAATCACACATCACTTTCCAAACAATTCATTAACCTTAAAAACAAAAACTGTATAAAACCTACATCGAGTCAAAATTTAATTCAAATACGTTCAACTATAAACAAACAAAAAATATGGCAAGCATTACAGCGATTCAACTTGCTCGGCATCAAGTTCCCTCGACTGACCAGTTCGGTCTGGAGAAAATCGCGAGTACAGAAAGGCCTGTGACAGTGACGGTCAAAGGGGTCTGGGAAAACAGAGGGAAAGCGAAAGAAGGGCAGAAGCGAAAAGAGCAGGGGGAGCGGAAAAGGTCGACAGCGCGGGTGGAAGGCGAGTTCAGGGGCGAACAACCATTGTTGCGAGCTTTCGTCGGGCGTCAAGGAGTTCTGCTTGAAGCTTACGTTTCCCTCGTTATGGTAAATGGTCTGTCTTGGTGGTTGGGCAAACAGTCGCACAAAGATAAGTGCAAGCACGGGACGCACCCGGCCGCCATCTCGAGACGCTTTCGAGGACTTCTGGCCTTTCTCTTTGTCCGTTCTCGTCGCGGTACCGCGGACTCCGCGACGTTGATCCTCCGAAAGGTGTCCAGTCGGGTTCCGGGTGACTGCTGAAACATGCATAAGAGCGGCCATTGTTCCAGGGAAAATGATTACTTTGCGCCCACTCGGGCGAACGTATGAGAAACGTAGGCGTCTCGGTGGATTCAGCGCCCGTTGGCTCCCGAGTTAACCGATTTGAATGACAAAAGCGCAGATAGGTGGTTAATGTATCATATTTGAGTTCCTGTGTCTGAATAGACGGCGACACCGCCTGCGGGGGCAAAGGGTGCGGCGAGATTCAACGCGCGGATCCAGCGTTTGCGCGTTAATCTTTAAACTTGACGCCGACGTCGCGACAACGACCGCTTAACTTACGAGCTTCGTCGACTGGATGCAACTACGAGCTTGGAAGTGCATGGTTTTTATAGGCTTGCAAGTTTTTGCGGGTTTCATTCTGGGGTGATGTCGCTGGGTTTGCGTAAATTCGTTCTTACAGGAATTATGAGAATTTGTAGCTGGCATGGAGATTAAAATGAGGAAGTGCTGTATGGGGGGATGCTTGTAACCACTTGTTATCTGAAATTCAAACAGATTTACATGTCAGAAATCGAATATGTTTTTAAATGGATAGATGTGAGAGGATTTAGATTGGAGAACTTTAACCCTCTCCTACGGTCGGGTGAAAAACGATCGACATATTAGTTCTGTCGTTAGGTTTTTGCAACTGTGAAGACTGAAATCATCCGAAAAAAAAGAAAAGTAACGATACCCGTGTTTCATGCAAGACATCTGTAGGTTGAGTGCCTGTAGAATTTATTTACATGTAGACTACGAATATTTATGCAAATTTATATATCCGCAAATCCAGAAAAATAATTGAAACTTAAATGAATGTGTCTTATCTTCTATACAGTATAACATGTAGTTTATATACTTTTCCATTTTGTGTACGTTCTTAAACATTCTTCCATATTTTCATTTGCCACGAATGCATCAGGATTCGCAATCTATTTATAAGCCACTTTTTCGGATGGAACATAGTATACTCGAGGCATAGAAACAGCTATCCATCGCCTCGCCAATAAAACCTTTCTTCCTCCCTCTATGAATTTTATCGACCACTCAAACCTTTGCTTAAAGTTTCAAAACACTTTGTACATGCATCACCTTTCCACTCGGCCACCATTCACACCGTGCTCTATGAAAAACGCACGGTAAGTATCCCATGAAAATATTTTGCCACGTGACCCCTCCCTGATTTAATATTCCGTCGAGATACTCGCGCTAGGACCGCGTAAACTCTCTTCGTAGGAACTTGAGAAAAAGCCTTTTATTATTCTCGACGTCCATTGCCATAGACGTTGGGTCCGTTCCGGAGGTAGAAGGTGATCTATACATTCTCTTCGAGGCGAAGAGTTCCCATAAGTCGAGCCGAGACGGTTAACAATGTTAGAAGTTCGGTAACTGGGGCAAATTGGTCAGAGTGGAAGATTTCTGCCCGTCCCGCTCCAGCTTTCCGGCTGATAACAAATTAGCCAAGTTCGATATTCAACTTCGCGATGATTTGGACACCTCTAACGCGACTCCCGATCGTATATTCGCGAAAGTGTCCATTGACACTGCCATTTCTCTCTCGAACACGAAACTTCGACGTTTTAAATAATGATCGGAACGATAGGACGGAAAAGTGGAAAAGTGTGTTTGACTTATTGTATCAGGTTTATGGTAACGATAAAATTTATTTGATTGTGGATTTTATGAATTAATGGCGTGTGTTAATAATAAACACGCACAGAATGCATTTAGATAAATATTTCAGATATTAATGTATATATAACATTAATAATCATATTGGACACGTTTTGCAATAGAAAATATTCTTGATCGTTAAAATATAAATGAGAAAATTTCCAGAGGAAGGAAGGTGTATTGTTATTCGGTGTCATAGATGCTATAATGTTTCAGGCTCGTACCACGGCGAATGTATTTAAATGCTACTGAAAAAAGCCCTAAGGCAAAGTGAATTTTTACTGCTTAAGATCAATAGATTAAATTTAGAGGAGAGTCCGACATGAACCATTCATGAGAATGAAATATTTTTGTCATAAATCCGGGTCCTTATCAAAGTTTATGACCAGATTAGTGTAACCTGAATTATTCAGAAGGTAGAAAATTCTGAGATTTACCTTGCTTGCCATAACGCTTATTTTATTGAGTAAGCGTTCTAATTTTCCCCGAGCATATTGTCCTGGAAGTGAACTCGGATTAAACTAACCCGTGGTCAGACTCCAGGTTCTTGCGGTGTGCTGCTGTCCATGAGTCCCAGTTTACGATACTGCCGGCAATAAATGATTCCCTGGGTCGAATGCTTAATTCGTCCCCATGACAATCTCTTTTCTGACCGCTATTTTCGCTACTTCCGATTCAAATACGGTCAGCCTCGTGTAATAACGAATGTCGAACGAGTTTGAGACTAGAAACGTAAAACATATTGGGTTGTATGGAAAGTCCATGCCGATTTTTAGTAGGCGGTACAGGTCTGAATATATCGGAATGGTTGAAAACAAATAACATGTGGACATCCCCTTAAAAGGTGGAAAAATTGTGGAACGAAATGGTACATATATAATTCAATAAATATATATAAAAATTCAAACGTGTCTTTGAATGTTTCTTAAAAATTGGCACGAACTTTCTAGACAACCTAATATAAATACATAACCGCGTCACCAAACGTGAATTTATTCGTTGTTACCTGAACATACGTTTAAAGTATTATTAAAACCTCGGATGGATAACGGCGTCATTGTTGAGTTGAATATGGAATGGTTAAATATTAAATGAACCCATCTCGGCGGTTTAAGATCCACGCGGTAGCGATTCTAATTTCGTGCAATTAATAATGAAATCCGTGCGCGAAATATTCGACGAACAGTCGCGCCCGAATGCGCAAGAATAAATTGAATATGAACGAGGGACAAACGTAACGGCAATTATGGAGGTATTGTGTGCTCGTTAGCGCGAAACAATAGCGGGTAATGTTGCAATTTATTTCCAGCTGCTGGTTTTGCATTCGATTAAACTTCAATTTTTCCACCGTCGTCGTCGGCCGGAACGTCGATAACTAGAATCTAGACGTCTTCCCAGCCACGACTTTGACGACTTGAATAAAACTCGTTCCTTTTCCCTCGCTGCCCTTCTCGACCTTTTTCCCATTTTCCAGCCAGCTAGCTCCAGCGTCTAACTTCCCGATTCAGAATGCGGACGAGCTTCGTGCGGTCGTGCTTCAATTCCCCCTCCGATATTCTCTTTATATTTTGTTATTAACCTTATCGGATTGACAATAATAAAAATAATGAGAGGAATATGATAAAAATGTTTAATGTGGTCGTCATTATTGTTGATGCACATTGGTGGTGATTTATATTGCTTCGAAAAGCAAGTAGAAGTGGTTATGTGTGTGCACTCTATGTGATTCTCAATTTTTTCCAAGACTTTTATATTGTAGGCAGTCTCTTATATTGTTTACTTATATAGTTACTCTTCTCTCTACACATAAGTCTTCTTCGCTCATTTGCATACTTTCAACTCCCATTAATTAATACATACATCTCCATCAACTATCGTTCTCCCAAGCATTCTAAATATCCTTGAAAACTTCCCAAAAGTTACACTTATATCCATTTCGTCTTACAAGGCCCACATTTATCCAAATATTTACTTTCCTATTGCATTCGACATTCGCATACGTCTCGTAGCGACACATCGCTTAATTCGAAGGGTCACTCGGCCAGTTTGCATTCGAGGGCTTAGCTACCGTGTTGTATATCGTTCCCAGAGAAGAACGACTCCGTCGTTGTCCAAGCAACCCCGTCCCCGAGCAGTTTCTTCTCAGCCAACTGAATCGACCGTCCGTGACGAAAAGCTTCCCGGCTTTTCGCGGATTTGAAATGCAGAGCAGTTTTCCTCGACTCGGGAAACCTGGGGCCGAGCTGGAAACGTCGTCTTGTCCGATCCCAAAGTCGTGTCGTCGGTTAATCTTCGATTCTCATCTTCTTCCTGGATGAAAGAAACTTATCCGACCGGTGATGCCCGATCTTTTCTTTCCAGCGGGGAATACTTTCTTTTTTTATTCGCTTATTAAACTTTCCTGGTGATATAATACCGCGGAGGCTGATTTGAAATGAAGATCACAGCTGAATTACGGCTCGAGTGGATGGGGAGCTCTTAAACAATAAAAGCAGGACTCGATTTATCCAACGTTGAACCCTCTTTTGGAATATATATTCTAGGAATGGTATTTTTATGTGTATCAATATAGATTTGTATTATAAATGCTTAATTATAAGTCTGAGAGATACGTAGTATATAAATGTTCCTTTATTTATTTATAGACTGTGAATTGCGTTGATTTATACTAAACATATGCCGAACGAATGGAGAATATGTGTATTTATGCTGAATGAAATATTCATATTATTTTGTTAATTTATCAAATGTGTTCTGAATATTAGCATAACCAAATGCATAAAATCCGCGATCTACTTTTGCTGCATTTACAGTCGTTTGCACAATGGTTGGTCGAATTACTGGATACACATGTTAAAAGTAAATTATTTTGAGATAACCAAAGCAAAACATTAAATTGGTTCCACTAAGGCTGTTTTACTAAAATGCTTGGATCCAATTCTGGACACTGTGTACTACAAAATAGAGCTGTGATGGTTCCGAGGATTCAGTGCAAACATTATTGTTTCGAACGATACCATTCCAAGTATTAACTAATAAGGCTTGTGCAAACTACCTATTTTGTATGTTTATCTACTACACCTCGAGCCCGATGAAACAGAGGTAGAAATTGGGGATCAACAATGCCATTGTACGTAGACATCTTGCAGATCTCGGCCAATCTAATAGAACCTGACAAGATACGGATCCGTTGGGAGAGACGTAACACATTCAAACAGGACAAAATTCAACAGAACTTCTTGCAACCACCGGAACACTGCCAGGCTTGTCAGTAGAACGCAAGCTGACGTTCAATGCTTTAGAATACTGACTCGACTGTATCTAGCAAAATTCAACTGAACCCAGCGAGGAATATATCGTCATTTTTATCAGAGACTCGAGAAAATCATGCGTCTACTTATTAGCATTTTGCTTCTTGTTGTTCTCAAAATTTGCACCTAAAATGTTACAACAACCTTTTAGAGGAATCTTAGGAAAAGTGAGACCACGTAGTTTATTCGAGACTTTCTGTATATACTGCTATGTATATTACAGCGAAAAAATAGTGTTTCATAAGGGCAGCAGAATTGTTGACTCTACTTCTATTATCAGAAACTAAAATTCTATGATTAATATGGCAATACAATAAATGTCAAGTTGAACGTGAATGAACAAAGTTTTCTGTACCTTCCATTCTTGAAATTATCATCTCCTGCAGTTCGATTATAATAAATCGTTTCAAAGTGGTTTCAAACAGTATTTCACAGGATATATCTTCCACATATCGTTTTACACGCTACACAGGGTCTGAATACATTCTATCGAGATGCCTCTTTGGTTTCTAGGAGCTAATAGACTCTAAGCTCCGCAGACTCTCTGAGTATGCCTCATCGCATCAAACCTAATCTAATCAATGCTAGCAGACTAGGGATTTAGAAACGATGACTCGATCGAACCAGTTTCCCGCCAGGCCAAAATCTTAGTCCCGGCTTGGTTCAACCATGTAACCCTTTGGCGTAGCGAGTTTCAACCCTATGATACCTAGAATCCCATCGTAGAATTTTCGTAAACCAACACAAAACTTATGACGTTTCGTTCTTCAACTACTGAAGGACTCAACAACGAGTCCTCTCTAGGGGATTCTGCTGAAACTACCTTCTGTAAAGGGAACCTTGAGATCGGATCTCAGCGAGCTGGATACGCCGTCTAGCGACTGAATTGGCGATAAATGTTTCAACGGTCTCCAGGGTGAGGATCTAGATCAATCCTTGGCAGTTTGGGGTTTTAGTATGAACTAGAAAAGGGTCAAATACTCTTTGATACAGATCCTTATGCGACCTTCGTAGTAAGATACAACAGAATTATTCAAACCATTTTCTGATGGATGCAACGGGAAAAAAACAAAGGAGTGGCAGGTTCCAGGAGGAACAAAAGTTATGGCGTTGTAATGACATTATGACGTATCTTCTATTACTCATCTGTGCGCCAGAAACTCCCCAATTCCACTCCCCAATCCATTTTATTACAAAGCGAGCAAATAAATTGAATCGCCTTCTTGAACCCTGTTTCTCACCTCTCGTGTTCGAGAAGAAACGATCGTAGTTCCAGATCCAAAGGAGGCCACCGTTTGAACGGCTAAAAGCCATCTAACATCCCAGCGTCGCTCGGGGGACCCAACGGGGTCATCTCGCCTCTCCGTGGCCGTATCGCGGGTTAATCTTCGATTCTTATCATCGCGAGGGTCCGAGAAGCCAGCTTAGACCGGCTCGCGATGGTCCATTGTCTTCTCGGTCAGCATCTTTCTTTCGGTTCCCAGAGTTCCCCTCCCGTCTCTCTTGGTTCTCCTTCGGTTACAGGACCAGATACGCACGGGCAGCTAACCTCTTAACGTGACTTGGGGAGAAAAAGGGTTTATACGGCGGCAAGGGTGGGCGGGAGAGCGTAAAAGGGCGTCGCGCTGGATGGCTGGATAGAAAGGGGAGGGAGGTTGATGGTGAAACGAAGAGGAGGCCGCTGAAAACCATCTTCCGGATAACCGTATTACCCGCTGGCATTGTCTACGGCCAGCCAATTCGAAGTAATGAGACACAGTCGGTTGCAGAGAACAATCGGGCTTCCACGGCGTGCAGGAACCACGACGTGCCTTCCTACCTTCTCCCTTCGCTATCTCTCCGCTGCTCGTCAACCTTCTCCACCCGGCTTCTGATTCTGCCCCAGTCTCTACGCGACGGAACGATTGCACCGCGATGTCTGCGTTTCGTAGCTTTATTATGGGACGAGGGAAATTTTAATTCGAGTTATAGAATGTCGTCGTGGAGAGTCTCCGCGAGCCTTCGCTTATTAAACGAAGGTTTATTGCTAAGAACCACCCTTGGAAGATAGACACAAGGGTGATTGGAATGAAAATACGTAGTAAAGTGGATGAGAATTGTTCTGATAGAGGTGCATGAAATCTTGGAATTTTACAGAAAGCAAGTGTTGAATCAGTTGAGGTGTTGGCTGTAGTTGAATTGGAGTTACGGAAAGAAATACTTTCGTATCGACGAGAAGGCCCAGATTAACCCTCTGCACTCGAGGACATTTTTTCTGGTATCTACCAACAACTCGAGATGTTTTTATTTAGACTTTGGCATTCTACTGCCACGAATGCTAAGCTCAGATTGAATTTGAAGATGAGATCTATAATTTGTGATTTGAAAATCAGGTCACCTTTTCCTCGCCGACAATCATTTTATTGACACTTCGAGTTTAAAAAAAAATAAAGTTAAACAAACATTATTGCTTGTTGATTAACTGCGTCGGATCTAGTGGTGATCGAGAGTCACCTCTCGAGTTATAGCATCACGTTAAGATGTAACTAAGAGTCACCTTTCGAGCGCAAACGATTAATGCCAGTATGAGATGAATGAAATCTCTGTGATAACACATCAGTTCTATGGCAAGCAACAATTCGATCTCCACGTTATGCTCGTACTTGAATTGTAAAAAGCGCCATGTTCATTCAAACAGCACTTGTGTCCCTTTCGACGACATAATCCGTCTTCAACTATTATTTCTCTCTCTCTCTCTCTGTCTCTCTCTCTCTCTTGCTTCCTCTTTCCATCTCCATGCTCAGACGCCCGTAATATTATATGTACGCTAACAATCGCGGTGTAAACAATGGCGCGTCTTCGGGACCCGAGAAGGAATCAGCGTTGACTAATGAACGTAAACGCAACCAGGATCCCACGGTGATGCCGACCCCGCAAGCTCAATGGCCCCTCGATGGTATTGTTCTTTAAAGTTTTCGAGAACAGAGGGAAATAGAATTGCGAGATTTATCCTGGGTGGAATCGAGGGGGGATATATGTGTTAGAAGAAGGTGTGGAAATGGTGGTTGAAGTGAAATATTAAATCATTTTAATCAGGTTTGGCTGCTGGGTTTGGATTGGTTTTGTAGCTAATGTTATATGAAATAAAATTGATATGCTTGATGTGCGGGTAATTTTATCTTTATGCTTTATTTATATAGGTTTAATTTAGTCTCTGGTATTATCAAACATGTTTTTGTCTTCTCTGAAAGATGCATCACCTGGAATAACATATAAGCAGTCGAATACTCCAATTTTTTCCCTATTTAACCACCCAAATTTTGATTTTCCTTCGAAACAATAACAAATATATTGAAACAAACACGTATCTTACTGTACCCATAAAACATCCTGTGTTAAACAAATAGAAAAATGAAGTTTGCCCGGGGATCGGGTATCATTCTATTATACTTCTTCTTCCTTCTTATTGGCTCGTAAAGAAGCCATCAAATTTGCCTCTCGTCGCTCGCATCAGGTCTCGTGAGATCGTCTCCTCTTCTTTCCCCTCGCTCTGGAATATGCATTCATCTTCAGTGGCGTATACAGACTACAGTACGCGTCATATACAATGTTATGTATGTATACGTGCTGTCATCTGGCTGCACCAACCTGTCATAGTGTAAACAATAATGCAACGATGAGACGCCCGGAAAAGCGGAAAATTCAAACTAGTTTAGAACATTTTTCCTAACCGTTATTCATACCAATTTATCCTTTCAAAAATGATGAAAGTTTTTGCATAAAAATGAGGAAGCAGAAAAAATAGGAAACCAGCTGAAACCAGCGACGTGGTTGATTCTACCTGGCTGTCCTTAAAAAATTTATACCCGATATTATCGATCGGAGTTTGCATTCAGAACCCATTCCGGAATGGCGTTTCCTGTCACTTTGTTCATCCACTCCTTCCAACTTCGTAATCAACGTGGTGACGCCTATTAGTCGTCAGACTGGATGTCCTCTCGCCAGCCATTATTATCTTGACTACTGATTTCACCTGCAGGTACGCGGTTCTAATTAAAGTGTCTGAAGTCTGTCACTCTCCGCGAGACAGCGCTTTCAATGTAACCGCGAGGTTTTTTCAGCCACGACGGCTCGCGAATATTGAAAACGATATCAACTTGACGAAAAGCGAAAAAAGAAACGAAAGAACAGGAAGCTGCTTTCATGTCGCTGCTCCGCATTATCGTCGAGCTTATCCGACGTTAATGAGGCAGGGCACGTTATAATAATGGCTACAGTGTTTTGTGACAGAGATACCTTTTGCTCGTCGTGTGTGGATATTCCCATCGCCTGGGAATAACAGACGAGTTCCTTAAGTATCCTATTTTTATAGAATTCGAAACGACGCGTGTATTGTATACCAAAGACATCGGCTTTTTCAGGACAGACTTTTATTTGCTGAATCGTTCAATTTATTCGAGGTATACCGATGGTAGAGTATTTTCTAACCGTGACGGTAACATCCAGTGACAGCGTGGATCTACTTTGCGCCACTAATTTTCTTTGAATATTCCACGGAAATATTCAAATATTTCCTATATGTGCCAGTAGTTCCCAAATATTTGACCACATATTGATTCTCCGTTGACGGGAACATTGCAATTTATTTACAACATCCAGGCCAACGTACGTGCTGAGAAAATCAATAAAATGCTTCGTCCAAAAGAGATAACCTTTTTGTTGGTATTTGGGGTAGGGCGTTGCTTTTCGAATTGTGACTCTAAGAGAAGTAAATTACGTTCGATTAAACATATTGACTGACCAGGAATTTTTATGTTTATGTTTCTATACTAAAAGTAACAGTAAAGAAGTTTGACTAAATTAAATAATAGTTTTGATATTTCCAAATCAATTTTTCATTATAAATATGTACATGAACAAGCTTATACATGGATATATTTATATATACATTAATATATTTATACAAACATACACTTGAAAACATTAAACAAACCTACCATTTAATTTAAACAAATTTCTTTAATAGACATAGAAGGTACGAATATTTATAGGACTGACTATTTCTAACTATATCTGTCTCTGTAATTAAGAGAAGGAGGAGCAAACTAATGAATAAAATTAATTCTCTGTTACAATAGTAGCCCTCCAAAAAATTGCAGTAAAACCATTGTTAAAAATGACATACTCTCAAAAAAAAATTTTAAGTATGTCTTGATAGTTCTAGTGTTAAAATATACGACTCCATTTAAATCAAGTAAAAATGTTTGCACCGCGATTGCGTATTCGTACAAGCACTTTTAAAATGTTTCGCTTGTAACATTCCCGAATCTTCAAATTTCAAATTGCTCGTATTTAAACGCTGCCAAATTTTCGAAAGAAAAATGTAATAACAATGAGACGGCCAGCGCCTCGAATGGAAAATGAAATGGAAGCGTGTGCGTTTGAAATAAACGCCAGCAGATTTTTTTACGACCCGTTCCAGCGTAGATAGCGTGCGCAGAAGTATGTTCAGGCGGCTGCTGTAGGTTTATGCGACTAGCCTAATAGGACTGCTGATACTCAGATCGAGGAGATTTCCTCGGGATTTAGCCTGGCACACGAACGTCCCAAGGGCGGATGGCATTCGCGGGCGTAAAAAATTCTCGTCGCCCCCGCTCCCGACCGATATATTCGAGAATATTTCACCGGTTGTCGCGGAAAACGGGCTGCGGGAAAATGTCGCGTGCGTGCTCGAGCATAATGCTCCCCCCCCCCCCTCTCCTCCCGGGCGAATACCCCTGGTGTCTGGGAGAAATTCGGAAAGATATCGCTTAGAATTAATTTACGGCGCACCGTGACCTCCGACGTCCTCTCACGGAATAAAAATTTGCCCGCGATGGCGGCTGTTTAAACGCGATAAGAATCGTCTCATGGCCATCCCCGTGATTAATAACGCCAACGAAGGACCAACCGAGGCAAATTGCGCCCACCCTTTGCGGCGATGGGCTTGTGCATGCCCGCGCAGGAAATTTTCTGGGCGCGGAGAATAAACGAGCGTGTCTACGCGATTTGTTTAAAACATGACGGGACGGTGAAATATTATTAACCATCTGTGAGTTCGTCTGGGTTTGAAGCTGCGAATAGATCAGTATGAATGCTTGGAAAAATTATTATTCATTCCATTTCCTCTTCTGTAAATGATAATTTGAAACACTCCAAAGGTAATTAACAATAAACCTGCTTTAGTGGAGAACTTGTTCGATGCTTACTTCAAGAACAGAGAACCTTTGAAATGAATACAAATATGTTTTAAATGTAAAGCTTTTAAATGTGATTTTATTTTTGTACTTTGAGCAGAGAATTTTGAAAAATGCTGGCTCGAGTCAGCAATTAAATGAAATGTTTACGATAATAATACGGTCAGTGGAGCGGTAAATGAGCGGGAATGGAGGACAGGGGGATGAAATGGTGGAAAAAAATTAACGTTTAATTTATACCGAAAGTCGGGAGTGTAATTTCAGTCGGAATTTTGCAAACGGTCGCGGCAAGTAGAATAAGCTGCCAAAGTTTGGTCACTTCTTTCTAGGGCACCCTGTATAATCGGCTCCGCGAACTTTGTGGAGGTTAACAAGCTCGAAGGTATTTTTGGGTTCACAAACCCGGCCTGAACACTCATTAAAAAACATACTTCGCCTCATTTGCACTCCTTTACGCTCAACTCTCTCAACGTTCCCGGCTTTGTAGGATAACTCGGAACTCGGTGAAACTAATTCTGCCACGGCTGCGATACTCGTGGGAGGGAGTACTCGTTTCGGTGTCCAATTGGAGCAGAAAAAACATAACGTGTCTCCCGCTTCGGAAGATTCTCGAAACCCGGTCTATATCGAACGCTTGAGCCTCAAGTGCATGAGAGCTCCAGTGGAAATCTCAGGGCGATATTTACACTTGGAAGGTTTCCTTAACCCTTCGAGGGCTTCCTGCACGTAAATCCTGGTGGTATCCATCGTCGGAGCATTGTATGGCCAACACGAATTCTGCTCGACTGTCATCGAAACTAATTTCTACCTTTCAAGCCCCCTTTATCTCAAATTCACCTCCCCCCCCCCCCCAACCATACCAATATGGGGACACTAACTGCCCCTACAGTTAACCTTCTTTCCCCAAGCCTCCAGATTCGTCGACTAGTCGCGTCCATTAGCTCGTGAAATCAGGTCGACGTGCTGCAAAGAGGAAAAGAGGCTCTAAAAAAAAAGAGAGACGGAGAAATGGAAAAATGATCGCGAGGACCCTATAAAAATGCCGCGGTTTCTAGTCGACGCGCGAAATGGTTTAATGGCATAGAGGTAGGGGAAGGAGGGAGGATTGAACAAAAAAATTTATATATAATTTTATCGACATATTTAAGGTAGATCCACGGTATGAAAAGATCGATCCAAAATTTCTAGTAAATATTATTCTAATTATCTTAGCAGTGGTTTCCCTTATTGAATTTATTACATTATTTAAAGAAACACATGTCTCCCACACATTTTCATACTTTCCTTATTACCACACACTATAAAAATCCGTAAAACCGCCCATAATCCTTCCCTTCTTCACCTCCCACCCTCTAGCAGCACTACGACGTCCATCTTATTTTTAAACGAGGTTTATAGGTTAAGGGTTTGGTTATAAAACAGCTCTCGTTAAACCTCGCCCATTCCCTCTGGCATAACTGCTGTGTACATATATATTTCATATTTATTTCAGTCATGGGATGTCCTCTCATCAGTCATTATTATCCTAGCTACTGATTTCACCTGCAGGCAGTTCTAATTAAAGTGTTGGAACTCTGTCACTCTCCACAGTGACAGTGCTTTCGATGTCACCGCGAGTTTTCATCCTGACGAGTTGAGAACGTCGAAAACGACGCCAAACCGACAAAGAAATGAATCGAAAAACAGGTTTCACGTCGCTGCGCGGCATTATGGTTGAGCTTATCCCACGCTAATGAGGCAGCCCACGTCATAATGATGGACATAATGGTTTGCGATATCATAGTCGTTCTTTGTATAGCTAATTTTCAATAAATAACCTCTTGTTTCGCGAATATTATATTACTCGCATAAACACACCCCTATTCTACACACTTTTATTTCAAAATACACGATCATCGCGCATCGTTGTATTTACTCGACAATATACCGAGGTAGAATATTTTGTAACCATGACAGTAACAATGTCCTTCGTGTCAGTAATTTCCTTTATATATCCCGATATTCGAATATTCGAATACCTATGCAAAAGTACTTCCCAATTTATTTACGAAATCCGGAACAGTATGCGAGTTCGAAGAATCAATACAACGTTTCATCGAAAAGGGATTCCATAAATTTTCCGTTGATCCTGCTGGCACAGCAGGAAACACGAAACTCTATTCGTTACATTATTTAATGATCGACTTAAAGATGGGAGCTATTAATAAATTATATTAAAAAAAAAAAAAAAAAAAAACAGAAAATAAAAATTAAGAAATACTTGACCGTTTAAATGGAATAACAAGTTTTTGAACATAGACACATTTCTTTGAAAATAGCGTTAAATGGTTTGGGAAACCCAGAGGTAGAGACTCGACTCTCGTAATTCGAAGCATGCAACGTCAACGCAGACAAATTGATCAAAGAATATGATAATAAAATTAGCCAGCTAATTCGAGCAGGAAATTGAATTTGAAGCCTGAGCAATTAAAATGGAAAAACAGTGCGTGGACACAAGTAAATTGCGTTACGAAATCGTCAGGACGAACACGGAGAGTATTAGTCGTTATGGAATAATTTTATTCCATCTCAGTCGCGTCCTTTCTAGATCGCGGCTCGAACGCGTGTCTATTCGCTCGCAAGGGATGGAAAAAGAGTTGGCTCGGCCCGGTTGGAACAATTTCTGTTTACCGAACGGAGCACGGAGCGCGCCCTAGTTCCGCGGCAACCTTGGGAAATTGAATTTGTACTGTGTACTTTATGATTAGTAATCTCCTGTTTACTCGTCCAGCGCGTTGTTATCTCTCTGGTTGCAAGTTTTTCTCGGAAATTAGTGGAAGACGCCAGGTCGGGAGTGGGGGGGGGGGGGGGACAGGAAATGTCAGAGGTGAAAAGGACGCTGAACTCGCCGCATTAGAGGGAAACTTTACTATCCTTTGACTGGAGTTTACGCTCGCTATCTTCTCGTCTTTGCGCTAGCCAAGGTTTCTTGTTATGTCCAGAAATATGGCATAACTGTCTCGTTCTTACCGTGACATCTTCGAAATCGATCGAGCATCTTAGAGAGAGAGAGAGAAATCAGAAATAGACGGAATTTAATTCAAAGAGAGAGAAATCAGAAATAGACGGAATTTAATTCAATCTATTTGTGCATCGTGAAATGTTTCATTCTCCTATACAAAGTCTCATTTTCAATGCTCATTCCACTACGAATATAGAGTAACATTGTTTTTATAGGACCCTTTCTTCTCGAATACGTGCGGCTGGGGAACTTGGTTAGCGTGTCTGACTATTTCCTGCCTATTCTAGTTACGTTTCCAAACATTCTCAGTGACTCGCCATTGCTTTAATTTAAATGGTTTGAAGATACTCAGCTCAGCAACAAATAGATAATACCTAAACGAAACGTCAGACACATTATTCAAGTCGTACTAAAGCGAAGTACCTCCTCTCAGTTTTCAATCAAACTTCACATACTGGTAGACCGACCAAAAGTGAAGACTGTGTTTTCTACGAATGTTTTTCTCAAGCACAGGGAAACAGGGCCACCAGGTGCCCCCGTTTAGATTTTCAATGCACTCTAAACATTCATTCGTCATTATGGCCGACGGCGTGATACACACACCAAATGAAATTCGTCCGTCAACGTAATGACAATAAATTTCTGTCCCGATGTTTTTTCGTCCGTGATTTTCCATCAACCGCCGGGGTAACCGCCAATGGTGGGCACGAGTATTCATTTTCTATGAAAGAGCGAGGAATTAACCGCGAATAACGTTAATAACCCGACGTAAAATAGACCCGCTGCCTGTTTAAATTTAACTGCCCCGGCGAAAACTGCTTCGAAATTGCTTCGCCAAGACCGCGGCTGGAATTCCATTGTACCCGCGGCCCTCCCCCGTGTAATAGAGAGCCGCGGCTGTACCCTCTTTCTCCCCTCTTCTCTTTCTGCTCTCTCTTTCTTCCTCTCTACTCTTTAACTTTACGACGTTCTTCCGACTCGCTCGTTACAATAAACACGCCGTCGCGATGAACGCTTCAGAAGTCACTCCGGAGCGCACTGCCGGTTTTAATATTCCGGCAAAGTGGCCAGGAACAATTACACGACCGGTCCCGGGCTCTTATTAAGAGGACTCCGTGTGTATCCATCGGAAAAGCGAGACCTCGGTTGCGGTTACGCCCCGCCCCTCCAATTCGAATGTCCCGGCTGCCGTGGCAAATATTTGATCTCGCGCATGCACCTCGGGGCCGACGAGTTCCTGCGCCACGCTTGGTAGTCGATGATGAGAAAAACACACGAGTCTGTATGCCTTTTGTGGAGTTCCGTAGTGGGGGATTTTCAAAAATCGAGGAGACGAGTGGTGTTTAATACATTAACGATATTGTATGTAGGCAGTTTTGGTAGGTATCGTTTTTTTAAAAGAGAATAACATGGTATTATTGACTCGTATTTTATCAAACGATGTGGAAGTACCTCTGATCTAGAACATGTAGAAAACCAACATCAATTCTGGAAAAATCATCGCTTGGTACTTAATAAACTCAAGATTCGTAAATTAAGACACTTATTATAAAAAGATTTTCAAAAATTCAATCGACTAAAGACGTCATAAGAACTTGAATTTGTTTTATTAGGGTTAATTTACAGATTTCCATAGCTATCTCTTCTCATCCTTCCAGCTGAAAATTGAGGGAAACAGACAGACTTACCGCGGGATATTTAAAAAAACCTCCTAATTCGAAAGATTGTTCGAGAAATTACTCTCCCCAACGCCACGACGCGACAGTCCCGCGACCCTTGCACGCACACTTCGGCCCGCGATTACTGGGAAATACCCGAGTATCGTAGAATTAACTTCGCAACTTCAACATTGGTTCGGTCGTCGTGGCTGCGCCGAGCTCGTAAATAATAATGAAAGCGGTCGAACGCTAATTGAACGACGTCTTCGACAGAACGCGAACTTTGGAGGTTCCTGTTGCATGTCGTTGAATCGCTAATTAGGTCTTCGGAAGCGGGACCTGAAATCGATTTATTTCCGGGACTGAATGCAGAAGCAGCCTCGGGAACGCCAATTAGACCGATCGAGCGATCACCGATTAATTTACGGCCCATGGATGAGTCTTGTCGTTTCCTTCGATTAACCCATTTGCATCCGTAAGTGGAATAATCCGCGATTGTCAACCATCGCTGACCGTGGGATAATACGCTCGCGGCGATGCTCACTTAATGCCAGTTGATTGTTTGCAAGTGAAGAAAAAAAGAACTTTAAAGCCAACAGTAATAATTTAGACTAGAATAAAACATAAAGGTGGAATTATAGACGATCGAGTGCTAAGTATATTTCACATGATGAGCACAATGTTCGGAAGTGCTAGTAGAATAAGCTAGACATAGTCAGACATGTTAACCAAGGCATCCAAATCGCACGCGTACGAGAGGCATAGTCAATGGTAACATACATACAGCCATATATTAAAAACAAACCAATTCCAAGTGTACAATTCGATTTAAAAGTCTGGTATGAAATTGGAAATTTAGGGCATTCAAGGGTTAATCTAGAGTTATAAATGATCGAATATAAAAATAGAGAAATATAATAATTTCTACACATATATTCCTCGAACCATCTAACCAGGTCTGACCAGTTCTAGAAGTCTTGCTCTACTCTCAACGTCCGACCAGGTACGAACCCATTCTACTTGAGATATCTCCGCAGGTATAGTCTCACCGTCTCATTCTACCTGAAATATTCAACTAAATACAGTTTCATTGTCGTATTCTGTTTGAAAAGTCTGGCCAGATACGGTTTCCCGGCTCGTTCTACTTGAAACGTCTGGCCAGGAAAGGGGACGGTTCCGAGCCATCGACCGTTCGGAGACGTTAACGCGAGCACGTCGACGACACAGAGTAGAACGACGTCGCGGCCGTTTCCGTCCTTTCGCGTAACCGGTCTGGCAATTCGATGGAAGGACAGAGACTGGCACGGCGTGGCACAACGGGAGACGTCGACCACGCTCGCGGGGGAACATTTCGAAGACGAAAACGTATCCATATGGAAATACACGGCACATGCATATGTATGGTTCGCGCGACTTCGTACCAACGCGCAGGGATCGTCGTCGCACGGAGAAACCATCAGTCTAGCAGTAATTTTACGTCGTAAATGGATGTGGTCTGACCGTTAGGTGAATTTCTTACGTGACATCGATCGCCGATACTCGAATGGGTTTCTTTTTCTGATTTCTGGGTGGTTCGTGTGTCATGAAAATGACTGAAACAGACTTCGCCGACCAGAATTCATAGATACTAGTTTTAATCGATACTAATATCGACCGTGATATAACCTGAGTTTAATTGTGAAGATAATTTATAGATCTATCTCCTATAATTTTCACGCAGGGACTGTATATCGTGATTAATATTAGTGTGAGTGATCACTACGTTAAGCATTTCTATGGAGTTTTCCTCATAGTGAAGGAAGGTGTGAATCGCGAAGAACCATTGGATATCTGATTAAAAAGGCAAGGGCCTCCTCCACCTTAATCCTTTCCGAAAATGGGAGATAAAGAGCTTGAGTCGATCGATCTCTACGTGACACAGTTTTGCAGTACGCGTGAAATATTTAGAATGTCTCTATTGGCTCGCGTATATTGTTCCCCGTCCACATCCGCAACCCTTCGGAAAAGTCCTGGGCGGAGGCACATCAGTTTGCGTTAGAAGTTACACTCGAAACTAGGACTAGAATAATTTACAAGTCCCTGGAACTCGGTAAAAGAACAATTCACAACTCGGTAAAAGAACACCTTGGAACTTGCCGAAAGGATGGACTTGGAACTCGGCGAGAAAGCGAACTTGCTATTCGATAAACCGCTGAAATTGTTCGAACTCGTGTTAAACAATCCTGCGTTTTAGAATTCCGAATTTATGTCCATGCAAAATTGGCAGGAATTTAAATCGTTGCTCACACAGAAGAAAACAAAGAACCAACTCCCTAATGCATTCTGCGTAAATTTTGTTATAGGAACTACAAGGAATGATCACTTTCGAACATTTTCTTTATCTTTGAAACGTCACGGTCAGTATCGCTTTAAATATCTCCAAAGAATTCCTTTCCTCTTTGTTTTAAATGTGACGCATACATTGCCCCAGCGGTCCTCCCGAAATGCCGTTTCTCTTGTCCGACGGTTAAGCTTCGTGAAAATGAGGACACCGTTAAGCACCCCGGAATGATTTACCTCCCTTTGGATTATAGCGTTCTTATGTTCTCGCGCGAGCCTCGCCTACATACGTGTTCTTACCAGCACCCGTGTGTTAAAAAATTTATGGGAGGCGTATTTGGAACTGCTATTCGTTATCGACCGGTATTTACCGATTCAAATAAATTAGAATACCTTGAATTATTGGGCTATCAATTCTCTCGCGACATGAATTTTCTTGATTTGCCGCGAAAATGATTGGGTCGTCGCGTAGTGGAACGTTTATCCCATTTAGAATGGCGGTCAGTATGTCTAAATACGAAATGTGAATAATAGTTGAATTATAGTTTGGTAGAATAATTTATAATGATTGTGTAACTTAGTATTTTAGCAATTTGATCCATTCCATTGGCAGAGATCATGGTTGTGTTCGGTAAGTACGTCGCAGTAGAATAGGTCTGCTTTGGCCAGACAGATTGTAACGTTACTTTTAAGTAACTCTAACGTTACTTTTTCTCACTATTATATCAATGGTTTAAACAACAGAATTATATATTCAATAATATCATTGTCACTATTAACCTTCTAAGACCCGTTTTTTTTTATTTCTCAAAAAAGAAATTATATCCTGCTTATACGTGCATTCCTAAATTGATCAATATCTACTCTAAATAATATATATAACTGAATCCTACAAAATCCTATAGAATCTCTGTTATGTAAACAAAATGCTACCTCCTTTATTTCTTCTGGAAAACGAGGAAACAGTTACGAAACGAACTCGAACAATCATTCGGCCGTGTTCGCGCTGCGCCTCCTCAAATGCGGAGCCTCCCCACACGCCTTCGCCATTTTCTCTAATTCAGTTTGCAAGCATCGGTATGCTGCGTGTCTCGCATGTCTTCGAAGCCGTCGCTAAGTAACAGTTCTCGCGCTATTGTTGAAATAGGAGAATCTCGACGCGGGAGGCTCGCGGTACGCGAGACGTTTCGTGGATTCATTGCGACGCATTCCACGTCGAACTATTCGTCTTACGAGGTGGCATGCAATTTGGCGGCGCCGAGGATGCGACTGTCAGAAATCCGGACGCTTCGGTCACAGCTGGATCCTGCATATGTATTCGCGCACGCGACTTCACGCTTCCTCCAAAAAGGACAACGTTGAGATCGATTATTTCCTGCGATTGGTGGCATGGATTTTGTTAACGGGGAAATATAGTATTGTTCGAATGTAACTGAGGGGAGTTTAAGTCATCGTTTTATTGGGAAGGGGAGATTATTGGGGAGATAGGGAATTTTGAGTTTTGGGTTAAAGGGATCAGTAGTTAATTGAATGAATTGAGTGAGAAATTTTTTTTAAGGTGAAGTATTGAGTAGTAAATGAAAAGTTAGGTGGGGTTTAAGTTATCGTTTCGTTGATTTTGGAGTTGTTTACAATCTATGAGATATTGAATCTACAGCTAGATATAAATCAGGGAAAAATATTTTAAGTACGATTTTAAAATTGGTTTATGGCCTAAAACGCATAGCTGATAGGATGTTTTATGGAACCAACGTGACGTATGTTCAATTTCCTCAATCATTAACAAATGGCAACATAGAAATAACTAAATGAAAATCATAGCTACCAATTTCTCTTTATGACTCAGTACCATAATTTTGTACATAGGCTACTCTGGTTCTCATCAAAACAAATTCCTAATAAACGTATGAATTAAATCTTACAAGCTCGCGAACTATGTACATTCTAATTCTCAATCTATTCTCCGTAAACATAGTGTTCCCTCGATGGCCCCTACAATAATGATCGTTCTAACTCGCGTCACTAACGGCGTTCGTCAGTATTCCACTGTAAAAAAAAATGAAGCAGATGACAAAATAGTTCCGTCGGAAATTGCGTGGCGGTTCGAATTTAAAGGGACGCGAGAACGTCGACGGAACGAGTTTTTGCGACACGATGTTTAAAATCACAATTGCACCCGGTTCTCGACGAGTTCTCCAAGAAGATTGCATTCGACGAATGCTTTCATTCTGTTCCGTCGACGATCCAATGCGATTTCTCGTTCCACCCGGTCGCCGGCGTTCCCTCTAAAAGAAGTTTATCGAGGCGGCTACTCCCACGCGCGCATCGAGCTTGCGCTTAAGGTTGCATTTTCTTAAAACTTCTCTAATATTTCCGGTTGGGCCTCCTCCGGTGCACCTCGTTAAAGTCCATTCCCATCGGCGCGACGCCCGTTTCTCGTTGCGCATGTTGACGAAACACTTGGCCTGCAGAACGCCATTAAAAGTTTTCATATATACTTCCCTGTGCATATACGTATATGCACGATACACGAATGCAGGACGGAATCAGGAGAATCGAGGAGGGGGTTAGGTTCTTTTCTCGACCGTGGAGCTTCCTTTAAACGTCTCTGACGAACACTCGAATCACTTAGTCCTGTAGACATTCGACGAAATTATTAGTTTTCAATTTGTCTATTAGAACCACTGCCGCGTTCAAACAAATTATCCACTTGTTGCGCGTCATTAACAATTGCATTGCTTTCGTACGTTATGTTTGGGGAAATAAATTTACCATTTTGAGGGACTCAAACGAAATACTAAGGTTATTAAGTAAGTTTATGTAGGATTGAATATATTGCCCTTGTATTTTCATTTCTATACTTTGTTTTCTATTTACTCGTGTATACCTTTGGTTCATTTTTGCCTATGTTTTCATTATCTTCTTTATTTTAGTTACTTACAACCTGTACGTACTTGAAGAGGATTCATAAATTTGTCGACACTCATCCATAAAGTTAATGCGCGAGACTAAGCATCAGACTCGTGTTTCTCGAAGACCATGCCCTATTTATTCGACGAGATTTACAAGACTGTTCTTATGAGGTGACTTGCATCTATCCGAATAATCCTCGCGGCGCCAAGAATCCCTTTTCCGGCGAAAACAGCGCGCAAGAACACTCAAGAGTTTCAGCGAGGCATGCACTGTGTCGTTCGGTCCACTTTGGTAAGCGTTACTAATGAATGAAAATCCGGATTGAAAACTTTCCTGTCACCCGCGCCACTCTCGAACAATCGGCTTTGGTCCGCTTCTCAAGCACGGACGCGTCGGACAACAACGGTCTCGTTTTTCCATTCCTATTCCCTTCGTCCTCGTTTGAGGAATTATGCCACTTTTGCGGCGAAAAATGAACCGCAATGGTTCTACATAGAATGTTCACAGTGAACTTATCGTATTATTTATATGGAATAGTCAAAGTTACAGTAACAGGTATGTCTAATTAAATGATGAATGCTTACTACATATTAGCTTGTAAGATATAAATATTTGTGATTCTTTATAGTATTTTTAATTATATCTGTAGAATTGAATTATGAAGAATAATACACAAGATTGTATACGTGTATAATACAAAGCACACTCTTATTTTAATTTGTACTTTTATTTGGATGTAGTTGTCTGTTGTTGAAATTTTTGTTTAAAACCCCACCGTGTACTTTATTCACGGAAATAAAATATATCGCAAAAGGCTTACGGTAGCGTAGTAAAAAATTCGTGAAAATACGGTCCGTTTCGACGCCATGAAAGCATAATCCCTTAAAATAAGAACGTCCGTCTTCCGACGACTGCAACGTCCACGCCAGGTGAATACGACGCCCCATATACACGTTCTTCCCGTCCGTTTCACGGTAAATTTTCCCTCCCTGTTTCACTTTTTCACCTTTCGTTCCGCCTTTTTATTTCGTTTCGCTTATATCGGTTTCGCTTCCTTTGAAGCGATGGGAGCGCCGTCAGGTGTCCCGGCTATAATCCTTCGAACTGAACTCGAACGGGACTGCAGGGACGACCCCAAAGGTCGTGGCCAACGGCGCAGAAACGATTCCACGAACCGCACTTGACCGCTCTTTTATTTTCACGGAATTCCACGGATCACCCGATTCGCTAAACCCCGTCCACGGTGGGATTGTCCGACGGCGGACAATGTGGAGAAAATTCTCTAGATTTTAGTTGCGTCGCTGCATCTGGCCCCTGCATCACTCGTTCCCATAGTCGAATTATTCAGAAGCAGAGCGAATAAAGGACCGAGGTATTCGAAAATGGTTACGCTTCACATTCGATACTAGAGCCTTCAAAGGATCGTTAAATATTCAGATTTTTGTTGCGATTTTAGCGTGTAGAAATCTTTAGAAAGGGACGCGAAGGAAATAAGATTATTGAAATTTAGAAAATATATGGGGTACATTCTGCTGTGGGAGTTCTTAAAACTTCGATTTCATCGTAAAATTGTTGGTAAACAACGTCAAAAAAGGGGTTAGTAACAGGGAAAGCATGAAGCATGAAGAGAAGAGCAAATAAAGAATGTCATCCCTTAACGTTTTCCGTTGCCTAAATAATCAAGTCTCCCTTGTGTTAGATTCAGAACCAGCACATCACCTTTTACGCGCAACCTTATACGAGCACCCAATAAATACTTCAAACCATTAATGAATGAAAAGTGTAATAAATATTCTTTTTCCCCCAACCACCGCCAAAAATTGGCCACTTTCGAGCTTTTCGACATCCCTTTCCTTCGCCTTCGGTTTAATTCCGAGGCCAACGCGAAATTCCACGACACCCGGGCGAGGGAGGTACTCACCAACCAGCGTTACACACACAATAGATAATTCGAACGAATTACATCGTGGACATAATGCACCCTAAATTAGCAAAGAATCGCGGACGCGTTGCAACTGCATTTCCGGATGCTGGCTCACGAGCAGAGAAAGGCACTTTGAGAGCGCTCTAATTCGGTACAGAAAATAAATTGTCGGAAGGTGCTCGGCCGTGTCTCTCCTCCCTTCGACCCTCCTCTTTCAAGAAGCACGCCCAGGGACTCGATGGGAGAGAATGGTAGGGCGAAAAACGAAACGGAAACACGGCGGAATTGCGTGAAAAAGCAACGGGCGGAACGGTAGACCGAGTGAGAGAAACAGTGGAACGGGAGGAACAGAGGGGCGATGAGACGGGGAAAAGGTGCTCCCTTTTGCGCAATTTGCCCAAACGTAGGAGCAAATTTTCCCAGTATACAAAAGCGCTCGACGTTTTAAAGCACGGGGGCCACGACTTTCGCGATTGTCGCGTACCCGCACCATCTACCCATTTCTCTTCCTTCAGGACCCTCTGCCAGCCTCCCCCGCAGGGCTGACGCCAGAGTAGCTGGAACCCTGAGTATTATACGGTTGGATACCACGCGAATAATAATTTAATTCGTTCGAAATTTTCAATTATTAATTACTCATTCATCAGAGAAATCCTCACTTTGTGGCTTGTTTGAGAATTGCCGTGGGACTCTCAATTATTATCAATTTTAAAATAGAAAATTTCGAGACATTTTGTGTATACAATGACACTTAGAATACTGAATTGCCTAGTTCATAGCAATAACGTTATCTCCATGAACACGTTGCTCGCCGCGTCACCTATATATGAGTGACAGTGTTTTCCACTGAAGAACTAAAAGAATTAATTATGAGAGTTAAGTGTCAAAGAAAATTAACTTAAATAAAATTCTTGAATTTCGATGAAAATACAAAAATAAGTACCACAGTAAATGTTTGTTTATGAAGTTTCCAATAGTCCGTACAAAAAATTTAATTGCCCTAGAAATTTTCAAAAATGTTACTCTGACAGTCAACGTGTTAATTAGGGAATTTTTCCATACCTTGTCAAAGCACCCCTCGTGCGAATTGTGCCCAAACGAAGCGTTCGTTTTCAGTGGAAGTCGATCCTGACTCCTCGTTCGCGCGTTCAGTGGCGTTAGAGGGTTGCTCGAGTCGTGAAACCACGTACAGGGTGAATCGAGACGAACGAACACGAGCATACGTCGGGAACGTACGCGCGTCCCCCGAGGCTCGCGTTATTTTATGTCGCTTGTGACTCGAGCGTCCCCCCAGCCCCATCCACCCGTTTCCGTTTCCATCACCTGGCAGGCATCGAACGAAACACGAAGACAGAAGCAACGGCCAGAGGGTGAAAAGGAGGCGGAGGCAGAGTGGCGTTCTATGAATACGTTTGGAAGTTCAAACGACTATGTGATTTGCATGTGTCTCCGAGGTGAAGCGAGCTGACGACGAAGGGTGAGTTGTACAGGGGTGCGCGGCGCCCCCTTTCGCTCTAACGCGACAGTCCTGGCGTCGTGCAACCTGTTCCGTCTGAACGCAACCGATGGAATGGTGGAACCTGTATTTTTCTTCGCTCCGATGTCGCTTGCGCTCCGAGGGAACCCCTCGAAGATACTGTATTATTCACTGTGCATATAGACACGCGCGTAATTAGAATACGATTTTCTGAGGATGGCTCCCTGGAGTGGCGTTCGACGTTTCTTGGTAATTGTTTCCGACTAACGAATCGAAAGTGTTTTTATCGATTATATCTTGGGGGGTTTTGTTAAGTGATACAGTGTAACGAAAATGTTCTGTGCGAAGATATTGTAGGGGTGGTGAGCTCGAGGAATAATATATACGGGGATGGGAAATTTCGGATATTTTGTGTGCTAGGAAATTAATGTTGCATGAATATTTATCTAAAAATTTATTCATTTTTAATATTTAACTGAATTGCAGAATAATTTAATAGCTTGATTTAAATTCGAAAATGCTGAAGATAATTTCTGAATTTGTTGCAAAATTGAGAGAAAAATTACGCATACGAAGGAAATAATTTTATTTGTTTGCAAGATTAAATGAAATTCACGCAGTAGTTAAATTTAATCGCTAAGAATCCTTTAAAGGTGACTGTTTGGTACAAATTATAATATGAAGTATTAATAAACATAAGAAAATCATATGTAACATTTATTTTATACAACATAATATTGAAAATATAAACACGTATAAACATTTACTTGTGTTAGGCTACATTATTCAATTTAAATCTTTAAACCATCTTTGAGAATTTTTTTACTATTATACGTTTAAAAATTTGTAAACGGTACTCTCCAGAGGTTTCCAGGATGTATACTTTGTACGATAACATCTTCGTCTTAATATTGTATTAAGGGTTGTCGAACCAGCTTAACTCGATTGGGATAACGTATTCGATAGATTGGAAACCCCAATAAACATACCGACCCGCTTCATATCAGTAATAGCAATCAGAAGCTCTCGACGTGACTGACACGTGAATGGACAGTAGAACGTGACCTGCTTATGGTCAGACATACACCCAATATATCTGTTTCGACCTGGGCCAGCAGATACTTCTTACGATCTTCAAGGGTAACTAGAAATGACCTAGAAAGGTTTAAGGGTGAAATTACGAATCGAATCTCTCCAATAAGAAAGAATTTGGGAAAAATTATTTTAATCCAAACCTGAGAATTGTTGAAAAGTAAATAAAAATTAAACTTAAATCACGAGACTCGATGACCCAGGTGTACCAGAAACTAAAAATTAAATGTTAAAATGTGCCATTGAAATAAAAGACGACAGTTACCTCGCAGACGCTGGAACTAAAAAGATGATCCGAATGAATCCTAGCGCACTCCAAGGTTTGTATGAGAAGTGCTCCGAGGGAAAGGGGAGGGGACAGTATGTAATTGCAAAGCGGAATTTATCTCTACGGTAAACGTAATCTCTACGTCAGCTCGCGTACAAGAATTCCGTCGCGGAGGTCTCCTCCCATCTGTTGCGAACCGTCCCAAGCATCCAGAGTCATCGTTGGCTCGGAGTGCACGGCCACTCATAGGTGCTTTAAATCGCCGTTCGCCGTGAAAGGAGCGCACAAATCATCAAGGATGCTTGCGACATCAGTGCTTGTAATTCACCGCGTACACGTGCAGTTCCGAACGATAGGTCGAGGAACGCATGAATGCCGCCCGAAGACTCGACTCTGAATATTTCATTGAAAGTTCTTACAACTTCGGAGCGGTTACCTCGACTCGCGAGATA
Organism: Hylaeus anthracinus; assembly: GCF_026225885.1. Classification (NCBI taxonomy): domain Eukaryota; kingdom Metazoa; phylum Arthropoda; class Insecta; order Hymenoptera; family Colletidae; genus Hylaeus; species Hylaeus anthracinus. The sequence goes on from NW_026535289.1 coordinate 8,023,978, forward strand.
TACTTGTTCCCTTGAATCGCTGGCGTATCCAACGAACATGTAAAAAGGGAAAGAGATCGCGTTTCAATGCAAATTGAATCTCGTATTCCTGTTTTCGTCGCAGATCTTTAAAATCCGCGATGTATCTTCTTCCGAGAGCGGCAGCCATTACGGTCGCGAGAAGAGGAAGAGCAGGATTCGTGGAGGACGTGAATCGAGTGAATCGAGGAGGGATGGCTCTTTTCAAAAATTGATTTTTATCTAGCGTTTTTATGCTGCTTGGTGTTTTGAACATATGTGCACCAGAATATTCTGAATTTTGGAAAGAATATTTTTAAAGACGACCATTATGTGTCGACTAAAAATGTTTCGAAATGATCGATAAGGGTTGAATTTTGACTGAAATTGAAAAGTATCGATGCCTGTACACAAGAATGAACGAATGTGGCAAATAAAAAATATATAAAAAAATGTGGTGAACGACTTCAACCTCAAACGGAGGAATAGATGGATACTAAGAGGTACCCGTATAAATATTCCTATAGCTGGATTAATGTTTCTTACGGATGGATTAGTAACGAACCTTAATAGTATCCACAAACTGGTGGTTTCCATCAATCTCCACAAGGGTAGCGATGTTTATTGCCAGGATTCTTTGCTTTATTTCCGCGGAGAGCAAAAGCGTTGGATCGACTTAACCTGCCAGGACGGCTTACTCGGAAGGATTTCCCTAAGAGGATTGATTGAAAGGGAAAAATAGGGGGACGATTTAATCGACCAGAAGTGAGCTCGCGATAGCGAGGCTACTGAAGCCAATGAGAGGACGTACAAGGCCGACTCTGTTAAATTTTAGCTAAAATCAGAGGTTCCCCATGGGTCCTATTAGTGCATTATTATTTATTCTATTCATAAATGATAGAGAATAATATTTATAAAATCTCAATGCTTTATTTGAACTTCCCAAAGACAGACCTTTTAAAATAAGATGAAAGCTATATATTGGCACGACGGTAATAATTCGATTATGAATACAGGTAATAATATATTTATAAAAATTGCAGGCTCGTATTCTTGAGATTAACAACGATTGATGCGTGACTCGCCATTCGCTGGAAGATTTCACGATTGATCCCGAAACGATTGAAAATGCGTCTTCCGCAAGAAGCAATCGGACCGTCGATCCCTTCTCATCTCGATAATGTAAATTTATTCGCGCCGATTAATCCTTCGCGCAGGATTACATCCGTCTCTTCGCGGACTTATTCCAACTAACGTGGATTTTTAACGTCCAACGAAAACTTTAATGGGAAGATTATAGCACTCGGAAGAATATCCTCGTGGAACATCAAACTCGAATGAAATTGAAACACCGACGGAATAGTCGGCGGACTAATAAGCGTAGCGATTGGAAAAGTAATTAGAAAATAATTATTTGTCTTCGTTTTGAGTCACTGACTCCGATGGAAGCGAATAGGTTAATGAACAAAATATTGGAATATAACTGAGGATAGGAAGTAAGGAATTGTACTTTTAATGAGAAAGAGTCTTTAAAACTGCTCTTAAAATGGCGAATCAAACACTAATTTAATAAATACTCGATGGCAATATGTAACCAAGATTGAAGAAAATGATTTATCTAATATTTTTAACTGCTACGGTACGAATTTCCCGATCGTTTTGCAATACCGAGCGACTCATTCACGAATTCACGCCTCTCGTAGAAAGTGTCAAGGTAGTTCACCATTGAAGTGCTATCATATGCCTTTCAAAATGGAAGTTTGCTGTCGCGACAAAATGTCTTCAGAAAGGAGTTCATCGAGCCAGCCGCTATAGATGTCAAATATTTCGCTGAACGCTACAGAATCGAAGTATAATAAATCCAATACAGCAAAGAGCAACAAAAATTCCAATTTCGAGGTTCTTTAATATCCGTTCCATTCGAAATATCGATACCGGCGATACCGTATTAATATTCATCTACATATATTATTATTACAAACGCGAGTTGGTTGCGGTGCCAAATATACAGAGTGATCGAATAATACCAGGACAAAAACAAAGTATCAGCATCTCGGAAGAATCGATTCTTCGGCAAGAGAAAATAATTAAGAATTGAATTCAACTTTCGAACTATTCTATTTTCATAGATCAGGCTAACGCTCATCTAGAATAAAGGGTCATTTGAGGACTCTATTGATGTTATATGAAACTGTTTTTCCCCTAGTTGTATGTCTTGTACACATAATTCTAATATTTCTAAAAATTAGCAAAATAGATTGAGGCTTATCTGGGTTAAAGTGTCCTGTTTCTACTGGTTCACCCTGTATATCGAGGCTTCTCGCGTCGACGACGCCAGCTCGATCATTGAATTTCATTACTCTGAATAGATTCGACCGACGAAGGAGTATGATCGAAAGATTGAAAGCCCTTTATAATACCCGAGCCTTATTAACCTCTCGAATTTACATTTCCGCGGCGCGCGAGCATTGTGCGCCAGAATCGCGAAACGTCATCGAGGGGCACCGATTCCTTTCCCCGCGCCTCTTCCACCCACCAACGTCCGTCCATTGTACCCAATTCCACTGCGAATCCAAAAGGCAGCTTTTAACCCATTCGCTGCCGAATAAAATTAGTTGCATTTGTTATGGATAACCCAGAAACTCTATATCTACAGTAACATACTTTAATTGTTTGAAATTGGTTTGCACTTCGTGTAAATAGTCCAAAGATACGTTCGGTATGTATTGATAATAAATCACATGAAAAAATGAGAATTAAATGGTATGTTTCAGGATCATGCAACCAATCGTTGGGGATGGAGTCTGGTCGCATACCGGATTCAGCCATCACGGCGTCCTCGTCGTATGTGGCGAACGTGGGTCCACGGAATGCCAGGTGAGTATTTGTGTTAAGTATCTTGGGTAGTATTTCTCTTTGGAAGCTCCAGAACATTTTTCACAATTTTATTTACATACGACTTCGTTTTCATCGTATTTTTCAAGCTTTTTCAAGAAAGCTTGATTTACACATGTATACCTCCCTACATGACAGTTTATGATAAATTTAGAATCGATTAGAATCGTGAAACGTATATTTATATATGAATAAAAACGAATGTTAGGTTGAAAAGTTCCATTAATATGAGCGACACATTTGGTGTGACATCACTGATTATTTTTGCTCTTATAAAACATATTTTTAGAGGGATTGTATTTTATTCAGGTGTGATTTTTCTTGTGGCGTTACATTAATTTGGCCACGTCCGTACGTGGCGCATTAAACGACGTCGCGACTGACTTTCCAACGTGTCGCCGCCAAGAGGACGGATCAAACTGGCCCACGACAGACACGCTTTCCACATTAACTGTCTGCCACGGAAGCTGCTTGCTCCTCTTTCTCCACGTTTCACCCCCGTTTGCTCGTTTTTCTTCTTTTTCTTTGTGCCGTTTCTCCGACTCGACCTTTCAACTACCACGGCGTTCACGAACGGATGAATTTTTATTTTAAAATAACGAGCGTTTAGAGTGAATGTTTTTAAATGATAGGGGGATCAAATATTTTCCCAGGTGCATCGTAGCACGAAGACGCTTGTGTCTTCCATGGCGATCAATATTTTTTTACGAAAATTGCGAGGAATATTATTCGAAGTGTGTTCTTTTAACAGATATATAAAAGAACTAGATTAAACATCTCACGTGATCATCAAAAATTCTCTCTTGTCGGCACTCTTTCAATTCCAAGACTATTTTGACCGTCCACAAAATTTGTATTTAAATACAAACATCAAAATACAACTAAAAAGGGAATCCTTTGTTCCACAAAAATTGCAATCAGAGACATAAATTAAACATATATTTCACCTCCGACGAATACAAAATCTCGCCTCAAGTTTCGTCAAATAAACGTGACAAACAAATTCTTCGTCTCGAATACAAATTTTCTAGCTCGACTACTTTGCGTGCAGTTAATTTTGCTTTTAATCGTATTCGACCAATCACGGTCGACGCGTTCACGGATGAAATTAATCGAAGGCCCGGCGCCGCCTCGCTTCGCGCGACGTCTGCGAAAACTGGTAGAGGAAGAGCTCTGTACGCCCACCCTCGGAACGGAGTAACGCGCGACATTGGCAGCTTTGAGGGAAAAATATTATCCCACGGTAATTGCGTTGTTATTGGGTAAATGCGGCACGAATGCAATTCGCGTGATCGAGTATCGAGCGCGACCTTGCTCGCCTGCTGAACGTGTACTTTTCGCCGATTTTCCCTGGAAAACAGGACTCGCGCTCGTGTTTGAGCGATTACACGGTTTTGGCTCCGATTCCGCGTCGCGCTATGTTTCCCAACGGTGTATCCAAGTGGATAACCGAATGTATCGTTGGCTGGATAGATGGATAGGTATTTATTAGCCTGTGGCAACGATATACCCTACGGACGTGAAACGAATCGGTATATAATGGGTTACGATCATAATGTAGTGCTGGATCGATAGTGACAACAGAGGGAGAAGAGTAATGGAATAGTCGCTTGAGAGGTTTGGAAAATTTAGGGACACTTAAGGGATTTTTTAGCGAGGAAACTAATGAACGTGGCGATTCTTAATTTTGTATGTATATTTGTTTATACCTTTCCGAGGTATAGGAATTTTGTCAATGCTATTAATAGATTTCTGTTACATGACTTAATTGTATTGTGACTGCGTCTCGAGATGAGTAAAATAAAAATAGAATTTCAAGTTTAGGATGAAATACTGGTTAGGTGAGTTAGTAAAAATTTAATTGTTTAATCGAATAAACATCATGGATAGGTTGTTACTCGTTGGTTTTATTCGCCATCTATTAATCGAATGAAATATATTGCCTGTGTCTGATTGATACGAACGTCGTCTACTTGAACACGATCCCCAGTGAATTCAGTAGTAGTAACCAGACTGTGGTCAGACCGGCGAAGGCGCCTTGCAAGCGAACACCAGTCGAACAACCTAGCCTTCAAGGGGCACGTCAAACGCTGTCGTAAGTCGTTACCAAACCGTGAAACTACTCGGAAATGTTGAATTGCAATAAATGCATACTTAATAAATTTCTAATTAAACGATTAGGATATTCAATTAGTAAATTCCTTAAAAATGTTCAACATTATGAAGATACGCGATTGTTTAAGTGTCCAAGTTCCTAAAACATGTATCAAACAATTTTCTAATCATCCAACGAATACAAGGTACTAAGTATAGTAACAAGTACTAAGTGTTAACTACTCAGCCAATAGACGCAGGAAAAACGCAGGGCGAGTATCTGATCAGCTGGCAAGTTAACTTCGTTATTAGGTACGAATAATGGGAGGGCCGATAAGTGGTGAAAGTTTAGCGAAGTTCCGGTCGAATCGATTTAGGACGAACGTGGAACATCGACGACCGAGGGGCTAGCGGAGGGCAAACAGAGAAGAGAGACATGAAAAAGAACTGAATCCCGGATTCGGTGTTTGAGTACACTTCCCTCGGAGTCAGAGAAGTTCTTAAAACCGGCGAATGGCCTGGTGAATTGTTCTTCCCTGTTCGAACGATTTCTTAATGCCCAAGGAAGGCTATAATTGTGACTAGGTAGCCTATTCGCTCGATGAGTTTATGAAACGTTAACTCCTCGATAACGATACATTTTTCTCGAAGTATAATCAATTTCTGATGGTATAATAAAAAGTTTTCATTCCTAATATTGTAATTTACATTGCACCAAATACTACTCTTTACGTGAATTCAAAACTGGGAACGCATTTTGTACTCGTCAATATTCTAAAAAACACATAAGGTGTTAAGAGGTAGAATTATATTAGTAAAGTAATTAATCAATTGGTATTTTTCATTTGGAATCACTGGATGAGCCGCCAATCCCCATTTTCACGGTTCTGGTTTAATAATAACTGGCTTATTATTCGATCAAATCGTATGAACGAAATCACATACTACCTTCGCGAGTGTGCTGTTTAACACAAAAATTTTCAATTTGGTACGTGACGTAATCAATCTCAAAAAAGAAAGCTCGAGTATTATCTATTTTTACGAGTGCTACCGCTCCAGGCTCGCCCAGGGCGCGAGCCGAAATATAATATCAATTAATTATGTCTGTCCAATTCGAGGGAAAAATTACCACCGGTCATTGTAACGGGAGATATGGTGAAACGATCCGTGAATCGAGCGCGGACGAATTTGACGTCGCTACATTTTCGGTACGATTATTATTGTGCAATTTCAACCATTCTCCATGGGAGACGAATTTTCAATGGAAATGGAAATTGCATTTACATGCCTCTTTTAAGCAACATCGCCGCTGAAATTTTAATTCTTGATACCGGACGAATCAATATTTTACGCGTTTCATCCATCGATTCCGAAACTGTTTATATTTTAAGAAAATTTCGTCGATAATAAGATTCACGAATCTGTCGTTTTCATGCTCTCCACTTCTATCACTCAAAAGCTTAGTAAACCTTTGAATGTACATAGCTTTAAATAAATTCACAATTAAGTCAAACAGAAATACACTAAATTTGAAACTTCGCTCGCAAGAAAATTTCCTACCACTTGACCCAGTAACGAAAAAGAAGGCTATGCACGACTGCCCCAAACGAGCTGAACCGTTTAAGCACTAAAGAAGTTGAACTATAATCGTATAGTATCCCTTTAATAACATGACCAAACCTTGAAAAAATTCTGATTAAACTTCAAAGCTTCGCGAAGTTTTTAGTGAACCCGAACCCACAGTCTCGAGATTTCTGCTCTCGCTGCAATAATTAATTTATTCTTTCTTCCAAGAAGAGGGTAACCTCGTGTTAATTTTTTCGAAAAATTGTGTCAAAAACAGATTGCGGAAGGAGAGAGCCGGTGGTGGCTGGTGCCCGAAGAGCCAGGTAGAAAGAGGGGTTCGCGAGTGGCTCCAAGTGGATCTGCCAGGACCTCACGTGATCACCGGTGTACAGAGTCAGGGTCGTTACGATCACGGCCGTGGCCTGGAATACGTCGAGAAGTACACCCTCGAGTATCGACGTCCTGGGTTTACCGAGTGGCGGCGATATAAGCGCTGGGATAACAAGGAGGTACGTGACAGGGTGTGGGGTACAGACGTGTGTTGACAGTGGCGAAGAAGTACAAGTCAAGTCGAACGATACCGAATAACGTGGCCGCAATCAACCGTCCCCCTTATTTTCCTTTCGCGAATTAGTCACGGGTTTGTTCACCGCTACAGAAGCGATCCTGGCAAATTGAACGTGGCGCGATCAAAGTGGGTCAGTGAGGCTCTCGTGTGCCTTCCCACGGTTGAAATTAGGAAAATTCTTATGTAGAAACAAATTTTAAAGGAGGTATAAACAACGAAGTATTTTCGAAATAATTGGCTTCATTTTTTCCATTGTTAGTTTCATTGACGTGAAGATATTTGTTTTGAGGGGTTTGAGGTTTGTGTTACTTAGTTCTATTAAGAAAGGGTTACGTGCAGTACAAAACTATGCTAAAGGAAACCTAAATCACAAATTAAACAAAATGTAGAAATAGTTGACTTATATATGGGTAATGTGATATGTTCATTATGAGTACTGATAAGTGGAAATGCACTTTGCTAAGATTCTTGTGTTTTTATGTTTAACTTAAAATTGGATGCTTGTTGATCGAGAAATTGGAAGTTAATTTGAATTATTATACGTGTGCAGGTAAATTGGAATAATACACATTTCGAGAATTTTTGAATTGCTGCCCGTATAACGCGCCTTGAATCGAGCAATTATTTATGTAAACGAAACAAACAGTAAATATTCGGTATTTGACACGGAAATCGAAGTTTATATATCACGATCCAAACGCCGCGATACACCCAAAAAGTGCAGTTGCACCCTCTTCTTAAGTTTCAATTCTTTTTCTATCTCTGTCAAATTATGAATTTATTTGAACATCCACGGTCTCTACATAAGACTAAATTAGAATACGATCTCATCATGTATGCACAAGACTACATCAAGATTGGGCAATTGCACCCGAATTCTTCTGAATTCGTTCCGATGAACGAATTACATACTTGATTATAACCGATCAATCCGATATTACTCACGGCTGGTGACGTCGTAGTCGGATAATTTATGCAATCCGTATTAGACGGGTGCATCAACCGTAGCATTACCTTCGTCCCGGCGCAATCATGATCTACGTCTAAACGACGCGGACGCGCGCCAGACCTGAGATTCCAAGCTAAGTTGATTAACATCGACGTCGATTCGACATTCCCCAGGTTGGTGAATCGCGTTCGCCGTCTCTCGGGTGTTCGCGAATCGCGAAACGACGGATCGACGCCTATTGTTGGTCGGATACAAAATCGTTTCACGAGCGCTCGGGCTAAAATAATCGTATGGCGGCTCTTGCGGAAACTGTTACTCGACTCGCGGCGACGCGGGCCCATTAATCCCGCTGTGTAATTAAATCAGCTGAATTATCGCAATTACCTCGATAATTATACGGCGTTGGGTATATATATCGTGGAAACACGGCACGGCTACAGATTTACTTACGATTTATTGATTGGATATATTTTATCGCAAGAATCCCAATGATCTTTTAATTTGCCTCATTTTCCGCGATATTGTTCATCCGAAGCAGCAGAATCGATGTGTGTATGGAAAACAGATTTTCAGAAAATCTGAGCTCTCTGTATTTTGTTATTTTCTTTGGATTTATTTGCAGATGAGTCGGGTTATTAAAAATTAGAATGCAAGTTAATTTGAACATTGGGATATGTATCTTGTAATATCGTGAGTCGGTTTTGCATGATACGACTAAGTACCGCTCTAGATATTTTTCTTTGTCTTTTTCTAGGTTTTGGTGGGTAACAACGACACCGCCACCGTGGTGTCCCATGAATTAGTGCCGCCGATCTTCGCCAGCCAGATTCGCATTTTGCCCTACTCCGAGCACAGGCGGACCGTGTGCCTTCGAATCGAGCTGAGAGGTTGTCAGGACAATGGTGAGCGTCTAATAAATTTATCTTTTACGAGTCCATTCCTTAGGATTATTTATACAAGTACATTCCTTCTATAAGTAAATAAATACTCAGAATTAGTTCACTTCTAAGCATTCATTCTGAAATGACACGCTAGTCACTTCAAATGCTGAAAGATTCGAACGGTAAGGCCAGGAAGTAACGTGCCTCGGTAAATTTGCAATTCCACTGTAAGGTGGAGGTACTGGACAGTCGGCGATTAATTTCCAAATTGCAATTTCATTCAATTTGGCCGACAAGACGACTGCAAAGGGAATCCAGGGCGCCGCGGAGTCGGACTGCGACTCTGATTCCCATTAACGCTCTTAACAACGTTATACGAGAGCGAGATCATTGGCTGCCTCCCGCTCGAACGGCCTGTTCATTTATTTTCGACCCACTTCTGCTACTTGAGCGCGTTTAATGGAATCGATGCCGCGGACATTGTTCCGAACGTGAAACAGGTCTGCGACGGACAGCGTCGCGTTCTAGTGCCACGCAATTCCTCGGATATCCTGTGCACGCAGCGTGTTCGCAACTCTGAAAACTTTCGAACGTCCGCTCCACATCGGACGACGCCTGAATACCGCGGCTTCTATGAGTAGAATTCCGTGTCGTCGAGTAATAAGGGAACTGGGGGCGACATGGGCGTGAGTCGAGTCTAGTATTAAAAATAAATGGTAAAGGAGCAGGTAACAGGTAATAAATAAACAACTAAATAAATATAAATAAATAAATATGTAAAATAAATATGCAAGGGTAGCTACATTTTGTGATTTTAGGTTCTCAATTCTCGATATTGTTTGGATCCATTTGACGATACCAGAAATTGAATTGTATTTTATGAACAGAAAATTGCTCTTCCGCTATTTTTTTTATATTTATTAATTACTTAATTGTTCGAATCATTTCCAAGTAAAATAAGAACGTAAGTGTATAATATTTATCAATAAACGCATAGACAGTAATAATGAAAGTGCAACCTTGATATTCGACAAAGTACATGCATCGAAGACTATCGATAAAAACAGAATCATCTCGAGAGCAAGTTGAAGATTTGAAAGGGTGGAAGGCACATTTTTTCAGTCCACTCCGCGTAATATCTGAGACGCACGAACGCGGAGTGTTTTCTCAATGCTTTCAAACGAGCAAAGCCTCGAACGATGAATCAATTGACCCACATTTCGCGTACAACGAGTATTAATATTTATGAACGACACGTATACACCGAGATTAAATACAATTTTCGTGGAGTGCTGTATTTAATAAGTCGCCGTGAAATAGGGAAGTATGAATGCTAATTAAAAGCGAGCAATAGTGGCGGCCACGAGTTAGAAGACGCGAAGCAGCGAGATAAAAGCGAAAGAGTCCTTCAATTTTACATCGCCGTCCTTATCGCGCAAAAATTAACCTTATACTTGTCTCTTCCCCTCGTCCCATCCCTTTGTTTGTTCATCCACCCATTCTCTCTCTCTCTCTCTCTCTCTATATATATATATATATATATATATATATATATATATATATATATATTTAGAAACTAAAATCCCTCCGTGGTGGATAACAATTTTTCCGAAAGCTATTTTTTGACGTTTCAATCTGACGAAAAATAATCGGAACGGCAACACACAAAGCAGCCGTTTCGCGATTCTGTCGCATGTAACGAGTTTCCTTTATGCAGGGGCACTTTTATCGCACGATTAAATAAACTCTCCACTCCTGTTTGTTACTTACCGAAGTAAAAAGTCAAACAAAATGAAACTCTGTAATTGTTCCCGTTCACTCAGGGGTTGCTTTTTAACCAACACACGGTGTGTTCCAGTATCCAATTTTATCGCTAAAAAGCTGAGGGATTGTCCATTTATAAAAGTGAAGCCTTCACAGGTCTACACAGAAACTATTCTATGTCAGAAACCATACGATTCTTTAGTGGAACTTTTACTCCTATCATCCAGTACAGAAAAGATTCAACCCTTTCGAACCAGATATCCATTGTAATCTACGCGATCTATGAGAATATTTTTTACTCCAAAAGTATTGATTTTTTAACTCATTCACTGCCAACTACGATCTATCTTATACTATGCATAACAAATTTGCAAATTGTATATAATAATAATTTTGTTTCAAACAACAAATTTAATTTCACTCTTTAATATCAAAATAATAACGTTGATTACACATCTGTATTGAATTTTTGCGGCCAAAGTGAAACGCTCTAAATTTACCTAACAGTCATACGGGTAAAAGTAGTTAATGTTACGAAATTACAATTCAGTTGGTTTTTTACAATGATGCACTCTAAGCAGGAGCCTTAAAAACAATATTTTATTTGTGAAATATGAAAAGCGCGTTCCAGGAACGAGGAGGTAATCCTGTGTACCGAGTCACCAAGTATAATCTACCCCCGAAAAGCAGACTCCAGTTGGGGAGAGAAACTTTTCGTACACGGTTGTTAATTGTTTTCATTATAATATTCCGAGGATGCAGTGTTCCATTGTAGCCGACCCGGCACGATGAAAAGGAGAAACTTACACCATAGAACTTTCGGCTCGGGTCCGACAGGGGGCTCGGTTCGAAACTGGAAAGCGGCGTGGGCCTTTCCATCCCCCCGTGACGCAAACTTTACAACGAAAGAGGCACACGCGAAGATACACAGAGGAAACGGAAGGAACAAATTCGCACACATTCCTCCAATATTTTTCCTCTCGGTATCATGAAAATCTCTTCGATTTCGGAGTGTTCTCGTAACACGTACTTCCGCCACGTACTTACTTTTTGCCAGGGGGAAACGACTTCTGTAAGAGGAGAACGACCGCAACGGTTTACCTCCCTGGGATGTAGAACTCTCTACGGTTCTGGATCCACCGTGTAGAATAAGATTGTCGAATGATTTACATTCCTCGCGAGCACGGGTCGAGCATTTTATTTTGTGTGGGGAACATTTTCGGCTCTTCTCTTTTCATTCAACCGCTGCAGAATGTGTTCAGGTTTAGAAATGAATGTAATAGGTGCACTCTTTTTTACGAATTTTTTGAGAACATTACAAGCTTTCGGATTTGTCAAGTTTACCAAGGGCGATTAAAGAGAAAGAGTTGCATAGATGATATTTGAGAGCAGAAATAAAGTATTTCTTGGAAGAAATTGGAACTTTAGCAACTTTACAGTGATATAGATGGCGGTAAGTGATAATCTCTCGATCCTGAAGATTAATAAATACTCGTTATCGTGTGAATTAAAACGCTTGCGCTTGTTACGAGAAAGTCTGGTAACACCGACTATCAGTCTTGTCTGACACGAAAGTCCCGTAGACCCCGACCGTCGATGATTTCTGGCCCCAGTCACGGCAGCTAGAGCACGATAGCAATTTTCATTTATATCGGTGGAATGACATTTGCACCAATGACTCTCACGGGTCGACAGCGTTTAAGGAGAACAACTACGGTGAAAAGCTGCGAGAAACGTGTGCGAAAACATCGAGGGTTAAGGAGGGCTAGCTCGAAACAGGCGACACGAGAGGTTTAGCGCTATAAGAAGTGTTCGGAGCGTGTGAGATCGGGCTCTAGTGGGCGGGAATGTCGGATTTATGGGGGCCGTGCACGACATCTGGTTAAAACAACGCTCAACGCCGTGCCTCCGGCCAATGAACACGAACGATTACTCCCAAAACGCGGGCACCAAAGTGGAAACACGTTCGACGCCGAAACCCACTCGCATCTCTCACTCGCGAGCAGAGTAAGCGCGATAACAGCAAAGGAAAAATAAAATTAAAATTATGGGGTGATTATTTTCTACCTAGCGTTCCTTGGGGAAAAATTTAGAATTAATCGTGGGCATATTTGTATTGTACGCAACATTAACCCTTTATGAGAACCAGGTCACTGGTTCTGCCCTATAAAGGGTTGTGGCGGACTGTGTGCCGAAACAGAGGCCTGGGTATGTGTGAGTGAACGAACTCGTGGCCCGTCAATAATGATGTCGCGGGAACCGCACATCGGTCGGAGGAGCGATCGGCAGAACCTCCGATCGAGGAGTACATGTATCGCCGAATCAATCGGCTCGCACCTAAGCTAGGAGCATGATATTAAATTTTATTGATATTACTGTTATAAAGCATTCGCATTTATTCACGTTTACATCCCAAAGGGTTAAAAACTGGTCGGTACAAAGCTGTCTTATAAGATGTTTCTTCGACAAAATATTTGTCGCAAATTGCAGTAATTTTCCATTCACGAGTGAATGCCGCGACGGGGGTAACATGCCCCGTTTTCAACGGTGGCAAGGGGGCGAAAGTGGCTGTCGAAAATGACCCAGCCGCGAACGAGGAACGCTGAAGGAGCGGATTGATTTCGAAACTTGTTACGAGTGCACTCTTCGCTTTTGAGAGCGACTTCCCGAGAAATTGCTCTAACGACACTCGATGGAACTTCGTAATAATTTGGGCGGGCGGCCGCGGGGGGAAGATTGCCAACGTAGATTAGATTAGCGAATTCCCGAATTACAGAGTAAAGTCGCGGTAACGCCGGGTATGGAGTTCGCGCGAGGCGTGCGTTTAATACGTATGTTGCGAAAATTGGTCGACTATCGACGGGCAGGGTCGTTAATGGATTCCGAAACTGATAGAAAGTAGGGAACAGTGCCGTGCCTATGCGCACCAACGTCAAACGGGGTGACTTTGCACGAGAACTTTGGTGGAACAGTGGCTTTTGTCCCGATAGATTACTAACGTCGCTACACAGCTCCTGTAATACAAACATTTCGTTCTAACTTGACAGCAAGGGAGAAATAGCTCTCTTTATTAAAATAGATTGAATATTCTTCTTTGTGTTGATATTTAATTAAGTAGCTTTGTAGCAGCAAGAAGAATATTAAAATATTTTACGACTATTATCACAACTACTTGTGTCTTACACAATATAATAATGTAAATAGAACGTTGAGATCAATGAAATTAAATACAAAATATCAGAACAGAAGACGTATTAACAAAGAAAAATGGCATTGTTTTTTGTAACGAACATCAATTATTAAAATTTGTTTGATCATTTTACTCAACTAGCATCCTGTTAACTCACTAAACTAATATATCGCCTAATCAAGTCAACAAACATTATCAACATAATTTAAATAAAAAAATTCAAAGTGAAGCACTTCCCATTCCCCAGAGTACTACCATCTTAAACACATCTGAAGAACCCTGGCTTCGAAAGCTAAAAAATTCAGATTGCTCTGTATCATGGAACTTCTGCATCATCCCCTAACAAGCTACCCCCATGCGATGCATGCATTCGCCAACTTCCGTTTGACCTGAATTCAAATAAGACGGCCGGTTTTTCCGTCCAGAGTTACGATTCGAAATTTTCTTCGCGCGGCAGCCAACGGACGCCCCGAAACTCGCTTGACCGCATCGCGTGACACGGTCTACCAACCGCGGACGTATGCACCGTGAAATATTAAGAGTAGTTAGGCGATTCTGAGCACGGCACAGCGAAGTGGCCGCGGCGTCGTTTTTGCTCGTTCATTATTAATTTTCTCACAGCGAGCACTCAACCCCTCGACACGCTCGCGACACTACGCGCGAATAATAATATCCGTGACCCGTTTGACAACTGACCCCACTCCCTTTTCCTTGCGGAACAACTTGTTCAATAATTCTTGGAATCCTGCGTTGCGAAACTTGTCCATCGATTGGGATAAGTTATTCGAGCCTGGAGTTTTTACTCAGGGATTCTGTTTTAGCGAGAAGCTTTCGAATGTGGGTCAAATGTGTGGTAGAATGATATGGAGTGCTTCGATTTGGAGGGTATACGCTAGGGATAGTAGTAGGAGTGAGCTTTGTAGAGCTAGTAGCTGGTAGTTATATTTAATTTGATAAATCTATGTAAATAGCAATATAGCTACAGTAAAAATGGAGGAGTTAAAATTTTCAATTTGTCGGTCTAGACACCACTATTTTTAAAGTATTCTAAAGTCAATGCGCGAGAAGAGTACCACTCCCCCTCTTGATCAATAGTATTCAGCAAAACACGCGTTTAAAGACACTACCAGCGTCAAAGTTCCTACTACAGGTGGAGTCTGTCACATTCTCCTCACGAACCAACAGTACCCTCAACAGGTTCTCGTATACATCCCTGTAACGCTCAAAGAGCATACTGTCAAGTACACTCTCGCAAATTGCAATCGAAAAGAAAGTCAATTTTTTAAACTCGCCACCGAGAACCCCTCCTTATCCTCTCAAAAGTTCACCGTGAGAGTCTCTTTGAGATCTCGAAGTAATCCCCTATCGTTTGGGCATGGAAAAGTAAACTGGTTGGCGAAACAATACCGTCGACCAGGTGATTCTTCCTTTTCTTCGCCCAGCTCGCGACACCCTCGCGTTCTCTTTGTTTCTCTAGGCAAGAGAACAACGCGTAAGTCGGCCGAATCGAGTTTGCTTTAAAGGAGAAGCATTGTCTCCGAGAAGTTGTCACCCCGAAACTTCGTCATGTTTCAGGTGGTGTTGTGAGATACACCGTGCCGGAGTCCCCGACCCCAGAGCTCAGCGACATTTCGTACGACGGCAAAAGGCAGGACAACTTGTTGACCGATGGTTTGGGCTGCCTGGTCGATGGAGAGGTGGGCGCGGATAATTACAAGCTGGACATGGGGAATGGAAGAGGTAAGCGACGGACGGGCAGCCAGGAGAGCATTCAGCCCTCCATCCGAAAGAGGTTTCAGGGAGGTATCAGAGATAAAAGGTAGTGAAAGAAAAATCTCTTCAGAAGAATATGTATTATTTTAAATGGGAGGCTTTTTTAATTGTGAAAATGGATGGAAACACTAGGGGAAAATATTAATATTTTTCTGATTCGAGGGAGGAATATTCAGAAACCCAAAATTCTAAAATGGGAGCACCCTGTATAGTACACAGAAAATTTTGTTAAGCGTCCCCCGCGCAAAACTACCCCCATTCAGCTTTTAGAAGCAATGCAATCGTCCATTATTCGCAAAACCCAAATGACGGGCGTTTAGCATTCGACGACATCGAGTCCTTATCGTTGCTCGACACCTGCAAACAGACACTGCGGGTAGATTAAGCGAGCGACGCTTTACAAAACAGAGGGTTAGGGGCTGAAAGCGCTGCAGGAAAGGTTCTTGCACCCCCCGGAAGTTACCTCGAACGGAATCAATTCAATTAACGAGAGAAACAATAGATCAATCGGTGCTCGGGGCTTTAACTTCGATTCACTCCAGAACGAAGTTGTCTACGAGGCCGGAATGAATCCGCGGTAAATCAATTCCGGCGCTCAGGTAACGGATGCATTCATTTTTTTTTCTTTCTTCTCGTTTTTTCTCTCGCAGGTACAGGTTGGGTCGCGTGGATGTGCGACAGCCTCGACGACGACTACGTGGAGCTCGTTTTCGAGTTCGAGGTAACCTGGATCTTCAAGGCGGTGCACATCTATACCAATAATTATTTCTCCCGCGATGTGCAGGTAATCTTTTAATGCATTCTCTCTGGCGAACGTCTCGCGACGCGCCCGTAAACCTTTCTCGCAGCCGACGCCCGAAGATAAAACTTTTAATGACCCACTCCCGTCGTTAGACGCCCGCGATATTTTCCAAAGGACGAGATTACGAGGCCATATCCTGACCCCCGCGATTAAAATTGTCCTGACAGAATCGCCCGCGATCACCTGAAAGGACCAAAACGAATTTTATATGCAGTCGGAGTATCGAAGAGGGTGGTTTACATTTGGTTGCTACTGGCTTGCTGACTCGAAAAGGTGCAAATGGTCCATAGAATATAAAATAGTATTTTAAAAGTAAGGACTTCCATTTTATTTTTATTTATTTTCCGGTGCCCTATTTCAAAGTCTTATGCAAGCTTGAGCAACCCAGGTTTACGCTTATATTTCCATGTTAAAAAATACTACTTAATCCTCGATAAAGTGAATCACAAGCACGAAATGATTTACGTACAATAAGGTCGCGTTCAAGTATCGGCGCCACCGAATGTAAAGAATCCATTACAGTTTTTTTCGACGTCTCGATGACGTATAAATAAGTCGACAGGGAAAATGTCCTGTCAACGGGGCGCGGATAAGGCTCAAGTGGACCGAGATGGATTAAAAATCAAGTCTGAACTCTGCTCGATGCAGGCACAGTGAAATGTCAATGCGATAGACCGGATGGATCGCTCGTATCTCCTTTCATCTGGATGAAAGGCCGCGCCATTAAAACCGAGTCGGCCTTAAGTACCGGTTATTGCTTACACGGTGAGTTGAACGAGTGGTCCATCAACTAACGCCTATTAAGGCGTTTATCTTTCTTCTTCTTTCCTCGGCTGCGCGAAAACTGCTCATCTCGCGTGCGGAGACATTGTTACGTTATCAGACGTGAATCTTCGTGAACAGCTTCACGAATCAGCTTCGTGTTTTAACTATGAAAATGTCATAGATAGCACAGGGTTGAAAAGAACACTGCACACTGTTAGAAAAGAAAAAAACGCGGTACCCTATTTCTTTCAAAACAACGAACAGAGGAACGTCACGCTCGTTACCGTGCCCCCCCCCCCCCCTGGTATGATACCGATTGAAGTTACTCGATTACGCGAGGTATTGCTCTGCCCGATAATTAATACACCATTTAATTTGTCGATTATCGTGGTCTAGAACGCGGGATATTGACTTTCACGTACAATTGAGCTGACATTATTGATTGAAATTTAATAGGCATTTCTGGGGCTATGGTATCGTTTACTATTGATATTGCGCGACCTGTTTTATGTATATTGTTCCAAACGTTGTAACCTTACTTTGCCACGTTTGAACCGACCCGGAGCTGCATCGATTCGCGAAAATCGCTCGATATCGTTTCAATCGCAATCAGTAACGATAACAGGGTTATCGTTAGTGCTTGTGGAGGAAGGAAAACTATCGTCGATATAGATGCAATTATCTGGAAAACGTGCGGCTAGTATTTCTGATCGCTGTTATTTTACTTTGTTTAATAGCGCGATATGGGGTTTTTACGTGTCGTAACCCTCTTACTTTAGAATATTAAAATATTTTCAATATTTTAAGAGGGATTTAAGAGGGAGGAAGATTCACTGGAGAAAGTGGCTCAATAGCTAACGAATGGTATCAATTATTTTGAGAAGAGCATTCTACGATCCTACGTTTATCTAAAATTGCACCTGGACACTGATTATTCTATGTACCAGGTATTCTCTAAAGCGGAAGTCTGGTTCAGCCCCGATGGCGTCACCTACGAGGAGGAACCACTGTCCTATTCCTACATACCAGACCTCGCCCTGGAGAACGCACGAAACGTCTCCATAAGTTTACACGACCGCTACGGGAAATTTCTAAAGATTCACCTGTATTTCGCCGCCCGATGGATCATAATCAGCGAGGTGACATTCGACGGAAGTAAGTTTCCTTCTATATTTGCGCCTCCATCGATCACTCTCCCCTTTCCTCTGTCCCCCTTCGAAGAGCGATCTCGAGACGGCGTTGGATCAACAATTTTTCCCACACCCTCAGAAAGAAACCTAATTTTTATTTTATAAGGAAAACAATAATGAACATTCAAATACTGTCCCTAATACTTTAAAATTGAAGAAGAACGACTAGTTTCTATTAGACGTCTCACCACGAAAACGTCATCCCGTAAAACATCTCCAGTTCACTTTCCAGTGATCGATTCCCTCCTGCTCCCAATTGGATACATTATACAATAGAGGATTAATTCGACCCTGTCACGAGGCAATAGTCTGATTAATCCCCACCTTCGTGCTCGTTACTTGTCGCGGAAAGCTCCTCGAAGCGGTGCCGCGCGTAATTGGAGAACACTCGTGCGATCATTGGGTTGGGATTTATCAAAATCACGGTAACTTTCGAACGGAGGCGCTTAATTACCATTCACGGCTGGCGACATCTCGCCGTGATCTTGTTAAATCGGTAATGAACGAACCTATAATGACAGTTGGATTATCTCGTTCCGTATGCGTCCACGAACGTACTGTAACTTTTTATTAACGCTCGTCACGTCTTCGCCTCGAGTATCTTCTGCCCGCCCATCCTTCCAATTTCATCGAGCGATCCTAATGATCGTCCGAATTAACGTAGCCATCGTTTCCCCTCCTGCGTCCCCTTGGGAAATCCATGGGAATCGGCGAAAGGAAAACCGACGTTCCGATATGTGAACGAAATTTTGCTGTTCTCCTTTTCCTGGAGTTGTTTTTTCTTTTTTGCAGGTACTCAGGTGTTTCAATACGTAGTATTTTTAATTTAGGAATTATTATCCCGTTACGAGTACTTTTCCATAATTCTGTTATTATTTGTACAGTTACATTCTTCCAGTAAATTTTAAATTTGTAAATGGCACAGTGCACACGAAGTTAATTTATTATTAAACGGTACTAAATAAATTCCAAACAGAACCGTGTAAATCTGCCAATGTTTCCCACATATATTTTTACGCACTGCTTCGGGTAAACAACGTATAAACGCTCCGAATTAAAAAATACAAAACCGCTTAAATTAAATACAAATTTGTAAAACATTCATGCAGTTCCTGATGAACAGTTTTAAAATGTATTAAAACGTGGAGTATGCACGATGGTTAATTGAAAAATGAAACCAACAACGTTGAATATAGCAGCTCCGTTTTATCTAAAAATTCAACTGTTTTGTTCATTGAACGTTACCAACAATTGCTATGGGTTGATTTTTTTTTTTTTTTTAATTATACCTACCCTCCCATACCTTTGTTTCGAGCAATTTTCTTAAATAATTTTGCGCCGTTCGCGACTGTTTACACGGATTTTTAATGGACCTAGGCGAAGACGCGTATTTCCTCCAAAATAGATTAAGCGTGACTCACAAGATTCGTTTACTTATTCCAGTCAATCCCTATGAAAACACCACCGAGGAGTCGGCGTCCGAGATCAGTAACCGAGGAATCCCAATGAACCCCGAGGTGGATCTTAACTTGCAAACAAGTAAGTGACTCGACGGCGGCGCATTTAATTCGTATCAATCTCGAGTTAATTACACCCGGGGCATTCGAAACTTTCCTTATCTTTCTCATCCAGCGTACCGCGTCGAGTGGGGGACACGAACTTAACTAATCACGAACAACGATTTTATTACGCAATTGCGATGCATTTTTACTAATACGACAATAGAAGTTGCTAATTGCGGTCGTGAGAAGCAACCTAGCAAACATTAACACATATATGCACGTTTAATTTTGAAGCCATTTGAAATACACTAACGTGAAAATAAAGGCTGCAACTGTGAGTGAACTGTGACTCCCAAGTAAGATGTAACATAACGCAATTTATCCAAATCAAGTTCAGTAACACAAAACAGCAACTTCGTCTCAAGATTGAAAGATATGGCTGGTTCGATACCAATTTAAATTTCTGTTCGTATCGAGCGGAATAATTCATTCCTCGAGAGATTGAAGGTGCTGTACGCTGCGAAAGGGGGTAAAAAATTCCTGAATAATAAAACGTTAAGTGCTACGGACTTCCTCGTTGCACATGGTGTTCCTTAAGCTGTATACGCAGTTTCATTTCAACTCCCCTCACTCCCCAAAGGGGTAATCGAGTTGCGCATTAAAAGAGCGAATGATCCAATTGTCCTATTTTCCATTTCGCGGCGATCTAATTTCCCCGCTTGCCAATACCGGGTCGGGAAATTAATTTCCCAATTTCTTCGTAGCCGTCGTCCGATTATACAGCGGAATAAGCCCGCGATAGAGTTCGTCCTCTTCCACTTTGTGAATACATAAGGTTTGTCCGACGAAGTAACTTCATTAGCGAAACCAGGCCGCCATTCTTTGCCGAGGAGAGGATACGATTAGGAGTCACGACGAATGCGGCGCAGGGGAGGGGAACTTGAATAGTTTATAATTCACGTAGCAACTTCGTCGTAACGTAAACAATTAGTCGGATTAAATGGGTGGTCCAGGAGGCAAGGAAAGGAGGACACAAGGGGGCTGAGGAGTTGAAAAGAACTGGCGTCGATTTCACCAGTGCCGACGAATCGATTTCATCAAACGATATCTAACTCGGAGCCTAGAGATATTTTCAATTTGCAAGTAAAAAATAAAATTGTCAATGTTGGTCGAGTTGTACATTTTCTCAACTTTTCATGTTCGGAAATATTACTTTCTCGAAAAACATTGGTATAATAATCTGAAACTTTAAAATGGCATTAAATATGTACATTTCGGAATTAATTGAATATTTATAATGCATATAGTAACATTCAGTCTCCCGAGAATATGGCCTTGCTGTAATAATACAGCGCGTGAACATCGGTGGATGCTTTCTCTAAAAATGTTCAAAACCATAACAAACCAATAAATTTGTGATTTCAGTCACCAACCAATCACGTTTCTTTTGAGTAACTTCGTGTACGAACGGCCTAATAGTTTATCGAGATATTAGACCACATAAGTTTTGTCCCGCTAGATCGCTGAAATATCACACTATGCGTCGAAGAGAAAGTGGGAAAGAACACGAGCGAACGCCACGGGCATAAGTAGGCAGTTGCTAAAAGACCAGAAAAAATAATGGAATCTCATCTTCCATTCCGTGTGTCCAGAAGCTCGACGCTAAATGTTTCCTCTGAACCGTCGCGAATAAAGGAGCAGTTTCTGCGTCGCACGTGGCCGCGATTATCCAGTCGAGAAAATAAAGAAGCACATCGTTAGACACGGCCGTAACGAGAGAGGTATATGAAAGCCCGGTTTTTGAACATTCCCTGCGCAAAGAGGCGGAAAAATACTCGCCGTTAGAAAAAGAAAAACGAGGACGAGCGTGAAAACCGTGCACGATTCAGACAAGTTCGAAAACGTATGTTTCCAAGTGAAAGCGTGGGGGCGGCTTTTCCCGATTACCTGAGACATCGAAATTTAGGAAAATGTGTGAAAATACTCGAGGAAATTGAACATGTTTTATACAAACATTGTTTAGATGAATACAGAGTAACGATGAGTAATAAACTATTTATCGACAAAGCTTTGTCTCTGTCTACTTTCAAGGATTGTGATGATAAATATTATCATAAATTTCTATCTAGAATTTCGCAAAATGATGTCAATGAATTGCTTGTTATTAAGTCGTAAATTGTTCGGCACGGAATGTAGTCACTACTCTACTTTACTCTAGGACTTTTAAATAACAGTGGGTGCTCCAACGATGAAATCTTCGTTCCGTAACAATTTCCTCCTGGACCGTTTCGAACAGCCCTGAATAAGAGTTTTTATCCGCAGGACTGTTTGTTTTCACCGCAGGACTTCCTCCACAAAACGAAGGGAAAGAAAGCGAAAGATAGCAGAGGTGCTTAATGACTGGATAAAGAGCAGGATTAACGTTCGAGTCAGGGAAATGCTGATCAATGTAGAATAAACAGTTAGTCGGGCGAAAGTCAAGAAGTAGAAATGAGAACTGCATTGCGATGGCTAAAGTTCGATAAAGAAACGCTTTGGAGCTATTGTTTGACGATTCGTGCAAAGTTTAAAAAATTCTTTTCGTTGTATAAATTCAGAAGTCACCCCTACGGGGTTAATTAAAGTACTACGTTGCAATGACAAAAGTTCAACAAAGAAATGTTTCGAATTATTGTTTGCCAATTCGTTCGAAATTTGCGGAAATTCGTCGTCCAATAATTCTCATTGTCCTAGTGTTAGAGCCTGTGTTCCCTCGTTTGTGTAAATTCGAACGTCCCGTCTAAGGGGTTAATTAGATCCACCCAGGTGTAATCGCGTGTTCCCTGGACATGGGAGATGGTCTCGCAAATCCTCCGACGCCGTTTTCGTAGGTTTGTTTCCCACGAAATCGTTGCAAATAAAACAGAAATCGGACGCGCGATTGCGACGTCGTGGAAACAAGGGGAAAAAGGAGACGCAACCGATAGTAGTACACGCGGGTGGATCATGGGGGTTGGAAAAAAGGGAGCTCGCGGAAACGAGAGATAAGCGGCGTAAGAGCCGAGAGAAGGACGAAAAATGCACGTAACAACGAAAAGCCATTGGAAGCGCGCACTCGTACAGAAACAATACAAACGGAGTGCTGTTTATGCCTGTTGATATTATCGTTCGTACAGCTCGGAAAGAAAACATTCTGCAGCAAAGAAAAGGAACGACAAAAACCGTGTACAGTTTTCTTTTTGGGTCTCGACAGAGTTGTACGAACTTTCTATTCGAATAACGGATGATGAATAAGAACGACACGAGATTCGTTTGCAATATTCAAGGGAAGTCTCCAATCGTTCGATTTGAAATGTAATTAACGAATCGTTCGTCAACCTCTAGACGTAAAATTTATCGAAACATTTTCGCTCTATCTGGATAGTAAACGAATTTTGTTTGCAATTGCATACGGAAAATATCGAACATAAATGAGAAAAGAGGACGTAGCATGCAAGAAAAATTTGTTAATAAATGACTAAATATTCGTGGACGAAAGTAGAAGAATCGAAATGCACGTTTCCAGTGTTTTTTATGCAGAATGATCATCTCCCACTCTCCGTTCCAACGTCCTTTCGTACCACTCGCTGCAGGACATCCTCTACAGAAAATGCAACTTCTAAAGCATTGTTTTATCCTCGGCATTAAATGATCGGCAATAGAAATTTCTGAACAGCGGATAAAATTGATTTTTCGCCATTTTTTTGAGCGTTTGGGATCCTCGTGCAGCATCACTGCGGCGCTGGGCGTCGTTCGAGCGGAAAAATAAACCGTGGGGGGGCGGGGGAGAGCCACCACCTTCGTATCTCTGCAATTTCGACTTTAATTCGCGTGAGCGCGGAGGTCCCCGCGGACCTAGCAGCGAGTCGACCCGGAAAATCTACCCTTTAAATCACGATCTCTTTTCCATGGATCCGAAAAAAGAAAATAGACAGGGATGCGCCAGAGGGCTTTTAATTCCTTTCCACTCCCCCTCGCCGTTCCACTTTTTTTTGCCCTTCCCGCTACTTCGTTCTGTCGCCCTTTTTCGCTCCTGCGACGCACTTCCTCCACCTTTTCTCTCCTTCTAAGTGAAAGAAAATGTAGAGTTTTATCCCTGTTTGCTCCTCGACGTCCAACAGTACACGACAAAAACAATGTACACGTTTTATTCATTATTCAGGGTTTCAAGTTCACGGTAAAAGCACGCCAATCCGACTGGGGCCACTTGACTGACACCATTAATCATTGCTTCGAATAAATACAGGCCGAAGGTACCTTTTAGGGTTTTCCTTGTAATTTTAAAAGGAGTTTTCCAGAGCTGAAAGCTTCCCTGTAAACAATAACAAGAACGTTAAAGAAGTGTTCGGTGGATTGAATTTTGACTCTAGCCCTTTGTTCCAAGCATCAAAGAATCATAGAGCGATATAAACGATTAGGTAGGGAATACAGTGTCTTTATTTATTGAATCCGTTAGCGTTTCTCCATCAGCTTTCGAGCGTCTGGAGCCATTGTGCTGTGGCTCGATCGAGGAAAATCGGTCTCCGAGTTTCTGGGCCGACGTCGAGATCTTGATCGCCACGCGAGGCCACTCGGCCTTCTTATTTATTTCTCTCGTAAAGCCAACGTCGTGACGTCGCTTCCGTTTCAGCCATGCTCGAGGCCCGCCGATAAAACACCAGTCGACCGACGTGAAAAATTAGAAGAATGTAACGGCGTATTGTAAAGTCGCTTTATCGAGGCCCTCGCGTTTCGTCCCCTTCTGGCTCTCCTTTCTTCCACCGCTTCTTCTGCTGCTTCATCCTCCGCTTCCTCGTCCCCTTTTCCGTTCGATCCTTTTGTTTCACCCAGCGAAATGCCGATTAGCCTTTTCAACCCGTCGCGATAAAACGCTACGGGTTTTTAAGCGACGCG
This sequence comes from Hylaeus anthracinus, assembly GCF_026225885.1. Lineage (NCBI taxonomy): Eukaryota > Metazoa > Arthropoda > Insecta > Hymenoptera > Colletidae > Hylaeus > Hylaeus anthracinus. Next base: position 8,048,825 of record NW_026535289.1, read on the forward strand.
AAAGGGTAAAGAGAGGCATTCAAAGAGCGTTGCGTCCTTTATGGCCAATAAAACCGTTTCCGGCGGAAACAGTTTCGCCGGTGTGATTCGGAAGGATCGATTTCGAACGGCCATACGAATTGTGGGGAATCGTTACACGCTCATCGACCCTTTTTCTGGCGAAATTCCAGATTATTATAATACTCGGTTACAACGATATTTAAACGAACGAGGAATTTTCAATACATGTCTTAATTGTTGGTTTTGAAACATTCCTTTCATCTTGGATTGATTTTTACGCCACTGTACATTTCTCTTAACGCTTTAGTATAACACTGTTTAAAAATTTACAGATAAAATGCGTTAAACAGGCCTAACTATTCCAAATCACACATAATGAAGCACTGGTCTATTGTTGCTGCATTAATTCATATGTACGTAGAAGAGAAAATCATCAGAGTTGCGAATAAATAAATAGTGACGTGCAAAGTTGCAATGGTGCATATCTGTGTCAATGTCGAAATTAACATCTATTTCAAGTTTGTTTAGCATCCTCGAGAGGAATTGAAATTCGCGTGTTTTTCTTTTAATTGAGTGCCTATTTATGCGGTAAAGGATAAAGGTACAGTATGATTAGCGAACGTTTTGCATTAAAGAGGACCGTTTGGCATAGTTACAGCGGCTGGAGAGGGTCAGGAATATTTAGAGGTACTAATAGGTGTTCTGACTGCCATTATCCTACTTCTTCTGCTGGTGTTCGTCATTATTCTACTTCTGAATCGACGGCAAAAACTTCAGAGCTCGCCGACCGTGTTGAAAAATCCATTTGGATTTGCCATAAACATGAAGGTAAAAGCTAGCTCATAAATATGCCACAAACTTTTCTAATTTGCCGTTAAAAGTCCGCAAACTTGGCCATCCTCGAGTGACACGAATCGATGTGAATCCTTTCTATGAAATGGTGGTCCCACTTCGATGATTCTCTGCTCCCTTTCGTATTAATACTTGAAAAACTATTTAAGGGAATATTCCTCGTCTGGCTTTGAAAAAACTGGAGCACTTTTTAAATTTCATGAAACAAGAATTATATACGGTATCGGTTTTAAAACTACACTATCGATACATATCTTATTAAAGTATATTCGTATATTCACGTAGCTATTCTAAACAGAAATCCCTCGATGTATGTTTTAGACTCAATAAAAAAAGAATTATTAATTCATGCAATCAAATTGAGTTTGTGATTTTCCTTTGAATGGCATTATTTTTATTCACATACATTACTGTCGCATTACTTTTCCATAGCACTGACGACTTCACCATGTAGTTCTGCTTCCAGCAAAGTTTGAAAAGATTTGCCACCTCCAATATACGTAGTATACTCGACGTCTACGCCTTAGTCATGTTATATTACGAATTTCACTGAAATCCTTGCAGAAACAATTTTTCCAAAGTGTTGAACCGGAATACTCCTTTGAATAAAATTGAAGTATTTATTATCGATTGCGTGTGGTCAACAGATTCCTCTGTAGTCAATTGGAACAAGCGATTCGATGTTTTACAGGGCCTCCTACTGAATTTAACCCCTGGTGGGATGCTGACGGAGACTGCCAATCACGTTTCACCGGACATGCCAGAGGACGGGAGCATGCACGAATCTTTAACAATGGAACAATTCAATTCACCCCTTGTCAGCCCGCAGTATAAATCTACGTACGCAATAGTCGCCACTTCCGGTGAGTTTTTAAACGTGGAATATTCTACTTCTTATTTCGAAGGACCAGAACAATTTATATTCCTCGAACACTTATGGTTAAACGATTTCGCCAAACGTGTAAATTTGACGTTTACATATTTTCAATTTTCTATTATAAATCTTGCCTGAAGAGGCAATTTTGCGAAACGTTCGATCAATAAAGGAGAGCTTCGTCTCTTCGAGACGGACAAATTTTTCACGTCATCAAAAGCAAGCAAGGTACCCGAAGCGCGTATATTTTTCACGTTTATTTGCCTACGCGAATCAAGAAGTTCTCAAAGTGGTGAAATGGAAAAGGCAGAAAACTAAACTCCTCCGGGTCTTTGATGTTTTTTTTTCAGTCCTTCGACGACCGAACGAAAACTTCCAAATATCATACTCCGAAATATTCGTGGACGAGCTTCCGTGTGTACAAATTAAGGGATGATAATTGCGCAGGCTTCGAACAAGTTATTATTTATTTGACGTCACGAGCCTCTATTTTAGAATCATCTTGAGAATCCACAAAGGAGCGAATTTAATACATTAATATATACAGATGTAGAGATCTCTATAGTGCAAGTAACAATCATTAAAATTAAAGAAGATAAAATGATAAAAAATACAAGTATTAATTTGTGTTTGCTCGAATAATTCTTTCCTTGCTCAACTTTCTGAATCTCGCTGTTTAAAAAATAAGTGACTTCCAAAGAAGGTTCTAAAGTAACGATCCAGACGTAAAATAGAGCTTGCAAAATATTTCCTAAATCTTTTTGATTTTTCTTCGTCTATGTGCGAGTAGGGGAACGATGTAGAAAGTTGGTAAAAATCAATTTCTCCCCAGAATCCCCGAAAGATTTAAAGGACGTCTCCGAGGAGAGCGTCCGACTCGACACGAGGCCAGAATCCACCATAGGACCGCCTAGTTGCGCCTCGTCGCCTACCAACTCCCCCGCACGTCATTCTCAACACTACAGGACCCTTCAAAGTTACACCAGTCCAACTGCGAAACTCAATATCGCGGCTACGTCTAATCACCAACGGGACGTCGATCAGATCCACTCGAAACGCTGGCACACAGCGCCTAAGGAGAAACACAAGGTTAGTTTACCATCAACTTGCCCTCTATAGCAGTGGTGCACAACCCCTTTCGCTCGAATAGAACAATATAATCCCGTTTGAAGGCCAAATAGAGTATTTCTGTGTGACATAATATGAAATTAAATTTAAAGAGATTTATTCAAAGGCTTATTTCCTCTCGAAATGTTTAATTTGATGTTCTCTACACCAAAGCGCTACAAAAATCAAGCATTTAATTATTGTAATTAATAGATAACATATAATATATACGGTTATACCTTATTTTAAAATAATGTATTTTCATAAATTTACTCACGTTTTGCTATATTTTTGGTTGATCAAATAACATGGTTCCTGTGTGCTTATATTAACCAAATACGTAGTGACTGTACTCATAAGTATCATATACATATTTTGATACTCTTTAAAATAGAGAAAAAATATATGAAAATTGAGAGGCTGTTCCTTTTACCTCTTTGCTTGTAGACATTTCTAAAATTCCCCATTCTCATTAGCCAAGTAACACAAAGACAACTACAGTCAACGATTTATTAGTATCTGAGTGCAAGCTTCCCAATGATATATAGTTATGTTACACGTATCATATATCGTTGCAAGTCTTGCAATCTCAGCTTAGTGCTCGTGATATATACCTAGCAATAAGACCGTTTGAAAAATGGCAAATAGTTATGGCACGGCTCACCGAACCGCGTTACGTTCGCAGATACCCGCACCAGTCGTCAGTTGGAACATCGCGCCCAGCATGAACAAACCGTATAAGTGCAAGGAAATAGAGCCCACCAATATACCACGACAGTGCCTGCGTACGACAGAGAAACTTGGCTCGAGGAGCATCGGCGAGGTACGAATAAACAACGGAGAAACGCAATTCTCGTTTTATTAGTTAACTTCTTCCCTGGTCATTGATAATTGTTCTAGCCAAAATACACTCAGGTATGGGTCGTTTAAATTTGAGTTTGGATAGTCTCTACTAAAATTATGTCAAACGGTGAAAAATTAAGACAGCTCGAAGAAGATAGAATAATCAATTTGAAAGAAAAAAAAATAAGCTCAATAATTGAAATTATTTGAGTTTGATTTTGTTTTTAAATCATGTAACTCGAAGAGTGACGGTTAGAATAGACTTTTCTGTATAACGATTTTGCAATAGTGGAACAGCGTGGATCGTTGCCCGAATATCGCGAGCCTGTCCGATAATCGATATCAGTGGCGTTGTAACGCGGTACTATTACGACTCGACAATACACCATAACAGGGAACGTCTACAAACTACACGGGAAACTTTGCGCGGTGAACATCGAATAGAAACGACAACGAGGTTTGGAAGATAATGCATTTACTCTGTACATTACTCGCAGATAATATGTGTACATAGTCGCAGATTTCCGTATCGATATACATCGAGGGATTCGCCGATTTACCCGAGCATTACCAACGATGGTACGTCGAGGATATTGTGTAGCGTTCGCTATGTAGTTCCGCTAACTATTAATGCGAGTACGCGAATTATGGCGCGAAAAGTATGCAGAACTAAGAACTTTAATGAAGTAGGCATCAGAAAGTCGTTGAGTGGAATGAACTTTTAAAGACTGTTAACAAGGCAAGCTGAAATTAGGAAGTTTAGCTCTCTGTCAAATTGAGATCTCTAGTTAGATTATATTAAACACGTAAGGTTGAAAATCATACCTAACGCCCCCAAATCCTCCACCAACCAAAAAAAGGTCCTACTAGTCAAACCATTAGAAATTAATACGTGGATCTACTTAATCCTTCAGAATATACAACCCCTCGAGATCTCCGCATTTCAAAAGTACCATCACGACTTCAAACACCCATCCCGAACGAAAAACTAGATTTCAACTCGGCAACCTCCGCTCCTGGAGTCGATACATCCTCTCTGATCTCGATAACCCGTTTTTTCTCGTCCACAGGCGATAGTCTGCGAAACCGTCGGATTGGAGGAGACCGTGCACGACGCCCCCAGATTGGTCGTGGCTCGCGTGCCAGCTTGCACCAGCGACATACGAGCGGGCAGTGGGACGGATCAGATGCGGGAGGTTCGATTTCTGTCGTGTCTGTCCGATCCAAACGTGGCCAGGGTCTTGGGAGTGTGCGCGGTGGAGCCGGTGCCGTGGACGATCATCGAGTACACGGAACTCGGTGATCTAGCCCATTATCTTCAGTACAGTGTGCCACTTACGGGAACGCTTAGGCCAAGCTGCAATTTGAAAGCCCTTAGGTGAGGTTCTGGCTGTTTATGACAGAGATACTAAAACGATACACGCTTACGAGTGTTGCGAAATGGAATCGCGATGATGTCCCGTGATCACTGTAATAATTCCACGGGCGAATATTCACTTATCGTGGCTGGGGCTCTTGCTCGACGAAATTTCGATTCGGCGCGGTCGTTACTTCCGCGATGGATGACGCCACGGTGTCAGGGAAGATGAAAGTATCTGGAAATCAAGGTGTGAGCTTCGAGGACTCGATTCTGAAAGACTTATTTGTTAATTAATTTAGTTACCCTCTTTGAGAGCAACTGGGGGCAGTCACACCTTTGGGTATGTTTCTTTCTAGATTTAAGAAGCAAAAGAATGCTCGCAGTGAGTGAGATTAGAAGCAAGAGAATGGTTCACGTCACATTAGGATGGTTCGCGATCCTTTCTACGTTACTGTTGCGAAACGATTAGAGTATCTACTAATTAATGAACTATCGATAATGAATTTATTAATTTTATTTCTGTCGATATTTATTTCTGGAACCTATTTACTCAAAGTTCCAAGCCACAGAATATGTGATTAATCATCATTTGGAGCTATTGTACTTCCAGAATTATTTACGAGAATCCTGTTCCCGATATGAGCGCTCCTGCATAGGCCTCTTAAATTGTATCTGCCAATAAAAACTGACAGGAGTTCCTCGGATGGAGCATTCGTTTGAATGATACGACAGCTGACAGAATCGCGAAACCTTCACGAGTCGACGTTCGTAAATCTCGAAAACTCTGTCCCCTTGGCCAAAGTAATGCCGGAACTTGTAAATCAGTGACAGCGGCGTGTAATTAATGGTCGTTACCGGTAATTATCGATACCATCGGTAATAAATTCCTATCCGTGGATGGTCCATGAGACGCATTTCCCCAGATGCGCGTCGATACACATCAAAATAAAGTCGTACGAGCGATTCGATCAGTTAACGTCGACGAACCGTAACCGTGACATTGTGTGTCGCCAGTCAAAGCTGCCTGCTGTACATGGGGACGCAGATAGCATCGGGCATGAGGTTCCTCGAGTCGAAGAATCTGGTACACAAGGACCTGGCAGCCAGAAACTGTCTAGTGGGACGCTCCTACACCGTGAAAGTGACCGACATAGCGATGTGCAGTGACCTTTACAAGAAGGATTACAGTGACATAGGCGGCAGACCGCCGGCGCCGATCAGATGGTTACCGTGGGAAAGCATTCTGCTGGTAAGAATAAATTGATTTTTCGCTCACCCTCTTCTCCGTTCCGCGATTTTCTCCTTTTTAACGAGCGCCCACCCGGCGACACTGGTAAGAATAATCGCGAAACGTACTTGCGGCCCGTTTGAATTCCAGGACAGGTACACTTGCTCGAGCAGCGTTTGGTCCTTCGCTGTCACGCTCTGGGAGGTGATGAGCCTGGCCAGGGAGAAACCGTTCCAACATCTGACCAACGATCAAGTCATACAGAACGCTGAGCACATGTACTACGGAGCCGAACTGCAGGTATATTTTTTTGTCGTGAGAAACCAAGCTCCTTTGGTTGCTCCAGCTCTTGAGTAGAATTTTTGACGATGGAAGTACGGCAAGAGATCAGATTCTTGAGCTTACACCTTCTTCGTTATGTATTTTAAAGCGTAGTTTTTTAAAATGTTATAATATTTTAAAATATAGATTCATTCATACGTATTTACAGTTAATCCCATAAGTATTCGTACCCTCTATACCTATCGAAGAAATTTGTCTAATTTAAATGATAGGCTTCATGTTTCCAAATGAACTTTCTATTATCAATATGTGCATGAATAAGCTTCACACATGTATGTATTCATAATTACAAATTGATTTGGAAACATGATGCATTCATTTAAATTAGACAAATTTCTTTAATAAATATAGAGTGTACGAATACTTATGGGACTTTATTAAAATAAAAATTCAAGCAGAGTAAAATTCACGCTACAGAGGGTTGCATTTAACGTTAATCGCGGTTTAAATACAACGTACCATCGCACCACCTTATGAAATCTGACGAATTCCGCTCGTTTCAGATCTACCTGCCGCGACCGACGATGTGCCCCGAGGAGGTGTACAGGATGATGTGCTCGTGCTGGCGAAGGGACGAGACCTCGAGACCCACGTTCAAAGACATTTACACGTTTCTGAAAAACATGATCACGGACTACCGACCCGGTGCATAAACGATCCCAGTTAACTGTGATAATAACGAACGGAGTATCTCCTTTTAGCTGACGCCGAACGTCGAAGAAGTCGAACCGATCCCCCGAGTCGAACTCTTCCCAAGTGTACAATCTTTTAGTGTGCATGCGTTTTGGGAGTATCGATCCGCTTCCATGATCGAAAAAAATGTGTCGACAGTCCTAGGCGACGATAACAGAAATTTCGCTCTTGGTTTCTGCCACTGATACGTCGTCCAGGAAGAACAAGGGCAGACACCGTGCCGGAGAGTGCGAGTAATCGTCGCCTCCGATGTTTTCTAGTCAGTTCGGTCCTTCGTATTCCTACGAGAAGTGCTATCGTGTATGTACATACAGTATTCTGGAGACTGGCGACGCGTACGCTACGATGCTAAGCACCGATAAGTCTATCCACTTGTACATACGAATCTAGATATCGACGCTAGGCAAACGCAGGGAACTTCTCGCGACGGCTGGTGCCTCGAAAGGGGGCTCGATCGTTCCTACCGATTTCAGAACGAAACGAGATCACACACTCGTCTCGTCGAGTCGATCCATGCTCGATGCGTTGGATCGTGTCGCGTAAAGTTGCTACTTGTGTAGAGAGAAATATTCATTTTGTTTACCTGGCAAGGTGTTGGATTCAACTGGTAACATTAGGCTGTTGATATTATGTTAGACGAAACTGTGAAAACTTTGTTGACGAATATAGACATTGTATTAATTAAGCTTTCGATTGATAGCAATTTTTTTTAAAAAATGCAGTCCTATGCAATATAAATGAAAACTTGAACTGCCTTCGTATCCGAAACCGAAACTGAATAATTCAGATACAAAATTAAATAAAACACCCTTGTCAAGTAAACAGTGCCAATACACTGCACAACCTAGAACCTGAAGCACAAGCAATCCTTAATTGAAGAAAATTTGGCGACTTCGCGCGGTACCAACCAACGACTCGTGTGACGTCGAATCGAATGACGTTTCCGGTTGATTTTCGGATTAGTTTCGTTAATATGCGTTCGATCGATTCGATGGAATCGAATTCTCGAGGTGAAACGCCCGAGGTTCCTATAAGCGATCGCGGGACGACTCTAGATGAAAATTACGTCTCACTTGTGTACATTCGAAGGTAGCAAAGTACTTATATCGTTCCATTGTATTCCTTTCCGTTCGAGAAAAAAAAAGTAAATAAGAATGAAGAGATCTCACTATCTTTAGCGGGCGGTAGACTCTCGAGACCCGACTGTAAGCCTGTTCTTCGCGGGAACGCGACGCATATCCACGCTCCTTCTTTGATCTACGATTAAGGGCAGATGTCAGCATTGGGCAGATTTTCGACCTAATGATCGACGATGGCGATTGAAACGGTTAATCGTTGGTTGTCGTGCACGATTGACAAATGGAGTGGTGGTTAAACGATGGTTTAAGTAATCGTTATTCGCTGTGGCCCATTTCTGATTGGGTTAATGATTAATCTTCAATGACTATTAACGTTGACGTTGGTCGATTAATTTTAAATTAGAGTTTCATGCAATATTGTTTTATAATGAAATGTATAACCACGATGCTGTTTATAAACAGTGGACTGAAATAGAATTAATCTATTTCCAAGTATAGTAGGGAAATAATGATAGAGAAAGATATAAATAATGACGACTGAAAAGTACAAAAATCGTGACATTCGGACCTTGATTATTTATAATAGTTTAACCATTAATTCTTCTGTCAATCGTCAATTGTCTTCGACACCTAAAACATCGTTAAACCTCTTCAGACAAAATGTACCACATTTCAAAGCCGCGCAAAACTCATACCATAGCAAACAACAGACGACTGTAATACTTTTGTCCATTTTTGTACTTTCGCTCACTAAAATGCACATAACGTGGCATCGAGTGAGATAACTGCAATCAAAAACCCGGCCATAAGACAAATAGAAAACAACCGACGAATATTTGAATGTACGATGAAAGAATACATTAATACATTTGCATGTATATTAATATTAATGTATTCTTTCATCGTGCATTCAAATATTTGTCTATTGTTTCTCACGTGTGCACATTTCTTCGTAAGCTACAATTTGTAAAAAATATAATCAATGCGAGGAGTGTCTTTTATTTTGTTTCAAACTCGTTGACGCGCAAAATGTCGCAGACTAAACTAAAAATAAAATATACACTTGTCGATTTAATCAATTTTACGTACATAGGTCTGAAGGGGTTGATCAATTTGTTGACTCGACGAAATTAGTCGATCGATCGACCAACTCTGGCGAGGATTCGCAGGAACGTAGCGACTGTTATGCTTCGTGAGAAATCGATACACACGTTTTAGGCTGGCGCCTTGCTCGAATTTTTCGAACCGCGAACGAACGTTTGAACGCGACAATGCAAACCAACTTTTGTCGATTCGACGCCATTAGGGACGATGGACCGCTGCTGGTCGTGAGGAAAAGAGAAAAAAAAAGGGAAAACGAGTTTAGAGTTCGCTCTTGGTTAAGTGCCAAAACAGAGTCAGGCGTTCAAACGTTCCCCTCTGCACGCACCTTTCTGTAATTCTTAAGATGGATTCAAGTATACGTTCAAATGATTAACAATAAAGTACCGAGTATTCCTTTCTGACTGTGGCTACATTCATTCTTTCTTTGCGTCGGGGACGAATTTATATTCATTACAAATGTACGTGTTACGTTAATTGAAATCCTTTTTAACCACTTAACTTACAATGTCGTGTCAGAGACGTGGTAAGTTGACCGACCCAAACATCAACAAGACGTATCAGAGACGTGAATGTCCCGACGTCTGACCGACACTGTTACCGTTTACGGCGCGCGTTATTGGAAATTAAATCGTAAGGCAAAGTGTCAGTAGGTAATTTAGAGCACCTACACCTTGATTCAATATTTGCAAATGAAACAAATTTTAATCTAACCTCTCGAGGTCCTGGTCTTCGAGCACCGCGCTCCAAAAACAGAACTGGTCGAACGGAAGTAGTAGATGCGCGTAATTGGTGCGCGAACAAGTACTCTGGAAGCAATAAATTATCTGTTACCATTTGGGTGACTCGCGATGGCAGAACAGGTTGCCCGCTGATTAAAGCGTATGTATTGTTGCAACCATTAGCACCTTTCCAGCGGTGACCTGAAACAGGGACAATGTTAACACATGATCGAGTAAGTGAGCACGATTCTTTTCAAAAGCCGACAGAAAGATAAACTTGAGAAAACGCTGGCGTAAACAAAATTATCCGCCAGTTCAACCGAATCCGTCTTTCACCGAAAGCGAGATAAGTCAGAGATAAAAATAAGATCACGTACAAGGAAAGCCCCGCGCCATGTTTGCTTATTAACGCTTGCAATTGTTCATGGAAAGAATCTTTCCTCGAATTTGAGGGACGTCGAAGCGAGTCAATGCGCGCATCGCAAACAGTCTGCACCCTTGAAAAAATCCTTTTCTGGAAGTCCCCGAGACTGGTGTGCATATACCGCGTAATAACGAGGCCAGCAAAGATAAAACAAAGTTTTCCTCGGTAACGACGTTACCCGTTTACCTTTGAAGAAAAATGTTTGCCTGTTGAGAAAAGGATAAGATAACGCGTGAACGACTTGCTTCATAAAAACGGTAAACAAAAGGAGTACGTCCTTTTAATCGCATGACCGAGTCACCTTTAAAAAAATGTTCCGAAAAAAGAGAAATACTAAAAACGTTTCGATGGTTATGGTAAGGAGCCACAGATGACAAGGTTGAATCATCGAAAGGCCCGAGTCACTTAAATGCATATCTGAACGATACGGATGGACCGCTACTCAGTGGTCCAAAGTGGTATCTTTAAAGCAAAATTCCATGCTCGATCGGATTCCTACTAAGTCGATATCTTAAAAGGTTGCCAGAACAATCGTTGGTTGGCCAGGCATGACCGACTCCACGAGGTAGTTCCATTAAAACCACGGAACGCTCATAAATCACTGGTAAACCTTTTATCGGCACAATTCGGATAACATTGCTTCACGTCGAGAGGAAGCTCATTAATCTTTCCCTAGCGAAGTGCATGGATCCGGTTCGATCATAGAGACATGGTCGGAAAATTGATGGGGATTTTACAGAGGTGGGGAAGGGTGGCGAAAAGGGTTCTGCCAGACGTGATCTCGTATCGACTTGATGGCTTTCAGCAGTGGAATGACATTCTGAGAAATGGTTCAAAAAATATGTATCGTTAATACATATTGGGTTGATTCATACGTAACTTTCGCTGTAGATAACAAATAATTGTTGGTAGTTATTTTTAGTTCGGTTGCTAAATGGGAACAAGTGATAATAAACGATAGTAGTTATATAATTATGATTTATCATGTAATATGTTTGGAAATAAATTGTAAGGTATGAAATTGAAATTATTAACGAATCAACCTAATAACCGACGTGCAATTCTTCTTTTACATATCTATCTATATCATCTAATCGTTCGATGAATTAAGTTCTTTGATGTTATGTTAGAACATTACAGAATAATGTATCGATACTTTGTTGATTCCTACTTGGTATCGTTTTCCCACGAATAGAACACGTTTTCAACATCTACGATAACGCTTGCATCAGAGCAATAACACTTCGATACCACACGTCGTAACGGTAATAGCGATGGAATATCTGCGTTCTCCGAAGAGATTTCCTTATATCGAGCGCTGTCGATTGCTCGAAGGGGAAGCACGGACGTTCAGGAAATCACCTCGATCGATCGAGGTGCTCGAAGACGGAGCTAACAATATGTTCGTACACTGGTTCCCCCGATAATGAAATGCACGACGACAAAACGGCGTCGAGCGTGCGCGCGTGTTTGGCCCACGCGAGTGTGCGTGTCGCGTAACGCTGGTCGCTTACGTTTATATAATGCCAAGAGCCGGGAAAGTGAGACCATTGAATCGTCGACTGTTAAAGAGACACGCGCACCTCGAACATCAACGACAACATGAAGAACAGTCGAATCAAGTTCTGTCTGCCTGTGGTTCTCGCTATCCTCGTGCTGGCCACTCTGCATTCCATTGGTAAGAAATCTTTCATCTATCCATTTTCATTCCTCTGAAAGTTCCTGCCTTCGAAGTCGAAGATTTCAGCATCAATTTCCGTTATCGTTGAATTTAAACGCCATTTAGTATCGAATGTACGAATTAATCGAGTAACAAAGTGTATAGATATAGATAAGTGGTAACTTCTTTTATGCGTAGTATAAATATTCTGAATGATCAATTACGCAATTTATGTCTATGTTATCATTATTACATGTAAGTGGGAAAACGTTGTGAAATCTCGAAGCCAAACAGTATTACATACATATGGAAATAAAAGTCTTATTGATCGTTGATAGACGGTAATATTATACAATTTATTAAATAATTTGTCGAAGATGATTGCTTGTAACGCGTAGATCCAATTAAAAACGATGGGAAACGCCGATACCACCGTGTGTTTAATTATCTTTATTGTATGAAATGGTTGTATAAACATTTATTTCTTGTAAACAAGAAGGAATCTCAAGGAAAACTCTTGACATTTTCTATTGCTTTCCCGTGTAACCCTCGCGATCTTTGTTGTTCGGCGTTTAGCTTTAATTTCATGGATTATAGATTTCACGACGAGGCTACATGCAGACCCAAAAATAGCTACAGGTTCTCCTTTGATCGCTCGGAGAGCGAATGGCTTTCTTTACCGCAACATAAAAGCGTCGCGGTAAATTGAAACATGTGCCCCAACCGACCCCTCAACCCTTCCTTTCTTCCCGCCCTACGATCCCATACTGTATACTTTGAGAGGGAAGTGGACAAAATTTAATTCACTGTTCATTTAGATTAGTTGATATGTAAACATACAAACTAAGCAGATAAAAAAGTCAATTGTTTAGAATCCAGTAAAGCACCGAATCTTTAAATATATTCAGCAAACTCGATAAAAAGTCCGCGTTATCAAAGAAAATTATTATTTCGAAAGATTCCACACGTGAAAAATCTGTTTTCAGAGTATGTAGCTGCTGAAAGAGTTTGTCGTCCGGAGAACTGTTTCGATTCCTCGATGTGCGAACTCGTGCAGGCAGGTGGACAATGCCCACAATCGACTGACACGTGCTGCAGCGTAGGTACGTTCTCTTAACGTTTCGTTACCGTTCGTGAACGAAGCAACAACTGTAGAACCTCGATTATTGTCCGAGAACTTTGTTACTTGCGTGGTGTCCACAAATAGAGGGGATGTATGCTATGCAACATGTAGTAGAGGGGATATACTGGGGGGGACTACAAGCCGCTGAATTGGTTCCCTCGATTATTGCCTAAGAACCTCGTTAATTGCATGCTATTGACAAGTAGAGCTGGTTCATGGAGTAGGTAGTCACTGCTTGTAACTTAATCCTCGATTATTGGAGGAGTTCCGAGACTCAATTCTTGCAACAATCGAGGTTCATATCGTCGAATCGTGCCAACGAAAACGTAAACGAGACGTTTCTAAACTCACAGCCTGAATTGTTGTCCTCTTGAATTTGTTATTTTTCTCATTGGTTACACGTGTCCGTTATTGGTTGTACGCCAGTTTACGTTGAAACGTCACGCTTTCGTTTATTCGTGTCACGGCGCAAAGTAGGTACACAAGAGCGATGGTAATTACGCGGCGGTAACGATAACGTAACCGTGCGCTACCACTGGATATAGCAATTTCACGCTCCCCGGTACCGGACACACGCAACGCCCGTAATTTCTACTGTGCCAAATCGACCATTCTCGAGATTCACTTTTGCGCGCCGTGAATTTCGAACGACTGACGAGTCAATTCATACGTCACTGTCCGCACTTTCACGAAACATGGCGCCTCGTCTGTCGGAGCTCTGACAACTATGACCAAGATTTTATTTGAGTATCAAATGACGAATGAAAGCAACATATCGAAATTTAATCGAAATAATCTTAGAAATAAACGGTTAAATTTTTAGCTGTTTATTCTGAAATATTTTATTCTACAATTCCAGCTCCATGCGGGTAACAAAGTTCTTTATTGATTGATTATGAAAGTGAGGTGTTTAAAAAAGAAAGACTCGTAGAAATTTCATGAGAACTCATCCGAATCAAATAAATTCACTGAGAGAAAAAAAGATCGAGTATCATAACGACGCGATAACGAGTAAAGTATAAAACGAACGTGCGAGAATATATAATAATAAAACAAAATACGAAATAAGAGTGGACGCAATAACCCGTTTAATTAAATTCAAAATAAAATTCACCGGTTCCTCGACATTCCGCGCGTTTCCCGTTATTTCAAGCGACGTGATTTCTGTCCGCAGTGAAAAAGGAGCACAGAACGCACTGCCACCAGCACGGAGGCGAATGCATGGACAGCTGCAACAAAGAATTGCAAAACCTGGTTAGCGATTGTCCAGCCGACAAAGTCTGTTGTACATTAGTTTAAGGCAATGTTTGTTCACCTTTTCCAACCTCACGGCATAGTTTCACGGTGGAGTTTAATGGAACATTCCACCTTTGTATTTGTAATTTCAAACGCTGAGAGAGAAGGATGCCTGGCTCGATTATTTATATTCAAAGCTAATGCTTCTTTGTAGTAACAGTTTGAAAAGGTATAGATAATAGAAATTCGTCGGATCTATTGCCAAAGATTCGCTATTCGTTAGTTTAAGGGAACACAGAGAGCTAAGTTAACATAAGCGATTGCGACAAGCGGCTACGGCGTGTCCGTTCGCGATGTTGCGTGTAATAACGCGAACCCAGACATGCTGCATTTGTTTGCAGCACGGTGGAAAAGCCACTTAATTGGTTTTACAATTACAACGGTGCATGCACGGGGCGAGGACTCGACGAACGAATGAAAAATCGAATACCCCGCGAGATAATTACCAAGGCACGAGGGATCCGTCACGAATGTGAACTCGTCGACGATAAATAGCGCGAACGTACGCTGAAGACCTACAAAGAACGCCCCTGGATGAAATTCAGACGTAGAATTAAAGTAGAATGTAGATGAAATTCAAGCTCAAGCAATTTTTGATTAACACAATTAGTAATAAATCATTGCTTTTTTCAAGACTGGAACATAATTTGAATCGTACATACTTACGTCATTGAAACACTTATTCAACTACATAAACATCATATATTTTGATGTATATAGAGTATACGATGCTTAACACGGCTAGGAATATGTTTTTTTTTTTATTTTTGCAAATGATACGTAAAAATCCTTTACTTTAAATAGAAAGAATAATTTTCTAAAATAAATTACGTTTGGAATTCCTCAATGCCTTGTATGCCTTGTAAATAGGACACTGCCACTCACGAGTAAGAGAAAAGAAAATTACAGAGATTTCAACGAGAACTTCGATCAAATGAATTAATAACTGATAAAATTGTTATTATAAAAACGCAATTTATGAGCTAAAGAACACTCGTCAGGGGCATTCTTTACAGTTCCTCGCGGTAAACCTGCCACTCGAGCGATGGATTTATTGTAACGAAAGAATGTGTGCGAGAATGCGTTGCGTTAAATGTTGCACGCCTACGTGGCGAATATGTATTTATAATAAAATATGTGTGCTCAGGAATTCTGAATTTATTGCTCGACCTTCTCACCCGATAGGAGAGCGCGCGATTTATGTACTCATTCAAGAATGGGAATTCTCGGCTTCTGCTTCTCACGGAAATGTTATCGCGGCGCTGAACGTATTTCGTCCGATAAAGCAGGCGGTGACATAACATCCTCGAGAGATAGCTGGCAGATCGTAATCTGCGCCGAACAATGAATGAATCATAGCGGAGGTCAGTTACCCGTGTAATCGGCCACTTTATGCGTCTCTCAAGAGTGTTTCTAGGTTAAATCTGTTCAAGATTCGAGCGTGATTTAAAAATAAAATTGCTCTACGTGAAGCAACACCTGTCGATAAGCCCTATTAGTTACAATTTTCTCTAGAATAATAATGAAATAGGAGGAATGTGAATATAAACATTTTAAATAGATTAAGAAATTATCAAATTGAGGGATACAAAATTGAAGTGCAGCAAATCCTACATAATGGCAAAGTGAAATCAGAAATCACCACTTAAAATTCAACGTCCCCAACCACAAGTTCAGGTAAGAGGAACTGGTTACCAACGATGAATAATATACATTAAAAAAAAGTTAACCGTTTCTTTTGATTGAAATCATTACCGGAAGTAAATTGATCCTCGGATCGATATATCCAGCCGACGATAGAGCTTGTTAATCTCTCTCTTTGACGGCGTCCTCGGTAAATAACAGAACGATCAACATCGTCGTGGCACGTAGCTGGGCGAACTGAAAAATACAGGAAGGACGCGCAAGAAAATGAAGAGAAGCAGGAAGAAATAAGAATTAGATGGAAGGGGCACGCGTTGCCCCGGGCGATGCAGCTCGAGCGTTTCATAGAGCGCGAACGCACGCACAGGAGATTTAGGACCGTGTTGGTCAGCCCTCGAGGGGTTCGCTCGCAAAGAATCGCGCAGCACAGCGGAAAAAGGAGAAGTGAACGCCACGGGGCTCCTATCGTCGGGCGTATGAACATCGAGATAAGGAACTGGACAGTGACGCGTTCATCGATGTGAATTAATGCCGTAAACTGTTCCCGTGTAAACGTATAACACGGCCGAAAGAGATGGCCACGTCTTTTTAAACGCTGGAATGAATCTCCGTCCACGTCAATCGCGACCGAAGCGGAAATAAAGAAGCAAAATAAAAGCGATACCTTGCCCGCGGCGATACACGTCGAACATGTGACACTAAATATAGAGACACGCTAACGCTACGAGGCGACGGAACGGTCCGAAAGGTAACGATATAAAACGTTCCACCGAAACCGTAGGAAAGCACAATATAGGAGAGAGGAAAATTCTAGGTAAAAACTCAAGCATGCGGGACTGGTCGGAAAAGTGGAATAGTAGATTAAAAGTTAATAATGGGAGATTGAATGATAATAAGGAGAAGCGGGGAGCTTTCGTGATAACAGTAATTTCGTTAGTTACCTTAATCGTTACCCCTACTTATCCCTAAATAACAGAGGAAATGAAAAAATCCTAACAAATAGTGCAAACAGAACTAATATAAAAAAAAAAATTCCACGACATCTCTCACTCGTCATTCCCGGTTTCGCCTACCCCCCTACCTACAGCTCGAGGCTGCGACAGCCCGCGAGGCAACGCAGAGGGAACGGAATTATCAAGAAGAAGAATACCAGGTACGTAGGCCAAGAAGAAGATGATGAAGAAGGGGTACACCGTGCCCGGAGCGCTGCAGGCAGATGCCAGGCACGTTGGTGCGCGTACTTACATATACACACGCGTAAGAGCCGTTTCGGTTAGCCCCCGGGGCCGGAGGCGCGGAATCATGCAGCGTAGAAGAAGAAGGAGGTCCTCCCTCTCCCTCACCACTTCGTGGCCTCCGTCGTTGTGTGGAAGTTGCCCTCGGGGGCAGACGCGGAGGTATACCCCACCACCAAGTACGGCGGAGCAACGGTCGTTCCGCTGCGGGCACGGAAACGAGAGGAGATAGCGGCGAGCTTCGTGCACGTCCTCTGCACCCTCTCCTACCCCTACCTCCACTGTGAGACGGGCGAGGGCACGGAGGAGGGATTCCACGGTGCCCTCAGGATATCCAGCGAGACAATACGCTCCGTGAGCCCTCGGGCGACTTCACGACGGACCGTGCTTCTCTTCCACCTCCTCTTATCCTCCTTGCTCTCCCGTTTCTCTCCTTCACCTCTAGCTGTACCCCCTCGTATCACACATTCAGCCCTTTTCTTCGGTCCCTAGGTGCACCCTATTCTTTATCATTCTTCGCGAACGTCCGCGGCCTCCCCCAGAAGTAAACTGATGTTTATTGGGGACGGCAGCAAATTCAGGTGTGAATTTTAGTGATCAAGGTACAGTTATAAGGGTACGAATTGGAGAAATATTAGGTTGTTGCATATGAAATGTCCGATTGTTTGATCTCGGTAAGTTATCTTCATTTTGCCACGTCATTGTGATGGCAGATGTTACTTGTGTATAAGAGTAATTTGTGATAAAAATGCAATTGTTTAAATCTTTTCTACAAAATCGGACAACCATACCTTGGAATCCCTAACGTTCCATTGAATTCTATCGAAAAAAGAACATCCTGGATGGAGTTTCTTCTTTCCCAGTCGGAAATTCCACTGCCATTCCTTAATTGTAATCTAAACGCGTCGACGCGCAAAAACGCGTTCGACACGCTGGTGATTGGCGTTTCAGCGCGCGTCGCAAGCTGGTAGGTGCTCGAATGATATATCGCGATCGATTAACTCTTTCACGAGCAATCCATGTTCTCCTTGACGATTCCATAGCGACCAGCGTCTATATATCGCTCGGTAATTGCGGCTGGATAAGGAATCGTCGTTGAAAAAGCGCGTCGGCGCCCGCCTCGGTTATTTCTTTGCCAACGTTCGCCAATCAACGTCACATGTCATCCGCGTGGCCACGTATTCTCCTTCGCTATCAAGGAACACCGCATGACTGTTTCAATCCTCGATCGAAGAAGACGCGCTCGATTACGTCGACGTACGAATGAATGACGCGTTTATGAAAGGATTATTTCCAAATATAACTTACAGAAGATGATTCGAGAGGTTGATCAGAGGTTGATGATTCCGAGAAAACGCATGCAATTAAACGACACGTAAAATTAGCACATTATCCAAACGTGCTGATTGAACATGACGATTGTATACAGTAGAATTTTGAATCATTCATTTGAGATAATAATCGAATATGTACTTGTCGAAATTTTAACATTTTCGATACTTTTCAATGAGGAAAATATGTTGGTTTATCAACACTGTTCGTTAAAGAACGATGGTAGAGTACATTTCTTTAAAAAAAAAAAACATACAAATTAGAATCCACACACATGTACTCACTATAATTCAACAGAGGATGACTGGTAACTTTCGTGCCTAATACAAGGACCTCTAAAAAGAACTGCAAGATCTATCGAACGGTCCTCAACTTGCTTTAGGTCTCACGCTCAGGGGCAACGTACTCGTCGCTATCTAAAACATATAGCCACAGATAGATGAAATCCTCTCCAGGATCCCGCGAACAAAAGTCTGACCGCGTCATCAATTATTTCCGTCGCAACGAAACGCGCCTTCGTCGGCGGTTTTCGACCACCCCCTGGCCCGCAGTTTTCTATTTCTCCGCTCCCCAAATCCCCGGCGACACCGCCACGGCGACTTTTTCTTCGACACCCGAGGCGTCGGTGGTGAGACGCCCGCGAAAAATGGTCGCGCGCTCAGGTACTTCATTAATATTTCATTTCGTTGCTTATCGTTACCGCGGAGCCGCGCCGCGACGCGGAGGCCTGCCCCAGGGCATCGTTACTCCCTCCGAGCAAGCATACAAGGCGGGCGAAAAGGTAGAGAGCGAGAAAGGGCGAGGGCCACGGGAAAGAAGGGACAAATATAGAGCGGGCGCAACGAAGAGGAGGTACAAGCGAGCCGTAGTGCACTTTATTACACCGAAAGACGGGAGGAGAGACCGACCTTCGTCCCTGAGAAACAACGGCGAACTTTCCGCGCTCGTAATCGCAATCCTTGTTACGACCTCCTGTAAAACGACCGACTCGCCCCGGCGACCCTTATCCGTCTCCACCGGCAAAGACAGACCCGACAACCACCCTCTCGAACCGATTCGACGTAAACTGTTGGGGCGTATCCCGTGCTCTCCATCACCGTGGCCATTGGCAGTGTTGCGCTAAACTATGGCGATAAGGAGCAACCTAGGAAACGTCCTCGGAAGGGTAAGGGTACTTTAGAATTTCGATTCTCATTTCTTTGGTTTTCAAAAATTCGATTGCGTTTCACGAATGGTTCGTTATTTAACATTTACCTTCCCTCGAAACAGTATTTTAAACTTGTATGCAATATTACGAAGTGACGAGTGAATCGGTTGACTTGCATATTACTTACACGTGTCTGTATAACGTGAACCCCATAAATAAATTACCAATGTCGTTACTTTTTTTGTTAAAAATACATGATATTTTAGAAAAGTATGGTTTGTTGGAAGTCTGAATGTCAAATTTGTCTTTGAATTTTTCTTAAAAATTGGCACGAACTTTTTGGACAACCCAACATATTATCGACCTATACACATGTTCCAGGAGTAAATCACGAGCAACCCGCTCTGTTTCTTCCGTTGCACACCATGCAGAACCACAATTCCTACAGTACAGACATTCCTCCCCCAAGTTATTATCCGATTTGCTTACCAGCGACCGTGTTCGTCGATCCCTTTCAAAATGTTTCGCTTCTTCGATTCCTGATAAAACCGAATCGAACAAAAAGCGAAACCTTCGACACCTGGGTGGCTCGATTCCTCCCCCGAAAAAACATAATGCACAGCCACCCCCGGACACGTAGAGCAGCCAGCTAATTCAGCGACGCCGCGGTTTCGCGAACAATGTATGAAAATAACCCATTGCATACTTTTACTACGGCGGTTCATGTCAGCGTGGTTGCATTGCGATGAATGCGAGATACCCCGGGCAATTCCCTAATTGCAGTGAGAGGCAAACGAAGCTGGAAGGAGAGAACGGGATGGTCACGACGGTGAATTAAGAGAGACGACGAGAGAGGGAGGGGAAGAGGAGGAAGACTATCCAGCTCTTCTCAGCGATGCTGCGAGCGGTCCAGGACGCTCCTTCCTCGTCGCACCGCGAGGATCCAGCGTAGCCCACAGCTCCGCGTTCGCCTTCCTTCTGTGGTCGTCTCCCTTCTCGCCATCTGCGTTCACGAACTCGCCCTCTTCGTCCCTCTATCTCTTCCTCCCGCGACGTGTGCAAGCGCTTCGAAGCGCTCGAACGCCCCCGCGAGCCAACACGGGCCAGCGCCTTCTTCGTGTATCACCGTCTCCCTCGATCTTCACGATCTCCACGAGTCGCCCCGGGTCTCGACTGCCTATAAGCGGACTTCACGGACGGAAGAATAGGGAACGGGCTGCTTTCACCCGCCGTCCCTCTCCCTCGCGTTCCCCTGCGTTTTCCCCGTCCTCTTATTCCCGTTTTTCGGGATGGAAATATCTACATTTCTCCATGTTTTCGCTGTTTCCTTGTGAAAAACACTTGGACCTTCTCGATCTACGTTACGTGGCTCTGCCCCAACCTCTCGAAGTACATCCAGAAGGAAACAGGGTGACACTCGCCCGGTTGATCAGCTCTGAAACCCGTATTTATAAATTGGAACAAATTAATAAGCGCAGGAAGCAACGAAGCATCGAAAAGAAAACATACACGTTCACTTGCACGCGGAGAAACCTTTTTATGGTTTTCAATTTATTTTCAAAGCAGGTTTGTCGTGCCAGCGAAATTATCGGGTTTTCCATGCCGGTTGTTCATTAATTGTGCGCCCGAGTGGAGGGAAATTATCACGGATGCGTTCTTCCGCGAGAAAAAATTCCAACGAATTGGACGGGAGTGGAAGGGAGCAGTCCGCGTACCGAGCGGTAGAAACAAACCTGTTTTCCTTTTATTCGCCGGAGTGCTCTCGCATTCTGGCCAACAGTGCGCGCGTTGTAATCGCAGGCATCAATCACCTTATCGCGGAGGACCGATCTCGGAATAAACGATAACGCGCGCGGTAATCGCGCCGCCTCGCTCGTTGACATCGATTCCACTTGTACGATGGCTCGGATAGCTCGATCAGATCGTGATATTGATTAAATTAACGAGAATCTTACGGGTGACGTTGACACGTTATTAAGAAGTCGGGCTACGAGGTGTAACGATCGCCTGCGGACAAGCGCGGAATTAAGGCGTAAGGCTTTAAAGTCCCAACATTTTCCAATGGCGATGGAATTGCATTACAATTCCTCGCGTTTGTTTCTTTATTTCATAAGGGTACGTAATCTGTTTCATGTCGATTACTGCACCTATTGATCCTGGCTTGCTTGTTACGAATCGCCAGTGTACATATGTTTTTTCTGCATATCACATTTACATTGTTTTACAATCAAACATGGCTACCACCCCTGAGGGCTGCTAACGTTTATTTATGTTGGTACACTCTGGGTGTGGAAACCAAGTCTGTAACAAATCAAGTGGAATGTTAAACCTGTTAGGAAATTTAACACTTCAAGTAGAAATGATGTACATATATACCATCGGTTAAGCAACTCGTAAAATTAATTTACCAATTCACTTTTCTTACGACACTACGTTTACTTTTGGTATTGGATGTCTTAAAAGGGCTTGCAAGAGGACAAGTGTCTCTAAAATAAATAAATACTGCTCCTTAGCAAAAATAAATTTAGATTTCGCTTGTCACTTTCCTCTGTCCTCTTAAACATATTATTGGGAGTCTAGCAGTGGATACTTGTAATTCGGGGTCCTGCAGGATCTTATTCCAGGGCTGCCCGCGGGGAATTACGTGGCGTGACGATCCGGGTAATAGGCTAGCGAAACTTTTCTGCTTATTTGATCACCGTAGAACTCGCTCGCGAAAACGATCCGCGGTGGGGAAAAGCGAAACTTCGACGCCTTGCATGTAAATCTCGTTTGCGGCGCAGAAAAGTGTCGGCGCGAGAAGGCGGACGAGTTTAAGCCTCGCAATACCAAGTGGGGGAGGTACTTTGCGCCCACCATGTTACTGGATTGAGAATTCCTACTGGAATATATTTAAAAGTTCTGACAAAATTAGATGCGATGCAAAAATAGCTCTGTTTATGCAAGAACATAGATTATAATTTAAAAATGTAGAATAGATAGATATATACATGTAGGTAGGAGAAAGTATTTAAAACAAAACTGGTGTATGTGACTGAATTGTTGAACGTCCTGAAAAATTCTATTATCTTAACAAGATTATCTATAATTCTATACAATCTCGAATAGCGTTTATATGTAATATAGCGTTTTCATTTGTAATCTGGTACTTTATTTTAAGCACTGTATTCCCAGATGTTTCCGCACAGTTGTTAGGAGTTATAGATTGTTATTAGGTGGGCACAAAGTATCCCCCTCTGGTAAACCATGCAAGAAAAAACGACTTGGTATTGCGAGAGTTAAAAGCGCGGCGTGGCCCTCTGGTGCCGGTTAATGGAGTGGTTATGGGAGAATTATTAGACGAGTACGAGAAATTAATTGCTGCTAAGCCTCCTCGTTAAACTTACCGAATGGATTGATATATAGCCGTTGGTGACGATAAAATAAACCCAAGCGTTATTGCACTGTAATTTTCTTTGCCCGTTAATTGATTGTTCCTTGGCCAAAACGCTTCCTTGTTCACTCCAGAAACGTCAGTTTTTAACTGAATGGAGCAAGGAAATGCTGTCAAGTGAAACAGAAGAAACGATTTTAAGAGAAATCGTTTATATAGGTCTTGAACTGAAGTTTCATTTAAAAATTACCTAGACCAAAAATTCTTTTTCTATTATTACAAAATTATCTTCATTTTTACTACTCTTTTACTACATTCTTAAAAATAGTGAGGAGAGTTTCAAATTATTTTCACATTGGTGGGAGTCGACGCAAGCAATCTTCGAAGATTTGAAATTAAAGAGTAAACGAAGAGCGAAATACGGAACCTCGAAGGAGAATTAGGACCCGTGATAGTCGACTTTCGAACTAACTGACCTCGAGCGAACTTTCCGCCTTTCTCCTGCAACGTTAACCCTTATGCTGACGGGAGCGACGGGAAACGAGCGTTTTTGGTCGACGAAGCGGATTATTGGAAATTCAATCGAACCAGGCCGGCGCTTAATATGCGCCCGATATCAAACGTGAGTTATTGAAATTCATGGGGTCATTAGCCCCGGTCCTCGCATGCGAATAACAATATACCGCCGCGGTTCCGCGCGAACGATTATATTTATATTCATTTTATAATGGCCGGTAAATTATTAATGCGACGCGCGAATAAAAAGTAACCGAAAACACGAAAATTATATACGTCCGTCGTCCGCTTTCCATAATAATATAATTATACGGTCCCTTCCGCCGATCTGCGATACGAATTTTATATCGATTCGCCGCGTTCGACGATCGTGACGATTCTTCACGCGATTCGAGCCATCGATTCAACGGAAGCTGGGAACGGTTCGCGAAACAACCGTGACCCTGCAAAAAGTTTCATCGAAGTATCATTATTTCTCATCTGGGCATAAATTTCATAGAAGATAGAAGAGTTCGTGAACCAAATTGTAATCGGATTGATAGAATGATATGGTATTGTTTGATATTGGGTACACAAACGCAGCCTCAATTTATTCGGAATTAATGTGTACGATTTAATTTTTATAGTGTCTATTTTTCAACACATTTAGAATGAAATAATAATATCGAAAATTGAGGTGGAATTATAAAAATGTATACGATTTAAGTGAACAAAAATGAAATAAAAAAGAGAAATAAATGCCAGTTTTGTAGCCAATAAATTAGTGTAAATGTAGCCACATAAAAATCTTTGAAACAACGGGGAAACATAAAAATATTAAATCCTCGATATTATCGACTCGAACGACAGCATGAAAAATTAAGAAGGAAACGTAAAACCCATAGCAAGAGGGCCGAATACAAATGTGAATTTCAAAATAAAAATAAAACGCATAAAACTGAACGACGACGAGAGAATAAAGAATTCAGACTCCTCCAGACGGTCATCGAAAAGTCCCAAGACACGTTGATATTACTATTATTACAAACCGTACGAAACGCGCATAATTTAACGATCTGATCGTTCCCGGGTCCGTAAGCACGCCGTACAGAACGGTGTCCCCGATCGCCGTGGTCCGAGAGGTATTTCCAACGACAGCGAGCTATATACATATCCGCGATGGGTTTCGTGATCGCGGACGGCGCCTCGAGGGCGCTTAATAAACGTTATTGGCGGGGCCCCGGTCGCGCTAGGTGGGAGTTAAGGCCCAGAGCACATCCCACGGCCATCTATGGGAGCCGCCTGCCTTTCTCAGGGAGCGTTCTCCGCCTTACGTAAGCCTGAACGCCGAGAGAACCGTGGCGCGGGTCCGACGCGGCGAGGAGGAGGACGCAGTCGAAGAAAGAGGGAAAGCAGGGAACCAAAGAGAGAAAAAGGGGCACCGCGGACGAAGAGAGGAGAAGGTGCCCGGGGGCTGTCTGGAATCTTCTCAAAATGATTCACAGCCTCCGGTAATTTACATTCGCTTGCGTGGGTGATCGTCGGGGATCGCGGTAGGAGGGGGTGGTTGGGGTGGGTGGAGGAGACGGAGGGAGAGGGCAGGAGGCCGTCGGCGATATACTCCTCTCTTTGCCGACTGCCATCGAAAAGGTTAAACATACACCCACAAGAGGTCACGTAACCAAAGAAGAGAAAGACCGTTCGAGCTACCTTCCTACCTTTCCCTTCGACGACGGTGGCATACATGCGCGCCGGTGCATGTACAGCTCGCTGCATTACGTACGAGAGCAGGGGACAAGAAGAGGAAGGGTAGCTGGGCTGCATCCTGCGGTCCCTGGCCTCCTCGCGCTGAGCCGCTGCGAGGTATTTTCTTGGGCGCTATCTTCTCATTTTTTAATAAAAAAGAAATTTATCTGGTACAACTTGTTTTGGTCTTCGCATAACAATTCATCGACACTGGCATTAATAATGGTTTCGATCATCGATCTTCCGCGGGTATGAAATCGAAAGGATTTGAAAGGAATAATAATGATAATATATGCACAGACCATACAAAACTGCCTTTACCTTTAACTCTAACTGCCTAACCCTCTATATCTATGTAAAGAAAATCTAAATGCTATGATTGGTTTCATGTATCCAAATAAATGTTTCATTATAAATATTTACGTCAATAAACTTCACCTGTCAATCAAACATCAAACCTGTCATCTAGATAAATTTCTTTAACAGACACAGAGAGTACGAATACTTATGGGACTGAGTGTATACTAACCTAAAAGGATTCTTCCCACTGATTTCATTATTATTATCAAACCTTTCCATGTGTTTACCTCTGAATACCAATAAAACTAACAACACCTAACCTTCTCAACATATTACAAATTACCTAAGCAAAATGATACAACTAATTGAATACTTTTTTGTCCATTTAGTCCAGAGTTTAGCAACGCTTTCAAGAGGCTCCGGAGACCTCGCGTACCCTTGGTCGATTCCAGGTACGGGATTCAAATGAAGGTACTCGCAGAACCAGTTGTCCGTGTCATGGTTCTTCTACGTATTCCCGCGAGATAAAGCGGTATGATGCGGTGGTTAGACCTCCGTTTTACCTCTACAACCTTTCCCTCATTTTTCCTACGACAATTCCGTTTTCCAGACATTCCGGGTGACCTTTGGCCGCGCGAGGGTCAGAGGTTCGAACAGCTTCGTCCGAGGCTCCGCGAAGGTAGTGATCATCGTTACACAGCAGCCGCAAAGGAAACATTATGACACGCGCAATCAAGCTTGCAATTAGCCGCGAATGCGAAATTGGCAATGCACACAAGCGTGAGACACCATCCGGTGAACGAGGAGTCCTGAAGATGACCAAGCATCGATTCCTGACTTTTTATCGTCGTCCGGCCTTGGACAGAGTGACTGGAAGGGACAGTTCTTAATTGTGGATATAAAAAATTCGAGGTTTGTGCGAGTAACAGAGAGTAAAAGTTCTTTTTGAGTAACCGTACTTTTCGAGGCACTTCAAAATAACCTAAATGATGACTTAAACCCCTCCCAGTTTGAGAGGAACTACATCAGATTTCAATTTCAGGAATATCCTTCATTTCCGAATACCCGAGTCGTCGACTTCAGTTTCCACCAATTTCGACCAAAAAGATAAATATGCTCTGCGAAAGTTGCCAACTTTAGAGGACTGTTCATTATATACTATTTCTTAGATACTTTCGAATCCAACGAAATGATGACTTAAACCCCTCTCGATACTACATGGCCTACGTCATATCTCAATTCCATAAAAATCCCTCGCATCTACCATCTTGAATTTTACTTTCCTCTAATGTTTGCCAAGATTGCCTTCACAAAGAAGTATCTACCTCCCAAATCAGTTTCCATTAGACTTCCTGAACAGTCTAGTATTCCTGAAAGAACCTCGAATTCAACAAAATTATGACTTGAACCCCTATCCTTTTTATACAAACTATAGCATACTTCGGTTGAAACGCACTCTGTTATCGAGTCTAGAAGCGACGGTTCGACGAAAAGGGATCGGCGCGTGCACACCTAGGGACGCATCTTCGATTTAATTGCCCAGGATGACTTCCACTGTGATTCGTACAATAAAGCCCTCTATCCGTAAAAGGACGTAGCGAAACGAAAGGAGAGAAAAGCAACGAAGAGTAACGGGCAAGGGGAAAAGGATAGAGCCAGGCAAACCGAGGCTCTCGCCTTGGGCACGACACGACCCGTTTCAAAGACACGTAGGGCCAAACCAGAGGGCAAAGGGGAGGAGGGAAAGAGGCTTCTCCCTAAAATATGTGGACCCGCGGGCAACACTCGGACTCTCCTCGTTACATCCTGCTGGACGCCTCGGGCGTATACCGGGTCCGCCATGCCGGCAGTCTGTATATCGTATGATACAAAAACATCACATTATTTTCTTCTTTCTTTCGCTTGAATCGTTGTCCCTAGCCCCGTCTTCCTCACTTTTCTTGTTCTTCGCCGCGAACGAAGCGAGAACCCCGCGGGGCATGTGACCACCATTACGCCTCCCCTCCTGCTCTCGCTCATCGTTTCTTAGTTTTCTCTCTTCGACCTCCTCTTCCTCGTCCTGCTCTTTGCTTGCACCGCAGCGGTATCCTTCCTCGTCGGTTTCGTCCTTCTCGATCGCTGTGTTCGTTAAACGATTCGAAATACTCGCCGATTAATTATACTCGCGACGCGTGACGGATTTTTTAAGGATTCGAGGACAGAGTGGTCTAAAAAACGGAGCAGCTGATGAGTTGTCGCTGATGCAAATGATAGAGATGGCCTGACTTTTTACAATCATATGGTAACTAGTCCAGGTACAGAATCAATTGAAAATTAATGCTACAGACTTAACACGTTGACTGCTAAAATAATATATGAAAATTTCTACAAGGCTAAAATTTTATTCTACACAATTAGATAGTACGTAACCGAAAATTCGTGGTAGTGATTATTTTTGCAACTTCCTTAAAATTTACCAATCCTATCCAGATTTATTTTCTTTAAGACATCACCTTTAGAATTAATTTACTTAATTCTTTGATGAAAGTCCTTGTCATCCATATATATATGGGGGACGCGACGTAACGATCAACGTGTTAATACTATTTAGTTCAAATATCGATTAATTTGTCGACGCACAGGTAAGCAAAAATTTTTGTATTTTCAGAAGGAGGAGTAGAATAGGTATATCTAATAGAAGGTTAAATATGGAGTATGTCTTAAGGATACTTCAAGGTCCCATCTCGTTTTGTTTCCGAGTTATAGGCACACCAGCGTTCAAACCACTTGTGTGTCAGTTTACCTTCGAATCGGCTACTTAAAATTACCACCTTTCACCTGAATGCAAGCCTGTGGGCGTCTCATCATAGATCTTACGCATTCGAAAATCTCAGGTGTTGCGTACATTTGTTGGCAACCTTGTTGAATACATTGACGAAGTATTCCCGACGTTCTCCCAGGCGATTTACTTCGGGAAGCTACGCATAATCCAACTCTTGAGAACCTACTCGTAAATCCACATTTGCACCTCCCAGATAAATTTGAGTATTTTTCACGTATCAATTTCATTACGAAGACGTTCGACTGAATGATTAGTGATGTTCGCAAAAAAACGCTATGACAAAGACAGGCCCAAATCAAGAGGCATTTCAAATGAGCCTCGAAACGATCGAAGCAATCCCTTCCTCTCCTCGTAGACAACACGGACCGGAACCGTATATACGAGCGTCACTTTGTCCCTGACGAAGTTAAGGTTTACGTATGCGAGCAGCATCGTCCGTTGGGTTTGGAAGTGCCCGAGGCATTCTAGAACGATGTTGTCGGCCGTGGCCGTTTTAGCCTGGAGCGGCTCAAATACGACAGAAACCGAAGCCACGCCGAGGCTTGGTTCCCTTTATATCGGCCCTCGCCAACTGCCCCATTATTCTCGATGGCCGATGGCCAATCGTATCGGCGAAGTACCGACTGTAACTTTACGAGGACGAAGACTGCGCCGTGCAGGACGCGCTTGGAAAAGCTCCAGGTGCCACGCCGAGACCGCCTCGAGAATCGCCATTAAAGCCTTCTGTGTGCATTATTTCTCCTCTGTTTTTCTTTCCGTCGGACAAATTGCTTTTTCGAAACGAATCGTCCACCGTGGGGGACCTCCGTAATCGGGACACCCGTTACGTAGGCGCTCGGTTTGTTTTCAACACCGAACAGTAAATTACAAAGGGGTCCAGGTAAATTTGATTCATCATTCCTTAAACCTCCTTTATTCCTTAACCTCTTTTTTAAATTAAATATACCTATCGTTTTCTTTCTGTTTTTAAGAAGATTAAGAATTGTCGATCAATTTATCTGTCAGTGCATCCAGTCGTTCCAGATTCAGGTTTTTCCTCGATTTCGAACACCTCTTCCTCGTTCTTTCCACGTGAATCTCACCCAACGGCGACAATATCGCTCCCACATTGTAACGAAGCGCGCCGATTGCTCCTTGCGCAGGATAATTTATATAGTGTGCAATTACTCTAACTCCCCTGGGAGAACTGAAAAGGTAAATGAACGGATGAGTACGTAGCCCCGGCATACCGTGCATACTAAATATCTCATTAGTTAACTCGAAGGAGGATTCGCAAATTATTGTTATTACTATAGCGTTACGTGTGAACCTTATAAACGGGAGGTACAGATAGAGCCGTTTATCTAAATTGTTTATCGAGCAAATTATTTTCGAAGTAAAAAACCTACTGATTCGGGTCGCTATATTTATGTTTATATATATCTTTATGTCTTCAACAAGTATGTGGTAAGGAAAATGTCGAGTTTCCATGACATGGAACTACATACTTAGCTGGCTTCGTGCAGTTCTCTCGGTTACGAAGTAACGAGTATTTAGTCTCGGTGAACTCCCAATGGCATCCCTTGCACAAAAAGGACCCGATCGACGAGTGCGCTGATGAAGATCTAGCGGTTCGCGTATCCGAGGTACTCAAAGACGCTCGAGGCGCTTATCATAGGCCCGCGAGGCGCTGCGAATAGGCGGTGCATGCCAGAGAAAGATGAAGAGGACGACGAACGCGATAATCTAAATTAAAGAAGCTAGACGCGGGATTAAGGGATCGAATCGGGGAGAGCGCTACACCTCGGGCGGTCCAACGATGGAGTTGTATCGAGGATTAAATTTCATTTGCATCTCGACAAAGTTGCTCCATTCTCCAACTCGATGTTTATCTGCTCGTTGGACAAACAAAATCGAAAGGATCGAGATTGGAGTCCAATAGGGATGGTTGCAAGGTACGTACGAGATAAGTACAAACGATATGCTTTGGAGGTACCCTTTGCACTCGAGGCCTTATTTTCTGATATACACCTCAAAGGGTTAATAACTTCTGATATTGAAATTGACACCACGTCATGTCACCCATATGTGGGTGATAGAGCTTTTCATTAAGAAACTTTAACAATTAATTTCCAAAGGTAAATATTAATAAAAACAAATCTAGACAGAATTCGTAAATTTCGATGAGAATACAAAAATAAGTAATACGACAAATGTTAAGTTCTATACTTTCTAATTGTCTCGAGACAAAACTTTAGACAACATTTTTGCAGACCTTTCCATGTGAATCAGTCTGGCGATCAACGTGTTAAGTTTCTCTTTTCAAGAAAAGATGAAGAAAATAAATTTCTTCGCTAAGACAATCGATAAATAAAACGAAGACATCGAGTCTAGTCTTGCTTGGTGGTGGAGACGTCGCGGGGTTGGTGTCGCGAGCCTAATTAGCTGCGGAAGAGGAGCCCTTGGAAAAGAAAGCATCGCTGGAAATAATAATAATGATAAAGGTGAATCGAATTGACCGCGGGGCATTCGTAGGAGGGGTTGAAGCCAATTGACACACAAGCAGAGGGGCGACCTCGAGGCTGGGCGCAAGAGGATTGCAAGCTCAGGGCGCTTACCGAAACACCGCGAGCTGTCGAAGCGGGAGAACGGCATTGGGTGGCGGGGAAGGACGACGTGGAGGTAGCCTAAAGCGAAAGGGGGGGGAGGGGTTTAGTCGCGACTGGCGCTCAGTGGGGAGGAGTAGCGCGAATGCTCTGACACTAGGGAAGACGCTTCAGTCCCATTAAAGCTGCGGTGGCGCGCGGCTCGCGCTCGTTTCACCCCTCGAAAGAAGACACGTGAACCGTGACCACGTGGATCTGTGCGCGACACACGAGCACGAGCTTCCCGCGAAAGCTCCACGGTGGCTCGAAGGTAGTGTTCTGGTTCCTGGCTGACAATAGAGGGATTGTGGATTGCCAACCGTGGACGCGAGAACAACCGTCAACCTGGAGCCCACGTGTCAAAAACGGTGAGTGTGGCATCTTTTCTCCTTCACCAGAGATAAGGAGAAGAATTATTCGTGGTCACGAGATTTTGACAAATTTTAGCGCGAAATTAGGAGCAATTAAAGAGCTCCTTGGACTGATGAAGCCTTCTTCGAGGATAGAAAAATTCCTTATTGTATCCGCATACGTCACTGAAATGTAAATCAATTATGATAGTAGCGATGGAGTAAATTTGACGTTTCTTAATACAA
Source organism: Hylaeus anthracinus (assembly GCF_026225885.1). NCBI lineage: Eukaryota > Metazoa > Arthropoda > Insecta > Hymenoptera > Colletidae > Hylaeus > Hylaeus anthracinus. Next base: position 8,080,842 of record NW_026535289.1, read on the forward strand.
ACACTCAAAAAGTGACAAACCGCAAAATGTCTTAGGTACGAGACCTACTAGGAGACATGCTCTACGAGATCCAAGAGCTTTCATCCCGATTGGTCAACCCATCTCGGCATAATCGGTGAACATACCCCAAAAAAAAGAAGGAGTAACCTCCTCTCGAATTGAGTAACCTCCTCCTTTTCGAAGCCGATTAGAAATTAAAATTTGACGTTTGTGGATATACCACCATGTACCAGTCTTGCTCCGAACCACAGAATTCAGTGATTACTGTTATTACTTTTTTCATGCAAAAAATTGTGTGTCGTTGAGACAGTGTGTGTTAGGAAACAGTGTTGTCCGGTTGAACTTGTGGTTTTGAAATCATAACCGAGCTAGCCGAGAACAAAAAAGATGAATCGATAAACAGCGACAGGATTCGCGGAGGAAAGCAATTAGAGAAGCCAGGGGAGCGTTGGTTTGGTCACGATTTATCTAATCAGTCGGTTTACTTTCGCGCCGATTGCGCGGCAATTAACTGCCTAGTGAACAATTTATCGTGGCTAGACATAGTTAGCAGATAACGCCGAGTCGTGCCTCTCTCCTAGTCTAACGGCAGCTTAATACTCGTTTAACGAGGCTAAACGCGTCTTTAGCGAAATTTTTATGCAACGTGCAGCTTTCACGAGTCGAAAACTCCCTGCCTTCAACGTGATCCGACGATCATGATCGGTGAAACGACTTCCGGATCGAGCGTTTAGGTCTGTTGGCGAACGAGGCTCGAAACGCGAGGGGAAAAAGAAAAAAATGGTGGAGATCGTGCTGTTTCCCTCGAGAACGCTGTCGAAATATCGCGTGACAAATCGATATCGGAGCAATGGAAATGGTAACGAAATACTTTCTAATCGAGCTGCTTGGAAAACCGTCGAGATAGAAAAATTTTTCCGATAATGACGCGAAACGGCGGCGTTTTGGGTTTGGAGAACGACATTATGGCTTAGTTTAGAAACTTTTGATACGGTTATCAAGCTGATCCGTATTAAGCGTTAGATTATGTCTCTTGTTTACATCGATCGTATTAAGTCACATTAGTTTAGACTTTTAAATAGGAAAAAGGTACACTGAATGCTGTGGCGTGTACAATAAATAACAGTATATTAATAAATAACTAAATGGATATTAATATTGAACATGCATCATCACGTATGATTATATTTGTAATTCTGACGATGCAGCAAGCAAATAGAAGAAAATGTCTTCAGAGGAAATTCAAATTTATAAGGATGAGACTGTGAAAAATGTACCAAAATAGAATTAAATTAATCATGCAGCAATAGAATTAAATGGAATTAAATCCAATACAACTGATGCTTATTTTAAATATGAAATATCAAAGAATATGGCAAAAAATAAGGAGTAATGAGTTTTGGCAAAGAATCGTAGGAGAACATTTTACAGAAATGGACTGGATTTCCAACAGTTCGGTGTAAGCTAGGCCATTATTCGTTGAATTTTATGCTAATTTTCGATATGCTTATTTTTTAACACAGACCTTTGTTTCTGTGGTTAATCTAACCGAACGAAGAATGCGTGTCGTAAGTAACGCGATTATCCTCGAGACATCGCAGTTGGAAGAAGCATAATCGACTCGCAGTATTTAATCCCGCCTACGGAGGGGGCTCGAGTTCACAGAAACCCAAAGACACAATGATGTTGCCTCGATCCCAGACTGCATTCCGTCGTCATCGAACAATGCTTATGATCAATTATGCATCTCCCGTTGCACGCGGCGACATATAATGCCGCGCGGAATCCGCTTTCGAGAGCTAATGGAGTTCGAGTAATTCGAGACGACGGCCGCTCCGCTGTCCGTTCGCGAGGCTTGACAATTTTTTAGTTTTCTTTCGACGGGGGATATAAACAGCTCTAGAAAGTTGTGTTCGAACGTGGCTCGAGAAACGGTGTTCGAAATTTTTAGCGATGTTTCATTAAAAAAGGCCATGTAAACCATGGTGGTTTGATTTTGATAAGTTAGAGAACTTGTCATATATTTTCGAGACTATTTACTTCCTTTCGTCCAGAAAGATCTAATTCAGAATTGCAGCTTTTTCTTTCCAAGAATGGTCCAAAATCTCAGAAATTCAAAAAAAAATTCAAAAACATTAAAGTGATGACTTAAACCCTACCCTATTACATCTAGACAACGTCTCAGCTGAATTACAAAAAGATCCCCGACATCGATTAGCAGAAATCTATCGATTTGACGTGAATCGACCCGTGGGATGTTTCCTTTCCAACCAGTACGCGAAACTATAATTATATCTTGAAATCAATTTATGAAACCTTTCGAAAACTTCAATACCGGTCTTTGAAATATCTTTGGAACTGGTTGGAAACGAAACGGTTGGCGCAAACGCAAATCCTTCGGACGGATTGTTTATAGACAGTAAATGTCACCGACCAGTACTTGATAGTTTAATTTCTCCATGGGATTTGACTGCGTCTCGGCATGACAAATATTGAACGTCAATTTTCCGAGGGGACATCGTAATTCGCGATTCCTCCGACAGTACGTGCCGACACTCGCATCGCTCGTCGAATACGAGGAATAAATTACACGCACCCATCTGCCTTTTCACGAAAGCCGGTATGATAATCTCCTTACGATCGGATGAAAAGATAAAAGTCCTTCGCGGAGTTTCGTAAGTCTGGTTCCTAGTAGAAAATGGTTTAAAATAAACACATAAAGCCTTGTAATCTGCGCAATCAATCCAATTTTAATTGAGACTCTTATGCTACCAATAATAAAAATACCAGTTAGTAGAGGTCTAAGCTCAGCTACAGGAGGCTAGACGTTACTAGGCTCAGTTACAGAGGACTAGAGAGTACTCGGCTTAGCTACGAGTTCATATATCCGAGGCTAAACATAATTTTGTTCGTATAAACGAGGTTCTACTGTACCTAAAATTAGAAACGCAGTAACCATGCATGGAATTAATAAGTCTCCCAAAACTATCACGATAAAATCATCCTATATTTCAACGTTCAGTTACTCTTGAACTTTTACCCATCCTCAAAAAAAGAGAAGAACTCCAAAATTTCGTTTCCCGCATTAATAATGAATACCAACCCCATTTCAAGCTCGTTCCGCGAGAGGAGTGTTGGAAAATACGTCGAATGGGAATAAAATCGGGCATCGTCAAATCGAACCGACGCAGAAAGGGGAAAAAAGTACGTAACGAACGGGAGTACACATTTTTCATTGGGATATCCGCGGGATATCCGGTTCATTTGAAATAACATCTGGAATTTCGCGATAGCTACGGCTCGAAAATCGGAAAACACCGGAGATGGTGGAAACTTTTCAAACTGGTTACCAGTGGCGACGGTGTGGCGGCGGTCGGTCGACGTACCACCGATAGCGAAGAAGGAGAGCGGGGGAGGAAGGGTGCTTGCCGCTGCTAGCATTTCAGAACGGATGTGGAAGGGATGTGGACTCTGTGGAAATTGTGCTGGGGCAGGAAAACGGGGGTTGGAAACTGACCCGGGGGATCGCCGTGGGCGCAGACGAGCTCTGCAGTTGCCGTAATTAGAACCGAGCGCCGGAGGCGTCTAGCCTACGGCTGACGGGTCTCCTGCGGACCGAAATTATTCATGAAGCCGCGCCACCCGCGGCGAAATTTTCCCGTAAATATTTTCCCTTGTCCGAGATATCGGGCCCGCGATTCACGCGTGCACGAATACAGGCGCAACTTCGACCTGGATGCACTCCACAGCGCTTCTTCGGAATTTCTGCTCCTGGAAATTCTACGCTAGAAAATGAAATTTTTATCGACGATTTTAATGGATAGATAGATAACACTGACACGTGGAATTATTGGATCCTTTAAATGGTTGAACCTCACTCTTAATTTCTTAATTGTAGCTGGAATTTTATTTTATTTTGTACATGTGGTTTAGAAATGGGATTTCATTTTATACATTGAACAATCCAGGTCAGCTACCATTTGCATATGTAGCTGTTTGCTTAACCCCACTTCTCCCTAATATGAAATAAAAAATTCAAGTATGTTTGTCATTTTCCTATAATTCCTACTATTTCTGTTCACTCCAGATGAAATTTCATTTAGTTATTCTTCATGCTCTGGCATAAAGTATAAACACTTTACTTTATTCACCTTCTAAAACATCGGAATCTTAAAAGTGTCAGTCCTGAATCATCTGTTATCCTTGGTGGGAGAATACACTATTAAAATCATATTAACGATCAGTACCAATAATTACCATTTCCCTTTTCTATTTCCCAACTGCTATCATCAACAAATCCCAAACAGCAACCTCCTGCTACCATGCTCCAATGTCAATAAAGGAAAGAATAGAACCATCTCTACCTTTTTACAATACCTAACATTCAAAGACCATTATTAACATCATATTAACGATCAGTACCCATAATATCGATCACCGATCATTACCATTTCCGTTTTCCATCTTCCAACTGGTATAATCAACAAACCAGAAACAGCAACCTACTACTACCATGCTTCAATAATAATAAACAATAGCGCGGGACAATTTGTACCATTTTACAAGATCCGACGTGCAGAGGGCGAAAAATGTCGCGAGTGCATCGCGATGGATCGATCGCGGCGCACACCTGGCCGCATCGGCGGGAACGCGTGTCGCAATCGGTGCATGTTTTGCGCCGCATGAAATTCCTATCGCGACGGGTACGCAGCAACGCGCGCGCCAACGTCTCGGTCAGAGTTTCCGTCTGGTAGGGTAAGTAGGTGAGAGTACGTGGTGGGAATGAGCGAGGATGAAATGGAGCAAGACATGCATTGGCGCGTGTCGGGAGTGCCTCCTCGGCCCTCCTGCGAGGCTGTGCGGAGCCTGGCTCGTGTTACGTGGGCAGGCTACGTAGCTGAATACTTCAACATCGGGCCGCTGTAAGTAACGACGCGTGCAACCGCTCGTAGGCAGGCGCATACAACCTGAACCCAACTGCGATGTATTGCCACCAGGCCTGAGAGAGAGAAAGAGAGAGAGAGATTGTGCTTGAGCTTGGTTTATCGAAGTGCGTAACTGAAAAGTTCAGTTTTTACACTTGATCCATACGTCAGTATTTACAATTATTCCCATCCTTCTTAACATTGTTTTAATATCGCAGTATCTCTCAGCACTCGTGTCTGTCGATACTCACTAGTTCCCTTATAGCTCGGGTACCTCGGAATCGCTAAACCCGTATTGTAGCTGCGTACACGCATGCTACAGTCCCTGAGGGAGAAAGAGAGATTTACACCGCGAACCTAACTCTTCAAACCATAAGCAAAGACAGATGGAAATCAAGTTCTGAGTTCTTATTTGTTCAAGCACTTTTTTTGTGTTTTAACTTAAAAATCTAGCATTTTCAAACTGTAGTTCCTTAGGTCTCCTAAAATCAATGCAAGTAGTACAGGAAGTAACACAGTGGACATAGACAAGTGACAGTATGAATGGGATGGTCTTAGACTATATTTAGAGCATATCTATATGGCGCCGCTAACAAAAACGAATAATTCAAAAAACAATTTAAATCTCATTATCCTATCAGAATAACTAAAAGAAAAGGAGGGAAGGATATTTCACTTTCCTGAAAGAACCCAAGAGTTATATCCAGCCGAAGTGCACGCAGTTGTTCACACACAATTCTACACGATTGTACAATTTACTCTTTGTGCAAGCATGGAGAATTGTTTTTAATTGAACATTTCGTAGGCATGGTACGCGCAGCCTGTGATGCATTGCCACCAGGCACGACGGGGAAAGATTTACACCCGACTCTCCACAACCGAAGACAGACAGACAGACAGAAAGAGAAAGAGAGAGAGAGAGAGCTCTGTCGTGTTACAAGTCACTCGGTATATATCCTGCGTGTCCTGGCCGCGGTCTTAAACGCTCAAATACAGAAAAATCGAACGACAGGATTTATTCGACGATAAAAGAAACCAGCTCTGCGACTGGACGCGACAAGCGTTTAGGAGACTCTGCTTTTGTGAGACCGTGTTGGAAGGCACGCGAGAACTCGATCCTCCTTGACAGAATTATAACCGACTCGAGCGATAAAGTTCATTGTGACAGGGTATTACACGCGTGGAGCATGTTTTCTCATTACGGTAATCGCGTTCGATTCCTCCTCGGCGCTGTTCGAGGAAATCTTACCTTGATAGGACGATATAATCGCGCGATAATGAGCGCACTTCGTTAGGAGTTAAAGTAAGAAAGTACAACGCACGTCATCTAATAATAATTAATCAGGTTTAAACCATTTACGACTACGGGAGCCTCGTCGAGACGTAAAAATTCTAGAATGGAAAAAATGTTTAATAGAATATTCCAACAAGCACGATACACAACTTAGATTTCAACAAATATCTTTATACCTCTACTTCTATATTTCTGTTTGGATTAAAATCTTTGTTTAAAACTTCTGTATAATTTCCACGCTAGAAACTAATTTTTTTAAAGGTCTCAGTGATTCAGAATCTATAAAAGATTTGAATTTTGAAATTTACCTTGTTTAGAATTTCGACGAATAAGATTTCTCAGATGAGCACCAGCCTCAGCCGCGAGATTTACATCATGGCTGGTTTACACACACGCGAATACGTCGGATGGAACGCGACGACGCGGCGACTACGTGGAGGATGAAAAATATAGAAGACTAGGTAGAATTTATTCGCCAATAAAACGAACCTCCCGTAGGCGAAGCGGACAGTTAGGATTCTGGATTTCAGGCAAAAATATCGTCACCGTGACGCGAATAAATTTTCAACGACAGCGACCGTTTGATTAACTCGACGCAATTAAATTTATCGAATGGAGCCTTGTAAGACTGCGCGAATCTGATAAACGATCGAAGCTTTCGATTTATGCTCCATCGAACCGCTCACATTGTTGCATCGCTTTTCAAGTTAAATTGGATAATGACAAAGATTTATTCGCGACTTTGTGTACATTACGATAATTTGCAAAGAGAAGAATTGAAGGTTGCACTTTCCAAAGCAGATATTGATAATATTAATTATCAGAGTTTATATTCCAGGATTACTTTGAGTGATAACTAATGTATTTATAATATTACGTTTATAATATTAAAAAAAATGTCAGCGGTAGGATGGTAATCGTCATTGCTACGATTTAACAGTGAAACGTAACGTTATTTTGTTATTCAATTTTGTTATCATTTTTGTTCAACTTCACTGAAATCCAAGTACAGCCCATAATGTTGATAAAACGTAATATCGATGTAGGATATACGCGAAAGCCGAGAGCAAGTAAGTAATGGATTCTTCCCAATAACAATCGAGCTTTTATCTGCAATAACATTAATGTAACTAAATATCCGACTGATGGAAGCTTTCAGTAATTGAAACAAGTTAATAAGAGATTACTAAAATTCGGGAAGAATAACGTAACAGTGGCCTTTGGAACACTAACGTTGAACTGCAACAGTTGCTTGCATCGCGAAGTCTGGATTCACAAGCGGATACCCAGCTTAACCTGGGATAATTCGTTGAAACTCCGGCAGAAACTGTTGCGAAATTCGTTTTACCGTGCAGAGCTATGCAAAACTATCGCCGAAAACACTCACGGTAATTATCGTTAAACATGTACGCGTAATTTCGCTACTTTCGCGTTACTTCGCGTGGAACGTATCTTTTTTATCACGAGGGAGAATTCACTCGCGAATGAAACTAATTAGTGAATGACGAACAAAGGGAACTCGGGGAACTTTGCTCCACAAACAATTAATAAAAGGAGCCGAATTAATTAAACCCTTGCTTTGTTTTTTCGTCATCGATAATTAACTGTGAATTACCCGTTTAATTTACTCCTGGGGAAAAGCTGAAATGAAATCATAATTATGAGTGGATGACAAACATTCATTCAGGAATAAAGATTTTCGCTATCTACATTGTATTTACTCCTAAGTATAACCATAAAAAATAAAATCTAGAAGCACGATATTTTGAATAAATACATATTGTCAGCACAAAAGAATAATTATTAGTATTGTGACAAGTAAGAGAAAAAGGGAAGCTGCCTTAATAACTGCATTATTCATAGATATTTAGTCAGTGAAGGAGACCTAAAGAAAACTCACTAGGAATATGCTCGATCATACTACTTATTCTTCATTACTTTGTACTATCGACCAGCGCTAAATTAAATTTCATTAATCCATAATCTATTCAATTAAAAACCAGAATAGCACTAGCTATTCAGCTCGCAGCAAACCAGTGTAAAAGGGAATTTTTGATCCGTCTTAACGGTCGATTGATTGCTCAACGAAATATCCCAGCGTGATGGATCGCTGCTTAATTGAAGCTTCTCTAAACGAGAATTAAGCGACAAGCACTCCGGGTGCTCTGAAAGGATAACCGAGACTACGTGCCAGGCCACGAGCATCGATGAATTTCAGACTACCTACGTAAGTGTTCGTTGGTAACTGCGAGCACAAGCCAAACCGGTCGGCACGCGCTTCGACCATCCGCTATTGAAGCTCGTGCATGCACCAAAGAAAGGAGCCAAACCTCTCCTCCTCGCGTCTTCTTCGTCCTCCTCCTTTTGCTCTCGCACCGTTCTCTCCCACTGCGCCATCGGGCAACACGGGCCTTTTTTATTTGCGCAACCGTACAGGTAATCGCGAGGGACAATGAACACGCGATCGCCCTCTTGCTCCTGACATTCTTTGCCTGGTACACATTCGGTGACATCGCGTTCCTGCGTCGTGTTAAACCTTCCTCGGGCCTCTTCTTCTGCGAACGCGCCATTAGCGTCTTTGCTTGGGGTATAATGACACTGTGGGGTTCTATGACAACGTTTTTTGAGCGCCACCGGGAAAATGGGGGTTTAAAGCGTGTAATTTAATTAAAAAATGTGGGTTAGGTTAGCTTCCCCTAAAGAGAATAATACCCGTTGCACTCGAAGTATGGCGTTGTACTTGTAGATGCCAAAAATTTCGTCTGTCCTGTATCCCTATCACTTCCAATCAAGTGAAAAATCATCCGTATCCTCGAAAACCAGAGTTCTATTCTGGCATTTCCTTAAAATAGCTAACGTCCTATTACTTCGTCAAAGATAAGTTCGATCCAAGCATTTGCGTGGTCGTCTCACACCCTCTCGATTATCCACGGATTCAGCGCCGTCGCCGTCGCCTACACGCGACAGGCTCCTATCGTCTTCCTATTTCCCTTCCGCTTCTTCTTCTTCCTCCTCATTACGCTACGTCCTTCGCGCACGTTGCGCTAAGGTGAGCCAAGAAGGCTTCATCTATCTTGCGAAAGCACCGCCGCTTATTAAACCTGGTAATAACTACCGTGCCGTTCCTCGTCCGATCTTCAATCAGCGGATCTAACGAGTTACTCGCGGAGTGGCGGATGTGGGTCAGCGCGAAAGCTCGCACCAAGGGACTCCCTCCAGCAGTCAAGGACGTTCGCGGAGGAATGTCCTCCGCATCCCCGGATCGAGGATGTTGGATGAACCCAAACACGAACTTGGCCACAATGATACAAATGCTGTAGAATGATTCTGATCACATATGTACAGGCAGTCCCATAAATATTCGTATCTTCTATGTCTATTGAAGAAATTTATTTAAATTAAATTGTAGGTTTTCAAGCGTATATTTGTATAAATATATACATCTGTAAGCCATTATTTAATCAGTCAGACTTCCATGTGTGCTCCGTGCCCTTTGAGTAAGATACTCAGACATTTCGTCGGTATTGTACTGTAGCAATCAGTGTATCGGTATGAGTGTGTCAATTGGCTTCTGAAGAAGTCAGCTGCAATGCTAGTTGGTGTTTCTTCCAGGAGTAGGAATTCTCGGTGGACTCCTCAGTGAAACTCAGAAAATATTGCTTGAAACTTCAATAATACTTAGTTACAATTCACCTTTGCAAGTGTCTCTAATGCTAGTGTCCGTAAAGACAGAGTTTCATCAGATTCTTGAGTCCAATAGTCAGCTAATGGATAACTCTCCAATCTTTAAATCTATCCTGACAAATTAAACAGTGATCTGTTACACTAGATCTAGTACGCAAAAATGGCGCCAGATTCGAAGCACGTTCAGGCGATCTAATTCTCCGCAGCGCGCTTATTATCGCAACATAAGCGCGGAAAGTTCCGTTACGGAAACACTTCAGTTTGTATCATAAATTATCGAATGGGATTGACCGGGGCTACGTGTGCGCACTCCGCGAGGTCGGACGCTCTTTGGGATTGATGCGCATCGAAGGGTTTATTGATCAAGCCTGGTCGCGAACGTGTTTGCACTTCACGGTAATTATTCTTCTGTTTGTGCGTCAGCTTGGCATTTGTTGTTCATTTAGCTGATTGGATAAAATAGGTGAAATTGAATTTACGCGTCTCGCGGTCCAGTGGGTACGCCGACATTTCGCGTCGTGCCTCCACTGGGTCCAAATGTGTACATTATTTTTATGTTTGAAACCATATGCTCAATGGAAGGTATTCAAGCTATAATGTAACGTCACGAGCATTGTTTTAGTTTTTTTATGCAATAGAAACGAGTTTAGGAAAAGCGAGTCACCCAAAAAGGGGCCACTTAATTGAAATAAACTCGATCCAGTCATGAAACGAGGTTGATCGCTCCTCTAAGCTTATTTTAATATTCAAAGATCGTTAGCAGTCGCTGGTGAGAGGGTCGATTAATCGATAAGTGCAATCGATTGGTTTCGCGCAGTCCAATGTGCCTACAATTCCAGAAGCGACGAGACAGAGTCGCAGAAGAACTTATGGATAACGTTGATCCTAGATCGCGGTCATTTTCACGCCTCGGTGAGCAGCTGTATCGAAGTCATTCGAAACAAAAACAATTCGATAGAATCGTTCCAGTTTCCACTTATCACTGAAAGTTGCACGTTCTACATTAAAAATATGTTTTAGAAACCGATGTTTTTTAACACATTGGTCGCCACGTCAGTCAGAAATGGTTAACAGGATTTTTTATTAACCAACTAAAAGATCAATTCGTGATGAGATTCGTAAATTTGGCGAAATTCAAAAATTTGATACTACGTCGAAATGTTAAACGATCTAACTTTCGATAGTCTCATGACAAAATTTGTATTTTATAGAAATTTTTACGAATTTTAGCTCAATAGCCAACGTGTTAACTGTATCGTTTCCACAGCGTGCACAACAAATAAAATCGAGCCCCCTTTTGAACATCCATTTGCCACCCACCCCTATCATCTCCGTATTAGGTGATTCGTTGCTTCTTTCGGGCAATGGAAAAAAAGTAATTGGAAAAACGAAGAGGGAACTGCAATAACTGGCGGGTGATTGCAATCAGTGCGATTGACCGTGTCTCGCAGTGGAAGAGCGAAATCATGCACAGCTGCGCATCGAGAGCAGACGAACGGAACTGAAAATCAATGCAAACGTAATGCAAAGAGGAAGTTAACGAGCCACGAGTGTTTCGAACGGCGTTCTCGCGTCCGCCGCTAAGTGCACGTTTATAGGCCGCTTCGCGATCGTCGAGCGTTAATGAAACGCGCTAATGATCGACAGATGTGCCTGCAGTTACGGCGTTATTTCTTTTTCTGTGCTATTCTGGGAATGGAACGAGCTACGAGCTACAACGTAGAGATGCAGCCAAATACGGACATTGACTTGTAATTCGTTTAATTGAAAAAAAAAATAACACGTGCCATGTACTCGTTCAATCTCTCTAATGGTTTGATTAATGGCAGCGCAACTGGCATAGATCCGGCAAGGATCACTCGTATACAGAACTGCTAATTAAGCACACTTGGAATTTTATCAAATGGAAATTGTTGAAGATTTTGGTCTTTACACGATAAATAATAAATGAAAAACAAGAATTCTATTATTATATAGTTTTAACCTCTTGAGGGATACTCATACATATGTATCTTTACTTTGCATTAAAATTATCGTTATTTACGATCACAATACCTTTCAGAATTAAAAAAAAAAACTATATTAAAATGAGACAGCATATTTTTACATCAAAATCGATTTACAGATTAAGATTGCTTTCGATGATGTATATTCGATTAAAGCGAACAAAAAATCCATTTAATAATTCATCCCTCGAGAGGTTAAATAAATATGCAAGAATTGTACGAATACCACTTTTTTTTTAAAAAACAGTTTCCAGGATAATACCACTTTAATTTTGTTCCTTATGGTCCAAGAAGTGGTTATTTCGACGGAAGGGTGAACGATCATAGCTAGGATAAGCATTTATGCGAGTTTTATACGAATGAAATATAAATATGCGAGGTATAGGACAAGACCCTGAAATGAAACAAGTATTCACCATTATGCAGTCGGTCGAGTGGTTCGCCGGGGTCCTTCGTACGCCCACGCAATTTCATGCTCCTCAAGGCTCGTCAGGACGCGAACTATATCGCGTTTGTATATAGTCAAACGCTTGGAAATGGAGACTGTATTGAAAATGATATAAAATGACCTAATTGTAGCTTTGTTTTGCTCTGAGCATGAGTAACAATTTCAGTATTAGGATTGTTTTGGGACTGTTACAATGGAGATTCTATTAAATAACACATTTGAAGGAACAATTATAGTGTCATCGAACATTCTCGGCGAGTAAGATATCGAATTCGTTGGAAACGATATGCATTTACGTAAAAAGTAACTTGAGGCGGACTCAAATAAGAAACAAATGAAATAATAAAATGCAGTAACAGGAGGCACCTCCAGGGCAAATAAGAAGGCAGGCTACAGAAAAATAATCCCCGGAGACGTACATTACACAAGAAAAGATAATGAAGTTACTCGACGTTCTAGAACTTCATTGATAATATTACAACAAAAATTGTGATGTAAATGTCAAATACTCATCTCGGACAAATGAAGACTTGAAGTCATCATCACGCATTCAGATATAATTTACTTTTTATCAGAATGTAAAAGCGAGAATGACATAATATTATAGATTCATTCTACTACTCCTTCCTAGAGACAAAAATATAGCATGAAATGTACTTCTTTATTACAATAGCAAATTTTAATACTCTTTTAGATACCAACGAATGAAAAATGTACTTTAAAGTACTAAGATATAATTCTAACAAAAGTATTCATTCCTGGAATCCCGCATAAATAATTTCCCCACGGGTCAAAACTGACACAACTCCTTCTTGCGCTACCTTCCGTCGTCCCATGGTTAATTGCAGACACTCCGAGCCTCGTCTGCGATAATAAACTAAAATTAGAGTCAAAGAAAAACAGGATAAATATCCTCGGCGTCTTCGTCCACGACCTCTCGATTATCACGATTCCTCGTAGCGAAAAAACAGTCTCGTAGCCTTGCCGAGCGAGAGGAGTCTCGACTTCTGGCATTAACGTGACCCCACGGCGTTACAATAATACTACCCACGGAGGGAAATGAGGCATTTTCGAATTTGCATTCGCGACAGCCGCGGGCCACCAGTGTCCTCAGCGCTCACGGAGCCCGCAGCTCACGGTTTCTTGTACAATTCCGAAGCAACGAATTCAAGAGGCAACGAGCTGCGCACGGGTGCACGTCGTGGGCGACCAGGCTCGGAGTTTTCTGAATTTGTAAGCTTGTGTACACGCACCCCGTATGCGTGTGACGTTGACCCTGAAGCGTTGGCCAAGTCTTCGGATAGGGTGGACCCATGGCTCCTGAAAGGAGAGTCACGAATGCTTTTGTCCGGACAAACATTAACATATGAAAGTTTTATCGTCCACGGTGCGCTGGGATTCTTCACGAATTTTCCAAATTTCTAATCTCCAGAGTTGAAATAAGGGATGATGTTAAAAAGGGGTGAATTTTGGGGTAGCTGAGGCAGCGAAGTTATTAATAAGGAAACATTCTTTTGATTTGGAGGAATTATAAATAATTTTCAACGTCCTCCTTTACCACGTCAATTAAAATTATCGAACAGAACTACATATAGTACCGCGCCTCCATACCCAAGAATAAGGAGTCAAACGAGAACACGAAACGTAGGGCAGAGGATTGGTCTTGTAATAGTTGAAACTGTTTATTACCAGAAATCGAGTTTATTTCCCGCATAATTTATGAAAATTTGAAGCTAATTTTTCTCAAAACTCGAATTTGTTTCTCTATTTAATTGACGAAATAAAAATTCACGGTGAAACTGACGAGAGTTTGAAAGCGATCCACTGTCGCGGCTCTAATTTCGTCGATGGTCGCTGATAGGTATTAGAAAGTCGAGAACCGTGGGTTCGTTCCATTTCCGTCCGTTTTAAAAGGAGTATAATGTCCATCTAACGATGTCTCAACTGTCACGGTTGAGCATTTGAGATTGAATAGACGCGAAAATAGATAGCGTTGTACTAGGTTGCGCTTTAATTCGATATCTCGCAGATTCTACCGGCGAGCCTAATAATTTCAACGATAATGTTGCGGTCAGGAAACCGCCCATGCAGCTGGGAAACACTGTTTCATAACAAATATTATTCGAAGAAGATCAGTGACTGGGCGAACATAACGAAAATCATGAAAGGGAAATCCATTGGGCAGACCGAATTATATTTTTCTCTTTATCGATTCATGCGTGGTATCTTTTTATCTGTTTAAATGGAAACAGACAGTCCAAGGTAATCTCAGTTCTGCTAACCTCACTGGCGAGGAACTGTGTTACACCGTTCTAGGTTAATATACTTAAAAACACGTTAGTCTGTAAGCGAAACTCAATTTTCTGCGTCAAATTCGATTAAACAAGGTAAAAATAATCTCTTAGCTGGCAACGATAAATCAAAATATGTAGAAATGAACGAGTCAAGCGTGGCTGAATTGACCCACATGGGAATTATCGACACTTTCACAAGCGACGCGGAAAACGAAGTTTTAAAGACTCGCTAATTTTCCTTCCTTGAAACATGTAACAAAAATATATTTGCTGTGGATATCATAAATGTGTAAAATTTTGGTCCTCGAGGTAAAAATTCACGAAGAAATACCTCTTCTTATCGTTCTATAGACACTTCTTTCAGAGAATATTCGAGTATTTACACGCGCCGTTTTCCAACGTGAATATGTAATAGCCCCGCGGATATAAGTAACCGAGGAATAATTTCTATTCGACGAATAACATAAAATTCACGCAGTAGAGAATTAAGTATCGACATCGGTGTGCATCTGGTTATCGAAGCACCGAAGTGGTAGAAATACGTTTATGGGCCCAGTTTGAGGCACTCGTGTCGAGTCGCTTAGTATTCAGAGCGTGTATTAATCAGTTCAAGTATACGTACGCCAAGAAGTAATTCCCATTCGAAGGGTAATATAAATTTCACGTAACGGAGGGTTGGGTTTCGACATCGCTAATAGTAATTCAATCACCAGAAACGCCTTTATACGTTCGACTTTAAACGTAGAGATTCAAGAAAAAAAAAATAGATTTCTATTTATTACATAAATAAACATTCTAGATTTTCAAAAACTATTATTCTAAGAGAACTTAGACGTCACGCAAAGTACCTCAAAGAACAAGCCATACGAAAACCACATAAAAACTCTAACGAATTTTTATACAGAAATTATTTCCTGCAATCTCAATTACGTATACAAACGCGTACATACTCGTAATAAATTTGTGAATAAAGCCATTATTTTCAGCGTTTTATTCGAGTCTTTCCTTCAAGTAGTATTCGCGATTTCTTCCACGGTTTCGAGCCTCACGCAAACACCAAAGACTTTCCGTAGGAAACGTTGTTTTTCGCGTCGATTTCCAGTTGGTATCGTCGACGGATCGACGGGATTTTCACGCGCGGCGACACGTTTTCCGGAAATGCGTAGTCCCGCGCTCGACAACAGGCAAATTTGCATACGCTGACTGCCCCGCGGCGATTCTGCGGCGTCCAACGCTAACTTAACTGGTGGACTTCTAGCCAGCGACGTCGTACACGCGCTGAGGACACGCGCGTGTCCTCAGAACGTGTTAGACGCCTCCTCGTCCGTACCCTCGGGCGACGCTCATCTTGAAGGCGCACGTGCATGCAGCTGGTCACTTGGAAACACGCTGCCGCTCTGCACACAAATGTCGCAGAAGAACGCGACAAAGTGACTGCGACGATCACCTATGCAACAAGAATGCGCCTTCGTCCTTTACATGCTACTGCGTAGCTGTCTGCCCAGTATCGGGCACATTCTACTTCCGCGTTTGGTTACAGTTACGCTCGCACGGACAAGGGCGGACAGTCCGCTGTATACAGTATCGAAGATGAATAACTTTTTCAGCTGTTTTTGGAATTGTTTGAAATTATTCGAGGATAGTTGTTCCTTGTGTAGAGCAAACAAAATAAGTAAAAAAGTCATATAGAAGGTGGAATTTGATTTGGTTCGGGAAGTACTGGCAAATTGGAATGATATTAGTTATATAACTCAAATATGTAGTAGAATCGTTTGCATTATTGATTCTATTATTACATTTATGATATGTTATTAAATAATAAAATTGATTCGTGGAACCAAACAGCAAGTGCTTCGAACACCCTCTGGTATTATTTCTAATACTACAGGCACATTAGTCCTGAGCCAGTACAGCTCCTATTTTCCTCACTTTTAGTATAAAAATTTTTTCGCAATTTTCCTCCAATAACAAAAACGTCACCTGCCCGTAATTTTTCATCTCGCTGGCCAGTACTGCCTGGCACCGTTTTAATTTTTGCTTTCGAAATTTCGCACCGCGACGCCTCATCGCGTTAATTTTTTTTTTTTTTTTATTTGCTTTTATGTCCGAGGCACTTCAACGATGTGATCTGCGTGCATTAAAGTGTCGTTCAGCAAACGCCCCCGGGGCGTTGCGTTCATTATCGTAATGCGCGACCGTGTCCTATCTTTGTATGTTGGCGATCCTCGCTTCCACGCTGCGAATCTTACACGAGACGCGACGCAGTTCTTTTCCGCGATGCGAAACGTCAAAGAGCTGGCCACTTTAGAAATTACGTTATGTGAAGTAATAAAAAGCGATACTTGGAAGTCTTAAAACAAACACTGTTTAAGAAGAAGTAGAGAATACAAATTTGTATAGAGAGCAAAATGATGATTTTTTGTTTTGAATCACCTTCAGAAGTACAAACATTTCAATAAACTGTAAACTAAAATGTATGACCTGAAAAAGAGAATGATAGTCTTGCAGTCAACTTTGTGAATTTCAATGTATTTAATTGTAATATTCATAAGTCTAAAAATGATGCTGAATAATATTAAAATACTATGACACCTTTGACATCATTTACATTACACGATATGTATTAAGTACTAAAGATAATATTTAAAAATAGCAAAGGCAATTCGAGTGGACCACCCTATACATCCACCTGCTTTCCAATGAACCAGGTCGGGAGCTAAAAACACATGAAATCTAGAATACCGCGTGTCGATAATTAACCTCTTTCAGATCACTCTCGAACACGATTTGCCGCGCGATCATGATACCAGGTTAATTACGCGTGCATCGGTATACTGCATCTTTATTAGTGGCACTTGCATACACGCGAGTCGACCGCCCAGAGGCATTCGAATCGTGATGATCGTTACTGCGCCGATCGCTGCGACGTTTCTTCGTGTCGGTATCTTTGTGATTCGACTATTTATCAAACGTTCCAGTATCGACTCTCTCGCGGGTCTGTGTCTAATACACCGTGTCGGGCGTTCTTTATTTGTGGCTCGAGATAGAGATTAAAATGTGGGTCAATTAGATAGATCATTAGAGATCTATTACGCTATGGAGGCCACGCAGATGTGAACGGTACTTCGTTGGCTCTATTAGGAGAGACCTTTACATCGAAATTCTTATTTTAGAAGAGAAACGAATGAGACACTTTTCGAGCAACGTATCGACGAACTGACTTCTCATCGCGTTACGCGTTAATTTTCCTAGTGGTACTTATCTATTCTAGGAAAAGAGTTCGGCTCAATCAATCCTGTGCGAGTTGATGCTGGGTAGTTGGAATATGTATATCAAATTTCCAAATAAACCATTTGTTTATTACTCTATTTAACTAAAATTTCTCCGAGGAACAAAGATGGTACCAAACAGCCACGATACTCACTCATCCATACATTAGGACCAACTAGCCGTGAACCATGCATCGTTTCACTACTTTTAAGATTAAGATTCGTTCCTTGTTAGTTTACCATCGGAAATTTTTCATCCACGCGAGAATTTTGCTCAGTCTCCGTCTGGGAGCGACCAAGAAAAACCGTTGCATCGCGTTTCGCGTCGCCCCGGCGGCGATGCGCCACGGCGCATGCTGGTGCACCGCGACCAGGACGAATAAGAAGGGAAAAAGGAGGAGAAAAGAGAAACCAGTCCCCCTCGCCTTCGTCCCCGTTGACGTCGTCGCAGGAACTCTCGCAGACTTCACAGGCTGAAAATAAATATCGCGGCCGCGACGAGAACCTTCTTTCCGTATCGAGTTTCGTGGTCGACGGTACTTCGGCTCGATTATTTAATACCCCCGCGATATACAGGGTGTCCCAAAACTCGTGTAGGAGCCAGAAATGGGGGTAGCTGAGACGATTCTGAACAATAATTTCCTTTGCAAAAACGTCGGTGGAGACTTCATTTTTAAATTATTACCGAAAATCACAGGACCCGATTAGCGCGTGATCAGCCGCGAGAGCATAAGCTCGAGCCAGGACTGGCTGGTTGCGCTAGGTCGTTGCGTAGCCAGCAATCTTCAAATCAGTATCAAGAAAAATCTAAACAATAGCCATCCACTGATTCGAGTGCAACTAAACATTGGACCAATCTATACTCAAGTAAAACTATAGAAACAAGAGGTGATATTCAAAGAGACCCTTCCACTACAATGGCCACAAGATCCTTTCACCATTAGAAGATGAAAAAGTCGAACAACAACCTTGTTTACCACTAGAACGTAGACATCACAGAAGCTAGCGTTTCATGCTCGTGCCTGACCTCGTCAAATTGCCTCGAATTAATCTCCACGAGCCCTCCACCCGACGAGAGTAGCTAGTACAACCCTAAGGCTGTGGTCTCCGCAGTCTCGTGCCTAAATTCACCACCGAGCCCGAAAAGTAGCCCGGGTATTAACATTCTCGACCATTATTTGGGGTTAGCTCTACCGAAAGAGAACAATCGGTCAACAAACGAAAGTTCCTAGGCGCCATAGTCTTCCTCCTCCTGAAACTCGTTCGTACAACTCCTTGTGTCAACCGACACAAATCAATTTCCTTTACCTAATTCTCCATCCGGCTCTCTCCAGCTAACCCGGAGCCATCCCGAGCGGAAAAATTCGGGGCTCAGCCACAGGAAGGAGGATCGTCCAAGGAACAAAGCGCAGGAGTTTTCGTTGTGTACACAGGCTGGAAATGAGTTCGGGATCTTTTTAAACCACCGTGGCCTCTCCACTTTTCTCGTTTCTCGAACCCAGTCGAGTTTGGTTTTCCCCTCGGCCGCGAGTGGACGCTCGTTAAATATTGTTTCGCCCGTTAATTGCCTTATTAATACGTATGAAATTTACGAGTTAATGTTCCGGTTAAACCGACCACGTGGTGGAGTAGGCGAGGGGGGTTTCGGAGTCGTTACGGGTCGTCGGCTCGACCGAAAACAATGCGCGGCTAAATCAGCCTTATCGTCGCCAGCGACCAACCGTGAGCGTCGATAAATTAAATCAAGCTCTGGGCGATTGAAATCGGCGCGAACGCGACCTCGTTAGAGGGGAAAGTTCCGTGCTTAATGTCAGCGGCGAACGAGCAACGTTTTGACTTCTAAATGGCAGCTGCAACTGCGTCCGAGCGCGAAACGTGGACAATCGGGATTATCGGCCGGGAAAAATGCATCGAGGAACACGTGCTGACCGCATGCACTCGCAGTTTCACGCGGGGGTGGACTAGAAGGTGTTTCAAAACCTTTGATGACGTTCTGTAGCACTGGAATATTTAATCATGGTAGGATTCTTTCGTATTTCGTATTTCTTTCGGAATTTTAGTGGTTGGCCTTATGGTAGAGGTACAATGATTAAAAATGAGTGTTAAGGTACGATGTGTTTGTTATAGGTGTATGAAGTCCTACACATTGTCCTATACGAAGTCAGTTCCTTAATGAAACTTGTGGTAAACAAGTTATGCGCTCGTATTTAATTTGATCTCGTATTTAACCCTTAGAAGCCTGATTTTCCAAATTAAATTTTAAACAATAACTATGTATTTATTATTTGAACAATTTTGACAGCTGAAGTTTATTTTTTTTTTAACTTTTGTTCAAAAGAACATTATGCAATGGTAACATTAAGGCATTTAAGGATTAATAATGAATAAGAATGATTCAATGCATGAATTAATATGTCTTTTCTCTAAGAAATTACGTTGTATACACAGGACGTAACGTGGTGTTTTAATTGCAGACGGAAATGTGAGGCCGACGGAAAGGAGGCGAAGGCGGAGCTGCCACAACGCAATATGTTCCCTAGCGCTCAAATTAAAATGAGGTAAATATACCCTTATTTATGTTCCATAGCTGAAAAGAGACGCACGATGCATCGTATAATGCAAGTAGGCTTGTTGCGATTTGTTCGAGAACACGAGATAATATTAAATACAAACGTCTACCAATAAAGTTTCAAAAATGTGGATCAAATAATTGGATGAATTATTTATTCGATATCTCAAACAAAGAACGATGGGGATGTGTGCATTTTTTAGTTTCTTTCACATTCAAATTTTCTATAAATCCATAAAAATCCGAAGTATAATTATTAATGTTTTTCAAAAATCGTGTTACCTGCATCCACATCATTTTTCCTACAAACGTCAGAGGGAATGGTGCCTGATGGTGGCTAATGTCGAAAGTATCTCTGTCAGATTGCTGTCGCCAAGCAGTTCGCCGGCCACGTCGCCCACAATGTCGAATTCCTCATCGCCGACGCCTCCGACGCCGGCCGCGCCGGCCTACAACCAGAAGATGACCGGAATACCCTGCGTGGCGGCTGCTTCCAGGTACACGGCCCCGGTTCACATCGACGTAGGCGGTACAATATACACGTCCTCGCTGGAAACGTTGACGAAGTAAGCACACGCACGCTGCACGCACACTCGCGCAACTCGCGAGTTTCACCTGAATATTTATAACACGCGAAAACCCAGCGTCGAAACGCTTAATAACACGCGAGATGCTGGAGCGCGGTTTCGCGACTCGTGGAAAGCCACCACTGCCGTAGAACGACCACGCGACTGTCATTCTAATTTATTACGCGCACGAAAGTGAAATCTGAGATAATGAATGTCAGATAGAGTTGGGAATTATTTTTTCTCGTTACTCGAAACACGAAAGACATTCCAACAATTTACGATTCAACGGAATTCCAACCGAGAAAAGTGACCTCGACTGAACGGAGATGGCCGAAGTTGTTGTCAACGTCGTATAGCGATACAAAAAAAAGTAGGAGTGTTCATGCTTACGTACAAATTGCTGAAATTTCCGTTACGATGGGGAGCACGGATTTTATTTATCACTGTTCGCGGCGAGCAGTCTGAGTAATTCAAATTGCTGTCTCTTTGGAGAAGACATATGGCGGTCTTGGCGAATTTTTCTACGGACACGCGGCACGAAAGCGTCCAAATGACGTTACACGGTCCGATGATTGAGCGTTGCACTTCTTGTGGGCATAAATTCCGAATGACGCGGGGAACGCTTTCCAAAGTCAGGTGTAGAAACGTGGAATAACACAATTATGATCTCCGTGATTTTGATGAATAGGTCGAGATTGATGGCCACTTTTCAACACGAAGAAATAAATTCCGTCTTGCGACATCGATTCGCGCAATTTGACAACTCGCTAGATATCTTGAACATGATGTTGATGGGTTGATTGATCTCTGTACTTCTTAAATGACTCACGATCTACAAACGTTACAATTTATATTTTTTGACACTAGGTTCACAGTGATTTCTGATCAGATTTCTATTATTGAAGTAATGCCAAGTGAAGTCGATTTACTGAAATTAATCAGGAAGCTTGAACAAAAATCAATTTGGATATATGATTCTCTTTTAATATGCATAAAAATCAGCATATTGGCGAAAGATATAAACCGTTTCTATAAATCCTTCTGAATTTGAAAATCATACTCCGTAAACCTAATATTGAAGACTCTATGAACGTTGCAATTGCAACAGAGTTAAAATCCGAGGCTGACTGCAAACAAGCGAGAGATCGCGTGAGATTACGAAATCAAGCTGCTAAGAGATCTGGAAACCGCTCTATCTTGTCTTTGAATTAATTTCTAGCGCCGAGGTATTGTGTTCCCGCGAAAACATTGTTCGTTTCGCGAAGAATTCTGCCACGAGAGAGTAGAAAGGGAGCGTGATGTCCGGATCGCGGAAACGTGACCATCGACAACGCTCCAGGATGTTCGTAGTAGGCCATATCTCACAGAACATATCGCTCGCAATCAGGCACACCGTTACTATACCCGACAGTGTCCAAAGGCTATTTGCGATATACCCGTGCACTTTATGCATAAAAGAGACGTAACATGAAAGCACAACTGCGCTTTGCACCGCGGCGGAACTCTAATCTCCTCGAACGATCCCCAGAGCCCATCTAAGCGGCGCTCGATCGCAAAAATCTGTTCGACGATAACGTAGCCGAGCTAATTGAGCTTGCTTTGTTCGGAGGAACACGCACTCGGGGAATATGATAAAACGCCAAGTAGATATTGGCAAGGATATAGCATCCTTTCGGGAAAGCATTTCAAGTTTTCGCTGGCATTGCTAAACCCTGATTGTAAATGAAATGCTTTTAAGTGTACTTCTTTAAAGAGGATAGTTCTACTCTGATTTGAAAGTCGTGAAAGTCAGAATCTTATGAATCAATTGAATAATTAAATGACTAATTATTGGAGTGAGGATCTTATGAACTTCCGAAAATTAAAATTGTTGAGTAGTGTCTTCAACGAGATCCCCTAAATTAAAATTATAGTCCTTGTAGACTCTTCCGTTTAATTGTCGCTTAATTCGTCCCCTGATGCACCGTTCCCGTCCAGCATCGGAACGATCCAGCTCCCGATTAATAAATTTCCTCGAGTACGGCAGTCCCTGGTCGAGCGACTCCCACGGTAGCCGCAGGATGAACGCAGAGGATGCCCGCGTAATACGGTACGCAGGATGTCACGACAATACAGTTACGCAGTCATCTCGCGACGTTCACGTCGATGCTCGTTACCATCGACTATCCGTAAGCTAACCAATCTCGACGTGAATGGATATCTGGTGTCCCTGTCGGCTAAGAGAATCGTTAGTTGCACGAGATCGCGGGAGGATCGGGTACGACCGTTGTACGTCCGTGGGAAAGCTAATTCCAATTGACAAGCAACGACCCGTTATCGTTGCGTCGTTAACGAAATCACTGACAGAGACACCGAGGGCTCTGGTTTGTCAGTGGGGTTCGTTTCCCGCTATGATGAGCCTGCGAAGATTTACGAGCCAGTCCCGTTACCAATAGACGAATCGACCGAAACAATGGATTCGCGATTATCGCTCGACAACGGACCTGCCCACGCGACTGTGTAATTGTTCAATACTGTTAGTACTGTTTCGCTACTTCGAAATTCTGACAGGATCCTACGTGAAGTACTTTAAACTTTAGGCAAAAATTGCGGCAACGAGTGAGTGAATTTTTCACATAAATTGGCAATTTTTCTTTATTTGCAAGTGGATCAATCTTCTAAGTATATTTTCTACGCCTAAGTGCTATATAACGAAAAAATTCCTGTCCTGAATACTAACAAACAGTATAAATTCACATACCAGCAACCTTATCTTCAAAAGCAACAATTTAAACTAGACAGATTAAAAAACACCCAACGGTTTAGAGCGAACTACACTTGCGAAATCCACCATTGCATAAGATCGCGGCAAGTATGCGCGTCCAGGACTCCTCAACGATTAAGAACCATAAAGACGCGATAATAAATTCGAACGGTGTTCCGAATCGATCCGATAGCAACATTACAATCAATTAAGCGGGTTTACGCGTCGCGGAGTACCGATAGCTTCGCTGCAATTGGTATCAATTATCCGATAATGGGGCTAATAAAGTATGGAGATAAGCGTAGCAGTTGAGAGATAAGAAACAGGAGAAACGGCGGGATCCGATAGGTCATGCACGACCTAACCATCTGTTAGAAAATCGTTCGAGAACTGTCCGACTACGTAGTTGAAATGGCTCCGTGCAACGTCATGCATAAACCACGTGGGACGGTCATCTAATGATGCTTTTTCCAATAATTCATACAATTGACTGTTCGAGAAATTGACGGGAGATTGATTTGTTGGCCTACCCATTAAGGAGAAGACAGAATCTTTGCAAACTGTCGATTAGAGCTTTACAGAATTGCACCAGCTCAACTTGTGATAGGGTCACTTCACATCGAATCGATCTTTAACTAATAGATGTTTCTTCGTCCAGATTCTAGTACCAGAATCTTTGCAAACCATCATTTAACATTTTACGGAATAGATCGAGTTAACTAGCGATTGGATCGCTTCACATGGAATCGATCTACAAGCGAGATATACCGCATCGTCCAGATTCTAGTACCAGGGAACGCTGGAAGCGATAAATGACAAGCAAGGATAGGTGTCGCGACGCAGGAGCGAGGAGAAAAGAGGTGAACGGAGCTGTCGGTCGCGGATATCGTAGAAAACCGCCTCGACAACCTCTCCGTCTTCTTCGTCACGCTCGATTGCGGATTCCTCCCTCATTACATGCCGTCGACCTTATTGTTTTGTCGAAAGTATCGCGAGATTGCTGCCCCGCTCTCGATAGCGTTGCGGAGAACGCGAGGAAATCGCGCGGATGTGACCTAAGTCGAAAGGCTTCAGTCCCAGGACTACATGTCGTTCGTGCCACCACGTTACGCGTAACACTTTAAGTTCAACGGAGTCTACGAACATGAATTTTCTTTTGTCCTTCGCGTAACACATGGGAGACATTCGAGTTGTACTGGATCTGGTTAGAGAAAGCTGCAACTCTGAACGAAAACATGAAATATCATTTATAGAGAGAAAATTGAACTCACGTTCAGAGCTATGCTGGGATATGTAATACACACTGTGGAGCAAAAAGTTTAATTTTGAAATGTCGAGAGGAAGAAACACCTAATCATAGAAAAAAACTAATCATTTGTCTGCAGAGTAATGGATTGCACACGTGTCTAAGCATCGAGCAAAAAGGTAGCGGAGAAAGGCAGTAAAAGTCTGCACGTTGCAATCATTACGGTGCATAACGCATTGTATGATAAGTAAGTTACACCTTTCACCTATTAGATTGCGAAACAAATTGCACCTGAAACGCCCCACTCCGATCAGACGTCGTAACCAACTTGAAGTACTGTACCGCGTAGAAGATAATAAACTTGTAACATTTGCTGCAAGTAATTACAGCACATGCACAAACTAACTGTCGTATTCGACGATCGTCACTTTAAGTGACAACAAAAAAATTTAACTCAAGAATTTATCTAAATTCTCAAGTACCTAATGTTCTTATATTTAACTGTAGGTAGACAACTATTCGCACAACTAGTTGCCAAAGATTGTTCTTGTACCAAAGAAACCATAATTTCTTGTAATCCATTTCACTGGATATCGCAGGATAAGAGAGGACTGAGATATTATAATTATCGCGTTGAAAACCCGAGTAAAAAATAGTGTAATCGGCCCTGGCAATTGCAACGGGACCTCGAAACCCTCGACTGGACTACGAAAGCAGTAAATATCAATTTTCTCGCGAACAGATAAGGATCATCGATTCAATTAGAGATGGAGATGCGTGTATCAGCTATCAACAGCGATCTAGCAATCCGGGGAACGGTGCAAAACGATGCCCCACCCTCTCACACCCGTGTTACCCACGAAATTGATTTACGCTGGGTAAATCATCGCCGACGCGTAACGACATTGGCGAAGATCGCATCGAAGATACTCGTACCTCGCGGTCGAGACACCTACGAGAATTTATACGCCAGTCGAGAAACGAACGACAATTGCCTGCAATAATAACGATGATCGAGCGCCGTGATCGCGGACCGATAAGGCTACAACGTCGCGAAACGCAAGCAATCGTGAAAATATTCATGAATCCCTCGATGCCACTAAAACAATGATGCGTCATGAATAATCGAGAAAACGAGGAGATAGAAAGGTTCGCGTGTAAAATGTAATAGAAACGGGATTCGATATGATATCGTTATCAATATCGTTTGCGGCATCGATGTTTAATGCAATGTTAAGGCCCAAGAAGGGGCACAGAAAATCATGGATATACAGTTAGTCCAATAAGTATTCGTATACTCTAAGTTTATTGAAGAACTCGGTCTAAATTAAATGATTGGTTTAATATTTTCAAA
Organism: Hylaeus anthracinus; assembly: GCF_026225885.1. Classification (NCBI taxonomy): domain Eukaryota; kingdom Metazoa; phylum Arthropoda; class Insecta; order Hymenoptera; family Colletidae; genus Hylaeus; species Hylaeus anthracinus. Next base: position 8,107,243 of record NW_026535289.1, read on the forward strand.
TAAATACTTCATTATGCATTTATACAGAAATAGACTTTACTTTTAATTTACTTTACATTTAATATAAAATTTCGTTAATAGATCTAGATGGTACGAATATTTATGAGACTGAATAAAGTTGAAGTTAAATTAGACTGCGTTTCAGGCTCTTGCTACAACTGGAGGAACAGCAGAAACGAAGATAAAAGTGTATCTTCCTATTATTTGTAAATCATTAAAATATAATGGTATCAAATTTGGAAACAACAAAATAGGAAGAAATGTACATTAGTAATCATACAAATTGGATCGTTAACGCCAAATGCCTTTGACTATTCTACAATAGTTATGATTAATTCAATTCGCTTCTTTTAACTTCCTTTCCTTTATTCTTGCGCGTTATCTTTACTGAGATCTTATACAGATCCACTTCTGGCTCTAACCTTCTCGTAATTCACCAGAACGATGCCCGAAGGTAATCGGTTCGTAACAACCGTTACAACATGAATGGGCGAGAAATAATTAATTACCAACGTCCCGCCTTAGAGATCGCGACGGTAAATGTCATCTAAGCCAGAGCAGTTTCGCGAGCACCGCGCATCATAAGGAACAAGAAACTACATAGATAGACCGCGCTCTAATTACTCGAAAAAACCACGTAAAACTGCAAATATTAAACTGACAAACGCGAGCACACCCACTTCATATGCCTACAGCGTACGTCAAAGGTACGGTGTTCTACAGAAGCGACCATTTGCTCGCGTCGTTCGATAAATCATCCGACGTAACATAAATCTCACTCGACGTGGCTGTCTCGAATTACTGTATTACAATATTCGCCCTTCAGAGAATCGTTTCTGCAAAAGAAGACCACTCGCGGGAGCGCGGAATCCGCATTCGTTCGTCCCTTCATATTTCACAGCGAAAACGTCCGTTCCGACGTAACCCGTTGCGGCTGCCATTAATAAAACCCGCAACGAAGTCGAATCATCGTATTAGCCATCTTTTCAAGGGTTATTCCGTTCTGAAATTAATGTTACGTGTTGGCGCGGTCGTTTCACCGTGGACATTTTCAGGAATTACGTAACCGACGATCATTAGTTTGCGCTTCCGGTATCGCATAATCCCTAAAACGTCGTCGATCATCCTGCGAAGTCCTGGCAAAGAGTTCGCCAGGCCCCTCGGGGTATCCCATGGAGATCCAACCGAGAGTCCTCGTTTCCTCACCCTTCGGTCCGGCACGTGCAATTTGCTCGACTCTGACAAAGCGATTTTGTATTGGTCAGAGCGCCTCGCACACGCGCCCAAGGTGCATCCATTGTTGCCTCTCACGGATGGAACACGCCGGCATATATTTTATGCATCGCTTGCACGAGCGCGTACGCGACGTGGATCGCGTAAAATTACCGGCTGAAGCAACCTCCTGTTGGAAAATTTCCTGGGAGATATTTGGGAATGCGAGGAGAGTAGGTCGATGGTGCACCTGAGCGTGGTTAGAACAGCGTGAAGAAACGTTTCTTGAACAAACGTTCTCGACAGGGGTGTCTTGAGTGTTGGCACGAGAAATTTGCGAAGGGGTTGAAGAGTAGAAGAATGGTTTCTGTGGTAAGAATTAGAGTGAAAGAGAAGAGCAACAAGTAGTTACTAGGTGGAGGAAGATTTGAATATCGGAGAAGGCTAAATTCGAGACATTTTCTTGCCACTTCTTGTAGCTATGCTACGGTGAATGTGATCAATGCGGTGATTATGCATAATCCCCACTAAAGTTGGTGATAATCCCCAACTCGTAATGGGGAATGCGATAAACTTGTTAATGCATATGCTGTCTACACGGAAGTACTGTCTGAGTAGGTTTGGACCTAGTTTTTTGTTGGACACTATCACGCGAGAGACTGCGAATCACAATATTTTATAATTTAAAACTAAAAATTCAATTAACGGTTATTTTAAGTCACATACCAACTTTAGTAGGGATTATGCATAATACCCAGTTTTTCACATTCACCGTAACGGCCATATTACAGAAAGATTCCATTTGAAAAAAGAAAAAGAAAATTGTATCTTGTTTGTAACTAGCCAATAGAATGAACATAGACAAGCCTAAGGTTCTCCATCTCTGATCTAGAACATCCCAGCACCTCCTGTGCAGAAATACAACCACTCCTATCGAAACTATGTCAAGCCATCGCAGAACTTCCGCCATATTTTATAGTCGAAAGCAGAGACCCAAAATCCAATGTGTTCGTATAATGCAATTAATACCGACGATCCTGCGCGATGGACGAACCTGACAGAGCAAGATCGGGTTCGAGGACGAACGGAGCGACGAAAAGGAAGAAAAAGGAGAGGATGAAGAACGATGGCAGCGAATAGATGCGGCTCGGCCGCGTTGAGAGGTGAAAAAAGCGAGAAAACGGACGGGTAACAAAAGGGAGGAAGAGCAGGATGTATGCGCTCGCAGGCGAAGAGCGCGTTGTTTGTGGCTATCCTCGCGCGGATAGGGTGGCTGTGCGGGGGAGGAAACGGTACCAGGGGCGGAGGACGAGCGCCGTGATTACCCCAGGCTATTTCTTGGGCCCACCGACCGACCAAGGTCCGATCCCGGGTCAGATCCGCTCGCTATGGGAAAACGCTAAACGATCGGCTCACATCACTCAGATTCCTGCTCTGCTTTTGGTACACGTGCACACGTACGTGTGTGTCTTACGTGACTGGCTTTACACAACCGCGATTATGTAGACGGGTGAACCCATGCCCAATTTGTGACCCCAAACTTGCTACAATGTTCCTTTCTCGAAGAACTCGAGGTTAGCGCTCTGTGGTACTTCACGTGATATAGAGATTAATGTTTTGAAGGCGTTTCGAGAGGAGAAGAGAGACGATATTATCTACTAATTTATTCTTTGAAATAAGTAATTATTTTTGAAATTGTTTATCGAAAGTCGTTGAGCTGAATTCAAGGTAATTTTCGATCAGCGAATTCACTCTATTCGGGAACCTGAGGTTAATCTAATTTTCTATATAGATTTGAGAAAAAATAAACATGACCTCTAAATACACATTTCTCCCGATCGACAATTTAATTCCAGTCCAGGTGGTTCGCCAGAAGCCATCCTGTTTGAGGGGGTCCCGCGAGGTTCGAGTCGCACATCCTGCCACCCTTCTTCCGTTCTTCCTCGTCCAGTGTATATCTCTCGGACACCAATCGTCGCTCCCTTTGTATTTTCCATAGTACTTCCGCGACAAAGCCTGCTCGAGCAGGAAATCAGGTTGGTATCAGGTTCCAGAACGACTAATATTTGATACCGTGTTTTTACAGCGCAGTTTTCGAAACGAGATTCGTAGAATTTTCATTTTCTCGGTCTACCAGCGCTTTCTTCGTCCGCTGCCGAGATTCGCGGCATCGAAAAGAGCGAAAGAGAAAGAGGGACCGTGATATTATCCTCTTCGTCTGTGTACACGTATAGCGTCGTACCTACCCCGCGGTGTATTCCCTTTCTCTCCCACCCCGTTGAAGTCAGATCGCCCACGGGCTCCACGAGGCCGTCGTTATTATATGTTATCGCCGTGGAAGGTATGGGAACCGGCCCGAGGGGGCACCGGATACCTACGTCGGTATTTCCCCCTCGTTGTGCCATAACGCACCGTCGAGGTACACGAAGAGAACCCCGAGTTCTCCGGGGCTCTTGTTCTCTCCTTCTCCGAGCTCGATTCTCCCGGCGGCCTTCCTCTTTAGCGCCCCCGTCCTCTCTATCTTTCTCTCTCTGTCCTCCTCGTCCTTTTTCCAGGCCACTCGTCTATTATATGCTAAATTACGACGACCTTCGGCCGCGCAGCGCGAAACGTGCCGGCTGGTATCGAAAAATGCATCGATGTATCCTCCTCTCCTCGCTATTGACACGATCAGCGCAGGAGTTCGCGATCGGCTCGAAGAATGATAATTTGGTGTCGAGGAACTTCGTTATAAATTTAGTGTTGGACAAGTTAACACGTTGACTGCCAGGACAATACTCTCGACAATTTCTACTGTGATTAAATTTTTTTTGCAGCCTTCTGAAAACTACGTAATCAAACATTTATTGTGGTATTTATATTTGTAACTTCATCGAAATTCAAGGATTTCGTTAAAATTTATTTTCTTTCACACTCAACATTCAGAATGAACTTTTTTAGTTCTCCAGCAAAAAGCACTGTCGCCCATATATGGGTGACGTGGCGATTAATGTGTTGAAGAAGGAGTGGCACTGTGAAATTTTTAAGTTAAGAAACGTTTCAAAAATTAGCCACGGACTTCAAATGTGGGGACACTGGGAACCCTTAAGTTTAAACTTCAACTGAGGAACATCATGGCGTTTCTTTATTTCGAATATGCACTTTTGCTACGAACACCAACGTTAACCCAATGTTTATGTCTCTGTGAGATCTCTTTTCGTCCATTTAAATCTTCCATAAAGCATAACGAAAATTTGAGAACATTTCATCGTACGGTTTCTTTACAAAGAATTCCTGAAAATACCTCTCTTCTTATCAAATTTAATCGAGCCAACAACGTCTCTATCTTATCGTGTGTCTGCCTTCTATTATACCACTAAAATTTGATCCACTTTCAGGGAACCCCTGATCGCCTACCCACAAACGTATTTTGCAGTTCGAACGAGCGCGAATCGTATCGCGTCTTTCATTCCCCGTCGCGGCTAGGATTAATTCACGCATGTTGGCGTCAATTTATTGCGAGATTAATCTCGTGACGAAACTCATCGCAACAGCTATGCATCGCGGTTGCAACGCTCGCTGTCTCTGTGTCATTATATATCGAGATGCAATTCTCAGATACGACGTATCGAGTGCGAGACTAGTCGAGCTCTCGGTCGGCGACGCAACGCGCTCGAAAATGTCACGGGGACTTTCTAAAGGAGCCGGAAAAGGTGGCGCGATCCGACGTCGACTATTTAGATTTACATATCCGTATCCGCTGCATCGATGCTTTTTAATCCTCGAAAGATTTTATTTGACCCGGAGGCAACTGATAAACCAGTACTATTTTATTTGATTGGCCCACAACTGGAAGCTTCTCGACTATTTGTAATCTATTTTGCTTTTTCACTTTCTGCTTTGTTTAATTGTACGAATCTGACGCATATTGTCATGCAAATATGAGTGAGTCAGTGAGGAAGTTCTACTTATAAGGGTGCAAAGTTGAATAACTTGACTATATCACTTATTGTACCAGTTTTACATTTGTTCATTCTTTATATTCATGTAATTCTTGCTTTATATAACTTTGTATTTGCATTTACTTTCAACCATCTCTTCATAATTCTCTCATTAGGTATGCCAGTAGTCTATCGGGGCCCACTGGCCCCCCTATAGCTCGGGTACCTCGGGGTTGCTAAACCCGTACTGTAGCTGCAATCAAACATAGCTACAGCCCCTGAGGGCAAATGCAAATACGATAATGCGTTATGTAATGCATTGTTTCTTAAACGTTCCATCGATGATGAGACACTTTCCAGCCTTCCAAGGTGTCTAACTTCCAGTCCAAAATGTTTAACTCTTTTCTCATATGTTTCGTTTCCTTTCTTTCATTGATTTCAACAAGCTCTCCTCTCGCAACGCTTCTCCTTATTCCTCGATGCCAGTTTTTTCTCTGTCTCGTATACTTCAGAAGGCATCCGCCAGCTTTCACGAAAATGATGGCTACGTCTCTCCCAGTCCCGCGGCGTGGTAGCCGCAATAAAGAGATGAAATTCGAAGCCGGCGATGACGATAATCGATCGTTGCCACGGGATTGAGCGATCGAAATCGCGCGCGTAATAATCTCAGGCTGCGAAGGTATTTTAATATATAATAGTTACACGGTGCGCCACGATCGTATCTGCGGTTCATTTGACGTCTGGGTCATTCCTCATTAAATTGGCCGTTTCTCTCGAAGGATTTTCATGAGATTCAATTATGATGCAGTCCATGTAAAAGTAGGAGGGGTTTAAGTCATCGTTACGTGAATCTCGATATTTTTAAAAAAATACAGATCTTCGAAGTCGACTTAACCCTTTGACCAATGCGCTACCTTCCGATTGCTCGAGCCATAGTAAATAGGAAGGTAGGAAGTCTGAACAAAGTACCAAGAGTCAGATTCGTGTTTATTCTTTATGGATTTCTTACTGCGAGTCTCACTAGTGGTTGTAGACCAAAGGGTTAACTGTAAAACTTAAGAACTTTGATTGTTCTTGTTTCACTCGCAAGATCCCGTTCTTCCCAGGACTTTCTTTACCCGGCAAGGTTAAAAATTACTCTTTATATCTCGTACGAGTAGGAGACACTGCTCGAATATGTATTACCTGATTGGGACCGTACTTCCCGTGTGAAATTTGAAAAATATCAAAAAGCGACGCGAGCAGGTGAGAACCCCCTACTTAGATCACTTTCTGGTTTACGACGAGAAACTGCCATTTTCTTTCAGACACACTGAACTGTTCTCTGAAGAAATCACCATTACATTTTCATTGATTCGATAAAATAATAAGTCGAGGGCCCGTCGCATCGATACCCTTTACTTAGCGGCGCAACGATCCATGACAAAACGGCGCATTTACGACGTGACGTTAATCGTCCCGGTGTGTCGGTGATCGTCAATTAAAGCGAACCGTGGACGCGACTTCGTTAAAAATTTCAGAACTGCGACAGCTGCGGCACCCTTGAGCCGAGGCGTCGTCTTTAACTGGGAGCGATTTTGGCAGGTGGCCATCGGCACCTGCCCATCTCAACGAGAACCTCGTCAATTCGAAAGCGTAATTTATATGTCGCTACACGGAATATTCGATCCTCCGGGAAACAACTTGGTGATTCATCGTTGCCAGTCGACCAACGAGATTTAAGACGATACGAAATGCCACGGGCCGTACAAGCTCGCGAACAACGTTCCTTCGCTCAGAGATGTAAGAATTATTAATGGAACTATAAACGCGAAATTATTGTACGCGTGTCTTGCTTCATTTGGGTAACTTATGTGAACGTGTTGAGGAAATCAACAACTCCAACTGCGAAAGGAATAAGAAAACAATGATTTATTGAATGGAGGCCTTCGGTTTAACGTTGTATTAGATACCCCTTATGAGTTGGTAACTCATTATGACGTTCTGTTGTTTGTTTTTGTTTGCTCTTGGTAAATTTATAGTGAAGATATCCTTCTGAGAAGGAGCACTATTTACTATTCTTAGAGGATACTAGCGTTAATTCTTAAGAAAACAATGATCTTCTTTGTTCTTGATTAACTTGTTCAAGATGTTAAGTTTTTAATTGTTTTTTTCGCAGATATCCGGAATCGAGGTTAGCAAAATTGTTCAATGGCAGCATCCCCATCGTTCTAGACTCCCTGAAGCAGCACTATTTCATCGACAGGGACGGAGGGATGTTCAGACACATACTGAATTTTATGAGGAACTCCCGTCTCCTTATACCGGAGAACTTTGCCGATTTGGATCTGCTGCTGGAAGAAGCGCGGTACTTCGACATTGCACGTAAGAGAATTTCTTTTCTTTTTCTCGATCTATTTTGTCCAAAAATGATCATTCGTACACTTCTCTGTGAATTGTAGAACATTTTTTAATTAACAAGATCTTACAGATGAAGAATAATCTTATTTTGACAATTCAAAATTTCTTGAACTTTTTGTAATTAATTTTACGAAAGCATACCGTTAAATTGAACAAAAGACGTTATCCAGAAAAGCCGTTATTATTTAATCTCGGACGAAAATCTGAACGGTTGCTGGACACCGTGCGCCAGACAGACAACTTCCTTGGCTTCTGTAGCCAGGCGAAAGATCACCGTGCAAAGTCGATAAATCGTGCTATCTGAGCGCCGGAATCTCTCCTTGGATCATTTTTCCTGCCATTAACCGGCAATACCAGCAGCTCAGGAAATTCATATTATACCGCATTAAACGCCAATATCTCGATAACGGGGAATCATAACAAACGCTTTCGTAGTCGTGGAATTGCAATAACTGTTGTATCGTTCGATCTCGTTAAATCAACATACCCCACTTTCTCTGGACGTTCCGAAGATAATTTTTCAATTTAGGGATAAACACGTTGAGTGGCTTAACTAATGTTATACTTTTCATTGCTATTTAAGGTACTCGGTCCCCGAAGTATACAGTAAACATAGTTTGCCTTTGAGGTACGGATATGCAAAAGATGCGCACTTGTGCTAAATAAATTGTTGGTATTATTATGTTAATTTATGAAATATTTATCTGCGTATGTTGTGGATGTATGAGTGAAGGAAATAATTCTTCGTGAAGTAATTAATCGAAGTTTTAGAATAACTTTTTAAAGATCGACTTTGTTTTACGAGGGCTCAAATATTTGAACCGTTTGATTTTTTTTCGAGTAATTCGCATTTTTTTCGAACAGTCCGTCGATTTCAAGTAGTTTGGAAATTCAAACGCTCGACTCGACTCGAACAATCAAGTCGAGTTCAAGCGTGGTAAAGGCCTAATGCAAGTAGAAACAGCGAGTCGTGGACAGACACGGTAGCTTAGCTCACGACGTTCCCAAACTATGCAACTAGCCCAAAATACAATCCAACGATCCTCTGTTGCAGCCATGTGCAGGCAGCTGGAGCAGATGAAGAAGGAGCGCATAAAAAACGGCTCGACGACGACGACGACGACGATGTCCTCGTCCTCGCCGAGTCCACCGCCGTCCAACCAACTGGGTAGCCGCGGAACGGGGTGCACGACGGTGCCCTGCAACCGGGACACCGACAAGCTTCGCAACAACGACGGAAACTGTAACTACGAGTGCGTCGCCCTCCACGTCAGCCCAGATTTAGGCGAACGAGTGATGCTGTCGGGAGGTCGAGCGCTGCTCGACGAGGTGTTCCCAGAAACTACCCAAGCTGTGATCGACGCTAGGTCAGGAGTCGCCTGGCACCAACAGGATGCCCGTCACGTGATCAGGTTCCCATTGAACGGATACTGCAAGCTGAACTCCGTCCAGGCCATCGCAAGGCTTCTGAACGCTGGTTTCCGCGTGGTGGCCAGCAACGGCGGCGGCGTCGAGGGACAACAGTTCTCGGAGTACCTGTTCGTCCGACAAGCCGTCAACACCTGACGGAGCACTGCGCACCAGCGCAAAACGAGCTCGAGGACGGTTCGTTGCATCCAACGCGACCACGACCCCGAGTGAGTTGTCCAGGAGAAGACTCGTCAAGACTGCGTCACGGGCTAATGATTCGATCGTTTCTGGCGACGATACTGAGCTTTCGGGGATCGTTTGACTGATGTCGCAATTGTGCGCTTGTTCTCGTTCCCCAGGTCGAGACAGGTGATAGAGGGGACTGTATCTTATGAATGAGTTCGAGGAAGGAAAAAGAATTGTTTGACTGAATGGTTTGGGGATCATTCCTTGTAGGAAAAATATGTTGCATTGTTTGATCCTTTTGATAATCTTACGACAGAGTAGAAGGAAACTATATTGTTAATATAATTTTCCCATGGTTTTACACTACTGATATTTGAATTTTTTTTTAACCAGTCGGCTGTGGCGTCCTCTTTTTAGAGGGCGCATCTATGTGTATCGTGAGAATCAAGCTACGATAGGTATAGTCGTCAAACACAGAGTAATATTGGATCGCAAAGATAGCTGTGTATCAGGTCGTCCCAAAAATGCATGCCACTTATGTTTCTGCTACTGAAATTAATATGTGAAACATACTCTTAAGTAACCAATGGTAAATCAATTTTACGCATGACGAGTATAATCGTCAATCACAGATGACTGATTAAGAAAACTATTAAACATATCAGTTTGACATTTATTACATACATTTATGCATGTTTCGTGAATGTACGTAAATTTGGTCAAGTATCATTATTCGTTTTTGTTGGATACCTGGTTGATTCACTGACGGAACGACTAGATTAAATAACCATCGCGTTCTTAGGAGGCATTCAAGATCGCCTGGAACTCATTTTATAAATAATGCACGTAACACGGTCAAACTTCCCTCGATTCAGGTTTCCGGCGAATCGAATGCCTAAACGTTTCTCGTTACCGGAAGTTCGAGCGTACGGTAACGCAGAGCTGGAATTTGCGAAGTCTGTAATTCGCGATGACGAAATTACCGTTAAAATTGTTTCAATATCTCGGCGAATATTGGGTTTGGTAACGAAATCGTCGCAGTTACATGTCGTCGAACGGTATCATTACGCACGCACGTGACCCACTTATGCTTAAGAACCTCGGGTGCGCCGGTCCTCGCGTTGATCTTATTTAATAAGGTGTACCTATATGTATTTAAATGCCATACTAATTACTGTAAATACCGCGAATCAACGTGTATCTATATATATATATACATATTATATATATATAAATATAAATATTCTATGTACTTTATTGCCGAAACTTGGACGCGGGAACGCTCGACAACGAAATTAATTCGCGTTGATCTCATCGATTTGTCGACCTCATCTCTTCAAGGACGAATTTATCAAGATTGAAGAAAAATTATTTAATTGGACTCGTTGTAAACGTTGATAAAGTGTTTACGCCAGAATGGGAATTGAAAAAAAAAACACTAAACGTAGATGTATCCTTGAAGAAATTGAACTCCCGTCTCCATAGTATTGGCGAATCAAACACGAGAGGATCGATCGAAGAGCACCAATGATCGAGTTTATCGATAGATTATCCCGAGTGATCGAGACTTTGTCGAAGTCTCGCGTGACTTCCGGCTCGGTTGTTTCGGTTATATTATGATTTACACGGAGAAGAATAGTTTCTAATCGACAGAACACTTACTGCGATAAATACCGTTTCGATTGATTTAATAAAATGTTTATTACTGGAAACCCTATCACCACTCATCATTTATTATCACCTTAAAGATGAAAAGAAAAAACGCTAACGTTACTCTGTGCTGCAACTACTCACACATTTGAAAATTCAATGAACTGAATTCAAAGTGGACTTTCAGAAAAAATTTGCCGACACGCCTTAGGCGATTAACATTGAATTTTTGTATTAACGGGCAAAACGACGCTGAATAAAGGCTACGGTTGAATACTGTTCCGGAAACGTGCAAAGCGACTCGCGATACGAGGGGGGGGGGGGGAAGCAACGAGTGTTCGCCGTGGAGCGGCTCTGTTCGGTTAAGTCTCGAGAATAAAAATAAAATCTGCCGTGCAACCAGACGGAATGAAATCATTAGTCGGACAATGCAGTTTCCGCGGCTTTCCTGCATAAAAATTTGATAGGCTTTAAACGGGTTACGTGATATCTGCTTTTGACTTTTCCCAACACCCGCGTCCAAACCCGTGCACCCAGCGACGTTTGGCTCCAATGAGTTTCGTAATCGCATATTTCTGCCGTATAATTGCGGGGAGTTCGTTATCTCTCAGAACGCGGGCGAAAAAGGAATTAAAAAAAGAAGAAACCTAAAGAAAAAACTAGTTTTTCAATTTACGTCCTTTCATCCGCGCTCAAACGTAAAGAATAAATTTCGCGTAATTCACTCTTAATTATTTTCCGCGCTTGAAAGTAAATTAATTTCGCGAACCTTTGTTTCCACGATTTTCTTACTAAAGGCAGGGTTTTGTAAGAAAATAATCGATTTGGAGGAAGAGTTACAGGGTTGAAAATGACTCGAGAAGACAGAGTCGAAGAAATTTTACAACCCCTTAACTAACAAAAGATTTGTCTAGCCCTACATGAAAATGTAGAGGAAGTGGAGTATCATGGCGAAAGAAGAAGAGGGATACGAGGAGAAGATAGAAGAGGTAGGAGGGTTTTCAGGGTGGAGAAGGAAAGGAAAGAGGAGGAGGAGTAGGAGAGAGCAAAAGAGCTCGGAACCGCGTTGATCACGTAACCGCGGGAATAAGGGATAAAGCGCACAAACGTCATTGCCTCGGGCCCTGTTTCCATGGTTACCGTGAACTCAATATCCGCGACGCCTGAGGGTAGCATGGGCCGCGGGCTGTCATCCCTCGAACCTGCTGAGCGGAGAACCGACGCTCCACCCTGCTATGTTCCTTTTCTCTCTCACTCTCTGCACTTTCCTACCTTATTGTTTCCGTCATATTCCTCATGACCGTCTTATTCTTTCCGCAATTCCCTTGTTTCCTCACCCGATAATTCTCTTTTCTTCAGAGATTTGCTTCTAAAATTGAATACAAAAAATTTAAATGACACATCGTGTGCTCGTACATTAGAAACATAATAATATAAATTGTGCAGAAGAAAAAATAGCGAAAGGACTTACAATATATAGCGAAAACAAAATATAAAAAAACGCGGAAAGTATTACAAGGAAATATCAACAAAGCTTTGATCAATAATCGCGATTCATTTTAGTTTCTTCAGAATTACCATTACCCACTCAAGATCCAGTGTATTTAAAATCACTTCATAACGAGCGGGTTCAATTCTCTCTTCCCTTCCACGACGAGAGTTCTCCGAAACCTCTGCATCTCCCACATCCCCGTGGTTCCTTCATCGTGGCTAACCCCTTCTGGCGCTCTCCATGGTTTTCCGTCTTCTTCGTCTCTGTCCTCTCCGGTTCCTCCTCGTCGCGAAAACCCTCCATCCTCCTCTGGCTTCCTATTGGACATTTTACCAGCCGCCTCTCGACGCGTTCTCCATCTCCGTCGAGCTCTGGCTTGATTATATTCCATTTCTGGATCGCCTCAGGGTCGCCTCAGTCCCGGGTCCTTCAATACACGACACCGGGCGAAGTAGCCTCTGGCTTCAAGGAAGACGAGCTTGAAATTTCGAGGATACCCCGAAACGCCACTATTGTCTGCGCGAAAAACTCCACGGGAGAATTTCCAATCTTTTTCGCGATGTCCATCCTGGTATCGGTACGTTCTTCTAACAATCCAGCCTCGCTAAATCAATAACACAATGATTTTCAAGGAATTAAATCCTTCGTAAAGGCTTAAGGTTTACAATATTCGTTAACATAAGTGAACTGTGGACGTTCATGCACAGTACGTGTATTAAACACAGTTGTTCGCTTTAATCGCAGAGGAAGAAATATCAATAAGTAGGCATGATTCGCGAAGAAAAAGATTGCTTCAATTTTTACAATCCCGATAGCACTCTAATATCGAAGCGAACACTTCGTTACTAGCTAAAGAATTTCTTTAAATAGAACATTGCTTTTTGTATTTTTCCAAGTACCGTCTGGAACGGTGGCCAAGGTGATACGTAATCATGGCAGAATACTATTCAAGGTATTATTACATAATCGATTTTCTAAAACGTCCTTGTATTTCAATCTCAGCTGTAAATATCAGTCAAACAGTTGCATGCGGAAACACTTGCGTTACATAAATTATTCGGTTGATACTAAAGTTGTTACAGTTCGAGAATTTCCAAAAAGTAAATAACGGAGGACATTATAGAATCGAAGACATACATTGCGAATTGTTTTGTAGGTACTCTATTACTTTATAAACAATTAACCTTATTTTTTAAAGTTTTAAACTATTACAGTTTGTATTGTAGGTTCCTAGTGTTTTCACTCAAATGAAGTGCTCCCAGGCGATGTCGAGACAGGTCGTCAGTGAAACATAAATTGATTAACGTATTAATTTATACGAAAAAGACTCTTAAACTACTCAACAGTATCTACAAATGCTCTTCATGAACTTTTTAATTAAATATAAAGAAATTCTAATTTTCCGCAGGAAATTACTGTTGCTATCTAGCGGTGACATACTGAACTATTTTCAGAGTATGATCAACGTATTATTAGGGGAAACGTCCAAGTTTCTCCTCGAGTAGTTTCGTTTCTTACTGATAGATGACGCCATTCACATAATACTTGTGGCGATCACCTGGTAAGCGGTTACTTCTTTATCGACTTAGCAGTGGATTATCACCTGAACTTTGACGCTTTGTGAACCGTATCTTCTTTATCGATCCAGAAGAGGATTTCATTTACCGTCTTCTGTTCCGTTTCTATTTTTGAATTGCTGTTTGATTTTGGAACTCCAGAGGTCACTTACATTCATACTGTGTGAGGATCGACCTTTACGACTCTCCGAGGAGTGGAGAGAAACAATTGACGCGCGGGAGAATCGAACGTGCGTAAAAATATTCGAAGAGACGAAATTGAGACGTGAAACGATCTACTAACAGAAATAAAGTTTTGTTGTGTTTATTATTGATTCGTCCAGAGTGCTGAGCGCCCACAGCTGCTGCTTCTTCTTCTTTATCATATATTCTTTGTGGGAGGCATTTCGTCCTAGGTCTGCTAGTGGGTTCATCAGTAAAGCTATACCAGGACCGACCAGCTCTACTCTTATGAACTTGAAGCCTATTTGAATTCGCGCCCGGCGCTATCGGCGACGCTAGTGTCACTTCTTTACGTACTATTGAGTTCATATTCTGTGTAAGTTTATTCTATCGTGTATGCGCCCGGCAGTAACTTGTTTGTATGTTTTCAGTTTGCAAGTAAATATGTATGCACGTGCGTGTGTGTATGTGGAGTGTAATGTATAAAATGCGTGTAAGTAGAGTTTATTGTATAGATTTTATATAAATATATACGAGATATAAGCATTTAAAGACAGCGAGAATCATGGTTCTACGATTCTCGCTGAATTCAAATGTTTATACTTTATTATAATTGTGTACATAATTATCATTTCAGTAGTATATAATTCACGAGAAAGATTGTGACGGTATTTTTTGTACATACAAGTATAAATAAATAATAAACTATATAATGTACATAAGGAAGAACTTTTGCTTACATTACATCATTTACGAACCGCATCTTCCTTCTCTTTATCATTCTTTCTTTCGAAACATTCTTTGTCCTCCTTTTTTTTCCTTCCATAATTTTTTTATTCAGATTAATTTGAAAGCAAGTATAAATACTACATGTATAGAACCCATCCTGTTGTTTGCGCACGTGTGTATGTCACTGATTACATGGTATGTGGTTGTGATGACACTGGGCGCCGTCGGTAGCGCCGGGCGAGAATTAAAACGGGCTTCAACGCGAAATATGGTATAGCATGATTAGACGCCTCTGTATGTTTGGAGACTAACCGGACTTATATACGAATGCAACATCTAACTGCTTGCGATAAATGCGCGGTTGTCCCTTCTAGTTGCTGGCCGCTGGTTGGACATAAACATGAATATCGAGTGTTCCAGCCAATGAAATCGATTGAAACTGTAATAAACTGTTAAATTTAGTTAGTTGCACTAGTTCCGTTGATAGAGATGGAGCCACAAACCTCAAAATTTTGGCGGTAATTTTAAAATGCATTGCGGGGTGAATATTACAATGTAGTTGATAACGATTCTATCCAAAGCGTGTGCATATAACAAGAAATCGTAAATATGGGTCATTTTCAAATTTGCATAGTAGAATTTACTTTGCGAAAAGTTTTTTGAATTTTTAAAAATACAAAAAAAAAGTATTCCTAAACTCGAAGTTGTCATTTATATATGTTTATCAGATTAAACCGTGTAACAAAGAAATGAGTAAATAGGCTTTACGATCTTCGCCAACTTCTTACATAAACGCTCTATTGTACGTTGTTTTTTCACATGAAGCATGCGCCGCGCATTCGAAGTAACGTGTAGTTATTTTGCAGACGGTGCTTCGAATAACAATGACCATTCGAGGTACACGGAACGGACTCAACTAAATGTCCGTAACATTCCTACTATACGAAGCGTAACATAGTTTCGTCAAACACTGCAAATAAATGTTTGTTACTGTAAGAGTCTAAACGAAAAATAAGGCACGGGAATTCGAACCCACGACTCTCGTATACACAGTCAAACGCAGTCAATCCCGTACCCTACATTTCGTATACTCGTTTGACTCCTTAGTGATGGGTATGGAAGACGCGGATACTACACTCGACCATCTTGAATTTACATTCGCCCTCGAATGTTCGTCTTTTCGATTTCTGTGTCTCAATGATATGCACATCCGTCAAACTGATCGGCTCTGCCAATAGGAAAATCGATTACAAGGTATAGCTTACACTTTTAGCAATTATAACCTGTTACTGCTTCAAAACAAAAGGACGACTATCATTTATTTGAATTTCAATATCTTATTGGCCGAGACGGTCAATTTGACTCATGCGCATATCATTCGGTGTAGGGTTAGAAAGAGAGGGAAATATATAAGTAGCACAGAACGCGTAGCCATATAGTAGTATTACATATATGCCTGTCAACACGATCAACACGTCACGATACCGTCGTTCGTTTGTCATCGTTGTTCGTCGTCACTGAACGATTCTCTTCGGTGTAGTCGCCACTGCAACCCTCCATCCCGGCTAAGCCACCAAATTGTGGAATTAAACTTTAGGAGTTGAAAGAAACGGTTAGTGATCCAATTAAACTAATAATAAGGAAGTCTATATTTAATATGTTTAATACAATGGTTCGTTAAATACTATGTTTAGTTCGTTAAACTGATAAGTGCGTGGCAAACACGACTTTCTACGATTAACAACGACTATCGACTTTGTGCTTTCGACGACCTCTATCGACTGTCTCCTCCTTCAGCTCTCCTTCGCTTTTGTCGCCTTTGTTTTTTGGGTTTTTTTTTACAAGAAGCGTTTTCGTCGCTGGGCCTGAGAGGGGAAGCGCGTTGCAGCCCTCCAGCCTACCATAAAATCTTAGCCTACGCGTATACACACATTAAACCCTTCGCTTATCCTACATTACCGTATCAGGGTCCTTAAACTAAAAGCAGGAAAGATGTACAAATGCAGGATGACGATAGAAAAACTTATCAAATTAGAATATGAAATTTTACACCTTTCGAAATTAATTATTTACAAATATACACTACCAGCTAATAATTTCAATACACCACAGTATTTGTAATTTTTTTTCGAGGAGGACAGGGCTTGAAAACAATTGGATAAATAGTTTTCTTAAATTTTGTAGTCATTAAAATACCCACCCTTAGTACACTATCTGACAAGTTATGTATATCGAGGATTTTACAACTATATGTTGATATGATTTGAATGATTGCAGATATCCTTTACAATATTTGGTAGTTGCTTCTAGTAGTAGCTTCCGAAATACGATCGGAAAATAGTTGCGATTCACGCGCGCCAACCTGGCATACAGGGTGTCCCAAAAACGTTGAAGGTCCTTGAAACGGGTGGTTCGGGAAATGGTATGAATCAACGTTTTTCTTGGCAAAAGTCAGGAAACCCCGACCAATTAAAGCGCAAGTATGCCGAAGGTCGGAGTATCACCGTTTCTCGACCAACTAGATGGCGTGATCTTCCGATTGCTCATACGCTACCGAGGGCACTCCTCTGGCGTACTCTCGCTATGATTGGTTGCGGTTTTCTGTTAATATCCGCTGGACGACATTTTCGCTAATGAAACAGTTGTTTCAAGAACCTCCAATATTTTTTGAACACACTGTATTTCCAAGAAGCGTATATATATATTCGAATACGTATATATATTTTCGGAGCGCATTAGCACGAGTCAGTCGAGGTTCAGCGCTGTACGAGTAACGTTGTAGGGTGAGTTTTCCGTTTCGTTTAAAAATAACATCTACATCGCGTAAACATCTAGTGTCTCGAACGAGTGGATTCGCTTTAATACAGTGAGTTGTCGTGATTCGTAACTCCACGAAAATAGGTAACGTTATTTCGTATATTACTTCACGATTGTCTCCGAAGGTGAACTGTCAAATACAAGTTGATGTACTGTGATTGCGTTATTATCGAAATGAGAAGAATATCGAATATCGCGAGAGTTTAAGAAGTTCGGGCAAACTGTTGGCGATAGAGAATATCGCTTGTGCGCGTAAGACCTCGTGCAGCCCTCGATTAAGATAGCCAGCCACTGTGAATCCGGTTTGGCAAAAGTTGCGATCAATAACTCTCTGTTTAGGTTAGAGCAACTGTTACTGTTCCTCGTGTTGTGCGTGTAACTATGTCACGTGCTTTCAAAAACTGTGAATTGACCGATAACTAATTCACATCACTACTTTCGCGTGCGTCTCATAATTGAGACCGCTCGTTCGCTTGTGAACACCAATAACCCATTTACGTTCGTGAACACGTGAACACGTTTTCGATACACGAATGTCGTTCTTTCGGTTGGCACGGTCATCTCTGAATCGCAGAAGTGGAGGTATTCTGCGAAATGGGTAAATAATTCCTTTAAAAATTAATGTTTACGTCGGTAGCGGACACGCGTGTGACTTCATCAATTTCGTGGATTCGTAATTTTCGCAATTTTAACGAAAAAGTACACCGGAGGTGGATACATACCCCATAAAACAAAAATTTCGGATTTTTAACAAAAGATGAACAGCTCTTTTCATTTAAAGTGTTACGAATATCCAAACTATAATTGGCACAGTCTATTGTTTAGTGTTTCCTTCTGCGGTCGTGGGAATTCCTTGAAACGCGCGATAATTGCGTGACCGTAGTCGTAGATAACACACAAACACACATTGGTTACGGTGACTTGCTTCATATTCATCAGTATATCTACATATAAGGTCAGTCGTTTCGTACACATCGATGAACGCACGTGATACCACAATAGCTACTAAAATCCCATATTTCACTTCGTTTGTTGATAATATTTCTTTCTAAATAAATTTCTTCTTATCGTTACATCATGTTTCCGATGCTAGACATTGCAAATTGAAACGGTCTTCCCTCTCCCTTCCTCGAGTGAATCGATCACTTTTGTACGACAGATTGAAATGTATTTCTTTTTCAACGAAAGAAGGGAAAATATACATAAAATACTTCGATATAAATTCGAATACACTGACAGTTGTGATCGATATATAAAATGGACGCATCTGGTCGTATTTACTTTAACGAAGCGACTTGTTCTATTTGCAGCATTAAATATGGAGCCCTCCTCCTCGAGCCAAACGATCGGCTGCATTGGAAAGTGCAATTATAAATTAAAATGCGACCATTTAGACAAGTTGACAGATAATATAAAGAACACTCTGGAAGACAAAGAGGGCATGAAAATGTTCAAAGAATACATAAAGGAACATAACACATATAACGATTGTGTGGAGCTGTACGAAACCTGCGACGAATACCTCAAAACATGGTAAGATTACAGATGAAGTAAAATTTAATCGATCGTTGATTAATGCTATCGAATTATTTTCAGGGGAAAGAATGAGCACCAAATAAAATCTCGGATCAAGACAGTCTTGGAAAAGGTGAACAAATTGGACGTTCCTGGGTTCGACTCGGCGCTTCAAACAAGAATGAGTACATTTGAATCGAGAACCGACTGGAAGGACGAGGCGTTTCAAATTTTAGGAGATATCATACTTCATTGTTTCAATTATTTGGCGTCTATCCACGAGAGTTTCAAAAAACAGGTGGCGAAGCCGTGCTCTTCGATCGAATAACGAACAAACGAATACCTCGCTTTAATCGTAAACGTCCATTGCACAACGACTTTCATGGATGTTGTTCAAATTTACAAGAATGTCGTACAATTTTAAATTGGATTCCAATTTGTATCCATCGAAAGACTGACTAAGCGGATGTACTGAACACGATTTACGCTAATGATACTAATGTGATATGTTATTTATATTATATGTAAATAATAACTGAAGCCACATCTCTTTAGTTATTAAAAAAAAAAAAAAACAATGTTCCTTGGGGTGAATGCGTTTGTTTGAACAGAGTGCAAGCGATATGTGAGAGCGAAGAAAGAATGTCTGTGATGCTTGAGCGAACGAATGGTTAGTTTCGTAAGCTAGTCCTGTAACAGAAGTCATAGAGACCAGCCATGCGAACGTCTCCTTTTTAATAAAAGTTAATATCTTAGTACCTGAGTCTCTGTTATTCACCTGTCAGCCACTACAATATTTAATAATAAAGATGTCAGATATTGGTGTTCAAGTGTTTTTTTTTTTTTTTTTATCCATTTCCTGGGCGATTTCAGTTAATATTTTTAAATCGTTGGTTAACAAGGCGTGTGGGAAGAGAGTTATGGATGGTAAACGCACGCGGAAAGTTGTTATTTCAGTAGAGGAATACATTAGGAAGGTAGACGGTATTCGCGATATCGTAAATTCGTTGGAAGAGAGCGTGACTATTTCTCGACATTTGGAGGCTGAACGATGGCTGAGGTATTCCGTTTTGAAAGCAAAGAATAAAGTAGTGTCAGATGATCTCGAGAAAGCGAATAAACGCAATAAAAGCATGTTGAGTACGTACACGAGGTGTTAATTGCGCGATGCAGATGATGTCGATGTTATTTTCTGTTACAAATTTATTACATTTTATAGATTTATTTCGACAAAGCGTTACAGACGTTCGTCTTGGCAGTGAAATTACATTGCCAGAGTCTTTGAAAAGAGAAGTGCAGAGAACTTGGCACGAAAAGTATAGACATTTACACGTATTAATAATTCATTGAAAGAGAACCATTCTAATTCAAATGGCCCGTCAGGTACGACGCTTTGTTAGCGCAAAACGAGCAGTTAAAGAATGACATCGCGCGCGCGAATCTTCTTCTCGAAGACAAAAGGAACGAAGTACGCTTATCGAAGCCTATAAGTGTATACCTATTTCCACTTCACGGATCTGTATAATAAATTCTAGATCGACGATCTTCAGCAGAAATTATTAAGTCTCGGAGACAAGCTTATCGAGCGCAATGAAGCCGTGGAAAATATTTGCAAAAAGTATTTGAGTCTGAAAAAGCGAAAAGACGAACAGGAGATGTTGCTACGCGGTTCCATCGAAACGCTACAGGTTCGAGTAGCTGGAGAATAAGCGCGATAAACGTGTTATAGTCGGTGAAAAAATGAAACTAATAAAGTAAAAAGATTTCGTGGTAAAATTTAGGATTCATTGAAAAAAACAAATAGCGTGGCTAAAAAAGGAATGTCTGGAATGTCTTTGATTCCAAGCAAAGATACGTTGCTGGCTCGAGAAACTCGACGCAGCGATCGACTAGCCTACGAGAACTCTCTTCTGAGAGTTTTGTTGCAGGAAGCGAGACATGGGTGCAATGCCAGCGAAAGCAGCACCCTTTCCTTCGAAAGGACTAGTGATAGGAAGGACTAGGAATAATGTAAGATCAAGATAATATTAAAGGTATCGGATGGATCGTATGCAATGTGATCGCGATTGTCTAAATAACTCAGAAAGACATAATAAATGAATATTCTTCCATACAAGTATTTATTTGACACCTATTTCCTTCCCTGGAATTCATATTCCAGCGCTTATGTCAGTTTTAACGCAGCGAAAGAGTTACAAAGAAGACGACCAGGTGTACGGGTCATGTTCCCCAACGTGGGGCCAACGTTTAAGGATATTATATAATTATCTAACAGTAATAACCGGATAAAAGAGTCACGACAAATTGGATTAGGCCCGATCGATGGGTAGTGCTTCACTATAAAAAGAGCAACTCTGTCGAGAGTCGTCTTACTTGGTGCTGGACAGCATCGAGACCACTTTAGGGTTCGATTCCTCTCGATCGCCATGTAAGTCCAGTTATTTTTAGCAATTGCTTCACCGTTTGTCATCCGTATCGAAAATCATTCATAGAGCATGTTTTAATACCTCGCCGATTTTCAAGCGCCATAAATTTGCACAGTTAAAGCCGTAACGAGGATGACTTAGATAAGGAACCTCAGATAAGGATTCAACAAGTGTACAATCAAGGAGAACAATCATGAAGATCTGGCAAACGATCGTCACGATCTACACCTTCGTCTTCGCTCCGTCGATTGCCCTAGTGTTGTTATGCTCGTACCTCTATCGACGCTTGGTGGACGTCCTGTTGTGGATACAGTTTAAAGATAAATACGTTGGCCTAATGGATGGAACCGATCGAATTTGGGCCGTGGAGGATCCTCCGGCCCTCTCGGTGAACAATATCCTGTTGATTCTGGAAAAGGACGCTCGTCATTCGAACGCAAACTTTTTGGAAAGTTTTCGCGACCTGGCGAAGAATCGCATACTCGCCTCCCCATTCGAAAAGCTGCTGTATAAGAGGAGGAATAAGTTTGGCTACCATTTCTGGGAGAGGAGTGACGATATCGATCTAACTGAACGAGTCAGATGGCTGGAATATGAGCGTACGAGCTGCGACGGGTCCTGCGACAATATTTACAGCGGTCATCTGAAGAGGGTTCTCTGGAACGTTTGCAATCAGCCCCTACCCGAAGGTCACACCGCCTCGTGGGAGATTCTGATCGGAAAATGTTGCCCCAGGTCAGTGGTGGGGCAAAACATAATTCATCGTTACGAGTACCGATCGTTCTAAAGACAAGAAACAAGAATTTTTTTAAATGTCATTCGATAACGATATTTATATCATATACTTTTAAATAAATCCCAAGAAGACTCGAACGAATACAGTAATTCAATTCTTGAACATCACGCTGGTAAACAATGTGTAAAACATTAAGTTAAAAAATATGGAGCTACTTAAAACCTACAAAAATCTTAAATTACATTTAAGAAACAATAATTTAATAATTTAACAATAATTTAAGAAACAATAATTTAATCCTATTCGAGAGGAACCATCGATGATGATCCAAAATAAACACTGTTCAACTCTGTCCCAGATCGAGCCACCACTATCTGCGAAAATTGGAGGAACGTCTGACCTGCAGAATCCGTATTCCCGTGTTGTTTCGCGTTCACCATTCCCTGGGCGACGGTATGGCCCTGCTGAAGTTCTTCAGGGAGGTCATCGTCGACGGGGAACCGATTCGAGAGACGTATCTACAGCTGGAATACACGAGTTTCAGAACGAACAACGAGGGGACGGAGGAGATCGCTACGACGGTGCCCGAGATAGGAAACAGACGTTTGCAGTGGTACTTTCAAAAGGACCTGATGTCTGCTTCTATGCCGTTCATCCACTTTGTCGTCTTCTGCGATGTCGTTAAATACTTGAGGGGACAGTTTGGGCATGGATTGAAGTATCTTCTGAGCGTCACTGCGGAGGATTTGAAACGGGAAATGATAGCACTCGCGAAAAAAGAAGGAGGCAGATTGAAAGCTTTCATCTTGGTTGATGTTTGGAAAACGGTGAAGAAATGGCTGAAGATGGCGAAGATTCTCGTCGGTGTTCCCGCGTGTTTGGTTCAACAGGCTTTTCGTAGCATGGACAAAAGGTTTCTTTGGTCTTTTATTGTATAGAAGATGGTTCCGTAGAAGGTTGCGCGAGCCATCTTTTGTATTTTTATTGCAGCGCTCTCCACGGGGCAGGATTGTCGGGGGAAAAGTTAGTTTCTTACTGGTTAGAGGACGATTTCAAGAACGCCAGCGATCAGAAGCTCTTCACGAAGATTCAAAACATAAAAAG
This sequence comes from Hylaeus anthracinus, assembly GCF_026225885.1. Taxonomy (NCBI): domain Eukaryota; kingdom Metazoa; phylum Arthropoda; class Insecta; order Hymenoptera; family Colletidae; genus Hylaeus; species Hylaeus anthracinus. The sequence goes on from NW_026535289.1 coordinate 8,130,579, forward strand.
TATCACGGGTGCAAGATTCGGGGACGTGTTCCTGGCTGCTCTGTCCGCAAGTCTGCACAAGTACTTTCTTAATGTATGTAACCATCGGTTTCTCTTTTTTGGTTTTGGTAGTTCGTTTCTATCTACTCTCATCGAACAATTTGTAATTGGGCAGATGAACGAACCTACACCGAATAAATTGAGCGTTATTCTACCAACGAAACTGGAGGAGTGGAGCGAAAATTTTCCATTGCAGAATAATTTCTCGGTCGGTATATTGCCGTTATGCGTTTCCCAGATAAATGGCAAACCGTCCACAGATCCAAGAGAGAACTCGCAAATTTTGGAACGTCTCGAGGACGTTAAAAGTGCGAACGACGCACTGAGAACAAGTCCTGACTACTTGGCCAACTTTTTAGTCATGAAGTACATTTCAGCCGTACTTCCAGAGAGATTTCTGCGGCCGATGCTAGAAAGCCAATGTACTATGGTGTTTAGCAACTTGGTTGGCCCTCAGGAAGCTAAAATTTTAGGGCACTCGTTGAAGAATATCGTTTTCTGGATACCAAACAGGTAAAAATTTCCTGTTTTTCGTAAAGATAGAGACATAAGAGGCCACAATTCTTATCTCGATATTCGCAGTTATTTTACAATGTACCGAAATAAAATTATTAGTAGTCCTGATTTAGTCTTTTTATGTAATTATTTGTAGGAGCTACACAGGAATCGGATGCTCGTTGTTAACTTATCGGGGTTACTTGCACATGTCTTTGGTTGCTGATAAGGCGTTGGTGCAAAACGACACAGCTCTTACAGAGATATTAGAAAATACAGTGAGCGAAATCGATAATCTTTACGACAAACTGACGTTATCGTTTTTCTCGAAGAAGCTCCGCAGGAGTATACAACACCCATGAAAAAAGGTAATCGTGAAATTATTTTAACCTTTATTCGATTAAATAGTTAATAATCCTTGTTGATGCTTTCAGCAGTCGGCGTGTAGGAAAATTGCGGAGTCCATGTTTTGGAATATCTTCTACGGAAACTTGTGATAAAAGATAATATTTCGTCCCCAACATCTTGTAAATATTTGTTTGTATGCAATCATTCCTTTTAAACCCTTTTTTAAGACGTTGTACACATACATTGTTACATACGTTGAATTAACGATTTCTGAAAAATATATTATCTTGAAAATGTTCCAATGTATTCTAATCGGCATACATTTTCCTATAATATTTTATAAGTTGCATAGGAAGTTGTACAATTCTCAGAGAATACAGAAATATCGAAATAACGAATTCAACGAAACTAGGGAGGTTACAGGTGATCAACGATTCGTCTTCAAAAATAAATAAGGCCAAAATACGATGTCGAAGAGGGTGTTGAAAAACGAGAATTTGGACCTGTGACGACTCGAGTTCTTCGAGGATCCTTTCACCAACGAGCTCGACTTGGATTGAAGAATCACAGGACTCTTCGCTTTCATCCGATTCCTACTCTTCTTTTGATTTTTCGCGTTGTTCCTATCGGACGAGTCATCCATCCCTTCCGAACTCGTGTCGACGTAATTTCGACGCTTTAACGGCCTAGTTATATTAGTACATGTTAATTTAAACTTTAAATCTCTGCAGCAAATTTTAAGATGTTTATAGCGACTATGATACCAACCATTTCGTTTTTCTGCATTCTTCTGGAGACGAACTCTTCGAGTCGCTGTCGTCCTCTTGCCGATTGGTGGAAAGGGGCTCGTGATCGGTACAAGAGTTACAGGGACAAGTCAGTTTCAGATTCTTCAAAATGTTCATCACACGTGGGTCGTCGACGTTGTCGATTGGTGATTCATCTTGATCGCCTTCCGCCTCGTCGTCTGTCTCTGTTTCCGAAGTTTTCCCGTCGTCCCACGCTACCCTGCGCGATACGCGAATAACTATATTTGCTTTTCTATCTGTCTTCGTTTACGCCGCACAGTGGGACAAAATTTCTGTAACTTTAGTTCTACTGGAAATACTTTAATGAAATTTGGAGGATAATAGCTGTACAACACTTTAATATTAAATAATTCTTAAAGCATTATTTATAAATTATGTAGATAATATATATATGTATATATCTAATCTTATCGCAAAATAACTTATAGATGAGATCTTGCGATTAGATAATACATAGGGACCTTTAAACGCACTCCGCTGATTTTATGTAGAAAGCGACGAATACGACTAATTTTTTAAGTGATCGGTAAAGATTAGGTAACAGTAATTACAAGCTGCATCTGATTAACGAAATTTAATGGTTTATTTTCATTAATATTCATATTGTGCAGAACATTTTACAAAAATAGAGATCTCAAACCATGTTTACAGGTTTGCACTTTAATTATACTCGACGAATTAAGGTTTCAACCTAGTATTTCGTCCACTTTTCTTTACCTTTATAATTGAAAATTATTTACAAATAGTATGGGAGCATATCTGAAAAATGTTACACTCACTTAATTTGGATTCATTGTCAATCACCTGATTCTTACGCTCGTCGTGAAATCTGTAAATTTTTCTTAATGCTTCTAATCTACAAGCCATACTGTCTATTAAATTTGTGATTATTCGTGGTTCAATATTGTACCATTCGTGATGTTTTTCCATTTCCAATGTTCTCTATCGCTTCTATCGAATTCAGGAAAATTGTTTTTTTATCACCGCGAGCCGTTTTGTCCCACTGTGCGCTGTTACAACTAACTTTGCATCTTTCTGACACGGTTTCAAACATTCTTCTTTGCAGGTGGCTCGGTTACCGCATTTCTTCGTTGAATCGTTCTCTGGCGTTTCGACGCTAAAAATTGGTCGAGTCGATTCGTCACTGTCTCCATTTATAACGAGAATTAGCTGACTACTACTATAGACGATTACTTTCATAACACATTGTTGACCGGCAATTTTACATAGAAGCGACTTCATGTCACCGGCTATTATTTCATAATTGAATGTGAAATTAAAACAATCTAAATAAACTCCAATAAACTTTATTTATATTTTACCAACATAATGAATTGAAACGAAATATTTTACATACATATCTCTTACAAAATTATAGAATTTTTGTGTATCTTCCTGGGTTTCATAAATTGAAATAGATAATGGAAGTGAAAACACAAGTTTACTCGTGATCGGTTAACAACGTTTGGGCATGAAAACACGAATTAACTTGTGATCGGTCAACAGTGTGTTAACTAACTTGTCGGCGATGCAAGACGTCGTGGGACCTTTCGAACGCGCTGGATCCTTCGCCTTGTCGCTTACGGTTACCTTTTTGGCCTGTGTAATTCGTTGTCAGTCAGAATTCGACTACTATTATTTTTCTCATGGTTTTTATAAGTTCTTAGCTACCGAATGAAACTCGTGAACCGTATGAATCGGAAATGCGAGGATCTTTGCCCGTGGTATTCTGCTGCCCTTGATCTGGAGTACTGGCGACTTTGCAGGACTACTTTCGCAGCTGGATCTCTCATCTTTCGGTTTCTTCTCCGAAGTTTGTTGTGTATCAATGTTCTCTATCGCTTCTATCGCATCGTTGACATTACTGCCATCTCGTGGCTTGTTTTTCTATGTATAATAAATCTTTTACAACATCTTACAAGGGGAGGCCGCGAACTGGTGGTCACCGATTTGAATCAGCTTTTAACACAATATAATACTCTACTGGAGAGTCTTTGAGCAAAGCGACAAGGCGTAATTTTACCAACATATATTTCGTTTCAATTCATTATGTTGGTAAAATATAAATAAAGTTTATTGGAGTTTATTTGGATTGTTCTAATTTCACATTCAATTACGAAAAATTTAATTTCAAATATATAACGTTGTATCGGTGCTTGTATTCTGTTCCGTTAGATTAGTAAAACATAAAATAGCATAATTTTATTCTAAAATCTTTATTATCAAGCGTTACGTCAGTGTGACATTTTTCAGACATGCAGTCATACTGTCGACTGTTCCAAATTACGTCAGTGTGACATTTTTCAGATATGCATCCATACTATTTGTAAATGATTTTCAATCACAACATTCAAACCGGACCAGAGAATCCAATTCAAGCGATCTTATCCGCACACAATTATGATGTCATCTTGTGAACAAAATCTAACGCAGCGGAAGATAAAACATATCGCGTTATCGTTTAACAAAATTGATATCTTCAAGAAAAAGGCGGAAGCGCAATAAAATTTCTATCTCTTAAAGATAGGAAGCATTTTGTACTTTGTAAATTGATATTATGATTAAATAATGCGTTTTATTTGCTTAATTTTGATTATCATTGTTCACGCCATTATGTTTGTAGGGTAAGTAAAGAAAAAGTTTCCTGAAAAATTTTGCAAAATTGCAAAAAAGAATCGTATTCAAGCCCGAAGCGTGCTATGCGCGGCCTTATCTGCACACAATTATGATGTTATCTTGTGAACAAATCTAACTGAACAGAAGATAAGTAGCGAAGTAGCGTTATGTTTTTTTAAATTAATTTTTTCTCAAAAACGCCAAAGTATTGCGGCTCGCTGCTTTGCTCAAAGACTCTCCTAGTAGAGTACTATACTATGTTAAAAAGCTGATTCAAATCGGTGACCACCAGTTCACGGCCTCCCCTTGTTAGTACAATTTATGATACACGAAAAGGAGAAGAGCAAACCTTTAACAAATTCGACGATTCATCGCCGTCGGTTGTGCCATTGTCGATGACGTTCTCTTTTTCACCGGTTTTCTTCTCTTCGTCGGAGATTCCAGGCGACGAGGTTGTATTTTTCGCGCCTTTCGAGTTCTTGCTGTCCGGAGATCGTACTTTCCCTTTTCTTTGGATACTCGACTTCGTCCCGAGTACGCGTGGTCTTGTCTGAAAATTCTTTCTTGACATAAGTCGGCTTCTTACGCGAGTTTTTAGGGCTCTCTTTTTAAGCGAAACTCCACTAACCATCGGGTAGCGGCCGTTCTTCTTGAGTTCGAGAAAATTCGGCAAGTCAGGTTTGCTAATAGCGACATCATATTCGAAAATTATCTCTGGTTTCGGGGCACGTTTCTTCCCGGTGACACGAGGCGTGAAGCTTCTTCTGGTCGTCGATGTTTCCTTTATCTCCCGTTGCGATCTCGCGCTCATCGTTTTCTCGACATGACTAGAATTCCATCTGACGAATATTGCGATATTTTAGATACAAATCAGAGCTTTCCCCTGTTCTATCGCTAGTCGATGTCAACTTAATCTAATCTCTGTCTAATACAGTGCAAATCTGCTTTCGCTCGAAGGCCAACGGCTAGTCGAAACACGCGGAACGCTTTTACAGCGTGATTTTATTTGCGAAATTTAATTTACTTTAATATCATGCAGCACTGATTTCCATATCGAAACCTACACGGAAGCCACCGACTCGCGCGTATTGGGTTCTAACCGCTTTCTTGCGCCTTTGCTTGGCTTCAATTTGTACCAGAGCCTTAGAAACGCCTTCGAGGATTTGCGTTCGATTTTCTTCAACGTCAAGTTTTGCTGGTCGACGGAGGTTACTCGTTCTGCCAGCTTATCGCTCCATTTCGAGGTCGTGTTTCGCGTTTGCGCCGAGGAAGGCGATGTCGTTCGATTAGGTTTACGACGGAACTGCGACTGGAATCGGAACCGAGGTTTCTTGAAATTCGCCAGTATTCCTGTTGGTTGACCTCACATTTTCCAGACGTTCACGAAAACGCGAAACACATCGTTGCGTTCTTCGGCGTTGTTCTTGGTTAAACAAAAGACGCTAGCAGAAGATTTCAATGCCCCTTGGATCGGTTGTTAATAAAGAATCACTTCCCCATTTCTAGTTTAGTGTTTTTTTTTTACAGTACATAACAAAATTTAGATTCTCCATTTCTAGTCTAGTGTTTTTTTTTTTTACGGAGCATAACAAAACTTACGTTAACAAATTTCGTTTTAATTGAAAAGTAAGCAGAAAAATTTACATTTATGAACATTTCTTTGAATCTATACGTATCTAGTTATGACATAGTAGTTGTTAGCGTACAAAGATTTGTATAATAACAAAGGGTTAACGATGAATCGAATCTGAACGTTTTAACACATAATTTTCTCGTTACATTTCATGGAAACACTGTTTTGCTTCGTAAATCGTACATATTTATATACCCTGAATCTACCGTAATAAATCAAACTTGGCACGGGGACCTAATCAACGAGTAATACTGTTCAAAGAATGAAAAATAATTATCTCAAGATGGGCCTGTGCAAGAGAACACGGAAAACGAATCTCGAAATGTTCTCGTAAGCCAAGAACATGAGCGCCGCTGTTAGAACGGTTTGCAGTAACTTGGCTTCCATTCCTTTGTATAACCCTGCTATCCCTTGTTTTCTATAAGGACAACAAATTTATTATTAGCTTACGCCAGTGTGTTACAGCGTTTTTCCTAAGTGTAAGTATACTCACTTCAAAATGTAGAGGAGAATTTCCAGTGTACCAGCATTTGGTGGAAGGGTTGGGTATTTGTGACCATGCTGAAGATGATAATAAACGGTATTACAATTAAATCATTAAAACTCATTTAGGATAAACAATTTATAGAAATAAACAATTATTCCAATTACTATTTTGAGAGACACTGAATGCCTACCCTGAGTTTCGATTGAACCAACTGCAACGGATAAGTGAGCCCAGTGGCGACCGTCTTCGCTATGGCGCCGATAGCGAAGAACATCCACGCAGGAGGTTGCGACCCACCCATGGATGCGCTGATCCGTCTCTTGATGCTCTCGTAAGTCATAAACTGAATTGCTGGGTTCATGACGAGCATCAAACTCGGCAAGGTCCCTGCCCAAAGGTTTCTCAGACCTTCGTATTTCCATATGTGAATAAGGCCATCTGTGAAAAAGCATGCCAGCCTCGCAGCGTGTGATTTTAAAAGGTGGACGGTGTGTGTACCTAACACCGTTAAGACGAGAGAAAACACTCGGTCTTGCGCGTCATGGAATAATTGTCTGCAGAGATTTCTGAAGTATAAGACTCGAACAAGGGACGAGGTTCTCGAGATTGAGCAAGAAAGTAGTAGGCCTTGCTTATACAAACACGCAAGTATGCAATTAATGTTTGCAGCCGTTTAAACGTTAATTAAGTATAAGTCTTAAATTAATAATACCGTTTACAACGTTCAATTTCTAAGCGAAGGACTACACGTACCATACAACGTATTGTATTCGTTATTGTTCCTCTCTGGCGTTTGACCGATGCCTCTCATCTTTAGTCTCGTATTCACCACCCATAACGGTGTGGTCGTGAGAACGTTGATAACACCTTGACAACAAACAATTCGATCGAGTCCACTTTTAAATAATGAAATTGGATAGGAGTGGTGATAAAGTATAAAGAAGGAAACGAGGACCTAAAATTATTTCTTATATCATTAAAATAGGTCTCCCACGGTCGATTCGCTACACTTTATTGGTCGACCCTGATATCTAATCTTCCGTATCAGCGAAAAGGTACCTGCGATCGATGCGACCAACAAATCGTTTCCAGCCGTCTGATTTCTTCTGGTTCTGAGCATTTTCAAGCCATGGAACGTGTAGAAGTAAACGAAATTACTGGCGCATAGGCTTTGGAGGACGGGTACCATCCCTCTATACAAGGTGTACCTTGAAAGAAGATAATCGTTAAACGTTCCTTACGTAAATGGTGAGTTCAAGCGCGGTGCACTTACTGTTTCAAGTAATTTAACACGTTGACTGCCAGAGTGATTCACATGGAAATATCTACAGGGTTAAAATTTTGCCTCGAGACAATTGAAAACTATAGAATCTAACATTTATATTTGTATTCTCATCAAAATTTACAATTTCTTTCCAGATTTGTTTTCGTTAATACTTAGCCCTTAAAATTAATCGTTGAAATTCCTCGGTGAAAAGCTCTGTCACTCGTACGTGGTTTAATTATTACAAAATGCAACGTACGGTCCTTCCTTTTCGGTGAGCTCGCGAATCATTGCGAGTGTATTCTTCGAATCTCGGCCATCTTCGACTATAAAAAAAAGCAGAAAAGCGCGACTGTTATACAATTGACGGTACAGCGAGTGCATTGTAAAAGCGTTTCCGATAGGGCGTAGGAAGCTAAATATAGAACTCGCGAAGCCTGTTAAAATACAAATATAAAAATTCATTATTCTCGTTTCTGTTTAGCCTGTCACCTGTTAAGCGAGTAGAAGACATTACCCACGGTTGGAGGAAGGAACCCCTTGTGCAGCATAATTTGTTATAATATCAGAAACTGATTTAAGTAATTGGTTTTTATGTGCAGGATAGCGTGAAACATTAATTTTTACGCCAATAATTTACGAGAAAAGTGCTAATAATACCGCGTGTACTCCGTATACTAGATAAATACGCGCGTGTCACCGCATTCACGTGACGTGCCGTATACCTAATCGCCCCGCGTATTTGCACTGAGGTAATATGCTTTTTTTCTGGTGATAAACACTTGAATGTACTCCAATCCATCGTTTCGATTACCATTGATTATCGCAAGCATGTCCGTTGTGGTTTAAGATACTACAACAATTTCGTTCACGATAAGTTTTCAAGATATTCAGTTTTGAATAAGATTAGAAAGTTATTTGGAGGAACTGTATCGTTCTTGAACAAATAAAACAAATTTGTCTTCTATATTTCCGAGTAATAATTTAATTAATAAATCGATAAATAACGAACCTTTGAAGGCCTTCATGGGTTGACTCGAAGCTGAAGCTTCGTTAGTTTTATGGCAATCATAAATTATGCATTACGAATAAAATGGCGTATAAATAATTTTAATACACTCACGTTGCAAGCGGCTTCGCACGGTATCCAACGGAAAAAACGTTGCCATTGCAACGACGCTACCCTGTGGAACAATAAACATTATTTATTAATATAGTATTCACGATTCGATTGGTTTCCAATATTTATATAAATCACGTGTACTTACCGCAGCCCCTGATATGGCATGCACCAGCGTTTCGTAAGTAAAAACGCTTCTGTTATACGTTCCGCCTCCCATTGTCCTCAGGTAGTTCAAACTCGGCGATTTGGAAACTTTTTCAATTAATGACTGCAATCACGTTAGTTCACACTCTCGTTGATTCCCATCGCAGAAATTGTGCGACACGTGTTCTTATATTCATCTGTGAACTTTTTTTTATGAGAGCAAATTATCGGTAAAAGAGCAAATGTCATCGTGAGAAAACGAGATATCGTAACTTCATCCAGCATGACGATATAAAAAAATTAATTAATCAATCGGAGTGATCAGGTCTCGATTATAAATTCCGTTCACGGTTGCCTTGGGGCTGTATCAACCCGAACATTGTCGATTAAAATTAGTGTTTCGCGAATTGTAATCTAATTAACGCCACCGAGAAACACGCCGTGCACCGCGAACTAACTATGCAAACAATTCTCATTAACGTCGACAACTGTCGAAGAAAGTTTGAAGACAGTTGCTTAGGAGTTTCTTAGTACTTTAGTTTATTACTTGCTACTTCTATGAAAAATACCAGTATTTTTAAACCAAGCAACGTTCCAAATCTTTATAACTAATATTCCATAGATTTAACGTTAGGTTTCTGCTCTATAAAACAAAAAATAAAAAAGTAAACATTTCCCTCGTTTGTGGTACCAAAACTACAAGTACTTTATTCTCGAAGAAGTTACGGTTAATGAAAACAGTAGACGCTGCATTCTGTGTATACCTCGCGAACACTGTCGACGCTTATTCAGCCGCGCGATGTCCGAGAGAGTGGCACGCCGAGTGATCACGTCCACGCTCGACGAGTAGTACGCTTGCACTGGCGAGGAAAAAATGTTGTAACGTAGTCGAGAAGAGAAATCCACGTGTCGACTCACGTTTAGCGTCGTTACGAGAAGACGGCCTTCGTCAATACACGCGGCTGGCTCGTTTCGCTCATTCCTCTTACGCGGATAGTGCACAACTGAGCATTCCAATCGCGAGCACCGATTGGAATGACGCGTTTCGAGTCGCGGATCGGAAGGCCACAGTTCCACGTCTTAGCTCGTTTTATCGTAACGCAGATGCGACAGATAAAATTACTTCAGCCATGAAGAGCCCCACGGCTGATAATACGCTTGCGCGTGTTCACGCGCTTGCGGTAGCTACAGTATTTCGAGAAGTCGATGGTGGAGCTAGCTCGTATGATTCGCGAGCATGCGCGTCTACGAGTTTCGCAAGCGACTCGACTGCTCTATCATTGCAAATAATTTATAAGAAACGCGGGCGAGTTTGAAAGAGCGTAGGTTAGATTATTACCGTCTTTAATTTCAGTTTGATTGTTGCGACGACTTCGTGTATGAATCAGACGTGAGTTACGCAATGAAACGAGACAATCAGAAACTGTAAAACGTTATATGGCGACGATACAAAGTCACAATATCAAGTTGTACGCGAAATAAAGTTATCACGATAAACAAATAATTTTTACAATTGCTCGTTGGACGCGAGTACAATCTGAATTTGAAGAGACATGTTCAAGTTGTTATGCCTTTTATAAATGTTATAAATGTGTAATGTAGAAGAGTACCGATAACTTTAACATGAATGTTGAATGTTGTACAAATATATATTTCATATTTGCGAAATTTAATTTGCATTTCAGGAAGCATTCGAATGAAACGAACGAACTGATTTAAAGCGTCGATAATTATCCGAAATAGAAACAGAGGATAGAGTACAGACACCGTGGGATATAAATTACCAGCGTAAAATCCCCATCTTCTGCCATGGCTGTAGCAGAGCGACCATAACTCACCCGATTTCCTGACGCATTATTCTGACGCAGAAGCTGGAACCTCCTAACCGGTGCAAAATTTCACAGCTCGTTCGCGGTTATCTCTCGCACGGTTCAAGATATCTCCTATTTATTTTCCCACTGGGAGTTCACGTGCCAGGAGTTCGTTAGGGGCGCAGACCTGCTCTCGAATTTCCACCGTTAAAATGAAATCTACCCCTTACGTTTCACAAACGCGAGCTCCCGTGGTTCATGGTTCCCACAAGCGTTCACCTGTCGATCGCACGAAAAGTGATTCACGCTACGTTTCATTTTTCTTACGTTTTTCTTCAGCCAGCGAGAGTACTTTTTCAAACAAGTGCACGCCGCGAGAACTCCTCACGAGAAATTTTAGACTGCAGCTTGGATTTCTTTACGATGAAAGAGCATAGAAACGGGATGGTTCACGTTCTCCAGAGACAAGGGAAATAATTTTTCTTTTCTCAAGAATTTCAATTAATTCGAGGACTTGTTCGTCCATTAAGTAACTTTTGATGTCACCGTTGATGTGAGTAATGTCACAGTTACACAGTCGTTATTATCTTTATTTGTACGATGAACGTTTAAACATGATGACCACGAGAAGAGTATTTATGGAAATGTTTCGTCGTGTACACAAGGTGTTGCGGAACATCGAAACGAGCTGAAATTTGCAATTCCTCGTGTGACGAGAGAACGATTCGTCCTCGAGACACGAGAAGCAAAGATCTGTTTGTCCACATCCAAGGAGTACAGACTGAACGTCTAGCGGAACGTCGAATTCATTGGATAGTAATTCAAAAATCGTATCGCTATTTCCTTGGTTACCAAGATCGCTCGTAAGTGAAACGTCAAGGGAACAGATTGGCGATAGTGAACGAGATACTTTCCGCAGACGACCCATTCTTCTCGCGATAGATAAGAGAATCGAACATTTCGTTCATCATTTCACGCTAGATAAATTCCATTTACGCGCCAATGGGAGATCGTCGTTTTGAATAATGAAGTTCTTTATTCCACGATTTCGCTAATTCAGATAGGTAAAAGGACCATGTAACGCCCTTAATTAATCAAACGAAAGCACATTTAATTTTCGGAAGCGATACGACAATGTGCTCGAACAAATTTGTGCAGCACACAAAGTCGAATACGTTCGTGGAAAAATTATTGTTGCGTCGATATTTCGTCGGAAGCGATAAAGGAGACACTCGCACGATGTACGAGCTTTGTGGCGTCTCGTCCGAAATTCTCCAGCTTCTTCGCGGAGTTTAATTAAACATTCCCCGCGTTTGGAATTCTGTGGTCACCTCTTCGTCGCCGTACTGAAACTCCTTCTAATGAGTTCCGAGCCTCGATACTTGAGCCGACGCCGCAAAGCCGACGCGTCCACTCTTGGACGTTTTTTGTCAGACCTTGTTTCGTCCACCCCCAACCCTGAAAATTGGAATTTCTTATGTACAACAGCTGTTTCTCTCTTACAAAACTTCCCTGATATCGGCGCCCCGTCTCGCGAAATTACGACAGATGCTGCAAACAGCCTCGTTTATGGAGACGGCTTTGTCCAACTGGATTTCCCTGGACGATTAATTCGCGACGACTACGCGTTCTCGCGTCATAAGATATATTTTCTCCCTTTTTATCAGTTGCAAAGTATTTCTACTTTGCAAATGCAGCCTTCGATTCGATTGCTACGGCAGCACGATACCAAAATATTATTAAAAACAGAAAAAGAATGAGTAGGAAATCTACAGACCAAATAAGAGTATACAACATTTAAAGATATATTTCTTGAGGGGTAATGCATTTTTATTTAAGGCCGACAAAAAATCGCCTCTGTATAGATTCCAAGTGAATCCGTAATGAAAAGAAGGTCAATTAGTTCGCATTATTTTGAATTCATTAAATTCGTTAAAGTGAATTAAAATATTCATCGCCAGCAATCGTAAATAGTATTAACATAAATCGCTATTCATTGTTCTTGCGAGCGTTAAATTGATTAAAATATTTTCGACCTTAAACTTTCGGCCTCTGTCGGCAATAATAAATCAAACGAATAATAAATTTAGTTTTCGTTGACTGAACAAGCAAATTGAAGGTTGCTTTCTTATAATTATTTTTAAAAAGTTCATATTTATTCTGTTGCAACCGATGCCATCGTTTTATTTGAGAGCAGATTCTAATTCCAATGTAAAAAGCGTGTTAGGAAATACGGCAACCAGTTTGCTCGGGAGCGCCAATCGAAGACACCTTTGGAGAAGCGAGTGGCCGTAGACTCGATTTAAATAAATTTCAATCGTAGCTTCCGCAGGTGATTTCCTCTCGGGCAGATCGAATCATCGGTAAAAGCTGTCTAGAGGAAAAATATCGCTGGAGAAACGACGGCTGAAAGGGCGTTGGAGTGTATAAGACATCGACCATCGAATCTACAGGACGATGGAATTCGATTAGCTATCGGATGGCCTTAGAAAGCGTGGCGCGAATACTCTAGAGCTAGTGAAAAGATAATACCAAACACGCGAGCATCTTTTCATCCTTTTCAACTAACTTTCCTCGCACTGCGCGCCTTGGAAAACACAAAATTTAATCTAAATCTATTTAAATAATGTAAATATAACCGTTCGACGTCACCTTAGTTCCTTTCTGTACGAGGATTCAAAACGAGAATTGTCCGAAAGGCCAACGAATAACTAATCCACAATTTACGATACCTACGTGTATTCGAGTAACGCGCAATTCTAGAACGAGGCTACAGCGGTCAGAAAAATTAATTAATGTATTAGTCGAGTAATTGGCCTCACCCTAGGAAAACCTGCGGGGGTTGTTCCGTCCCTAGCCAGCAGCGGAAGAGGTTAATTAATCTGCAGGGAGTACCGTGAAGATGTCTTTTCATTATGCTGCGAGGGCGTTGTCCTGAAAGCGATACCCCCACGCAATTGCATAAATAAAGAGTGGCGATTCAAATTTCACGGCATTTTAAATACCTGACGGTTGCACACCCTTGGAATCGTAATTACGTTGCTCCTGTTACCTCGTTGAACGTCGTCGTGCGAAGAATTTCCCGGTTCCCAAGAATCTTCATCGTTAGTATTCCAATCGCAGAGCTGTTAATTTCTTTTCAACGAAGTGCCAACGAAAATCCAATAATCTGTTTTCTAATAATGAAACGAGACTGTAATTATGGTATCTTACGAGATGCTCGGCGATAACTGGTACGTTGACAATGAAAGAACGCCGGAATCGTTTACGCAATTTATTACAAGACAAACGGAACGTTTTTGGTCCGAAAATTAGGGGTGAGGTTTTACGAGAAGAGCTCGTTTTTCGTACGTATTGTTTCCATGCGCTTTGATTATTACAGTAACGATTACTTAACCTTAACTAGCACATATGCGCGGTGATGCGACAACACTATTCGAAGCCCTTACTGTTTGTCACAGAAGCAGCCTTCTTATCCGAACGAATCGAATATAGTTCGAAAATTAGCAGCTCTTTGGTAGCTTATCGAATTCATCATGTCTATTATTGTCTAAAGTCGAAACGAAGAAATTATTTACCTAATTTTTCACTCGATCACTCGTAAGCTGAAATTATTTATTCCTGGCGCTGACGCTACAATTGTTAATTCCTCGTTACAAATTAATACTAAACGAAATTTGAATTTTCGAGTTTAAAATAAGCTTCCGAAACTCCCAATTTCGAACAGATATTCGACATGACTCGAAGCTTAGCGATGATCGATGGACGCATCGGATGTTCGTACATATATGGTCGAAACAATGGCGTACTTTCCCGTTCCATATGAATAAATTAATTATATACATGTATACGGTATTTGGTTCGTATCGGCTGGACACGATTATGCTTACACAGAATCGAAGTTTCACGACCAGTCGACCATTCTGGCGACCATCGTAGAGCGTACAGTTGTGCTGATCTCAAACATCAATTTTATACACCTCGAATAATGAGCGATATTTAAAACAAAAATAAAATACAAGACTTCGATTTCCGTACTTTAAATGGAAACTAAACTAAGCGAAACTAATCTGGTTTTTAATACGAAACCGAAAACTGTTCTATGTCATTTTTATTCCAATATTTGTACAGATAACGAGGTGAGCTGATCGAAGGCAGGTAGAATTAAATTCACGTAATGGAGGATTGATAATAAAATAGCGATATCTGGCTGGAGTCAAGTTTCCTTTGGTACAATTGAACGTCAACGGTGCTTCTGCTGAGAAGATTTAATTAAAAGAAATGTGTAACACTATCTCATCTTCGGGTACAAACGGTCGACTGTTCCGACGGCTCTCCAAGAGCCCCAGAAACCATCGCGGAAACGGTGTTTCTCTGGCTTCAGCTAATTACACCAAACTTTTCCCGTTTTAATCGTCGTCGATTAATTAATTTAACAACTCGATCCCCGATTATATCTTATTTTAGTAGTACACGTTATTTCCGGGACGCTATGCTAGAGCTATTCCTTTAATTAATTAAGGCGAGCAGCGTGGTCGGTTTAAAACATTTTTCATTCTTCGACGATCTTCGCTTGCGACTTCTCATCAATGTTATTTCAGTTACCCGTGACATTCAACGGGTAACGTAAAAACTGAACATTAATTCACGTTTTCTTGCACTTCCTCTCAGGGAAGATTAATTGGTCGAACGTTACAGCGCGCAATGTATCACCTCTTTCACTCTAAACTTTAAACATTTTTGCGACAGAACGTTTCGTCTACGACAAATGGTTTCCCCCCTGATTAGAATGGGCAAACTATCTATAAATAGTTCATTTTATAATTAAAATTCTGACGTTTCTAGATGTGAATTTTGCCCATCCCTGCCATAGATCTGTGATCATCTTCTTGTCTTATTTAGCGCTAACTATTTCTGGGACTGATTCTATAGGTCAAACTAAGACGAAAATCAGAAATGACAATATTGGGTTGGCTTTTCTATTTCTATTAACATACTTAAATAAGAAATACTTGTAACTACGTATATGTTCATACCTACCTAAGCGTACAGCAACTAATAGCTCGGACACAAATCCTCGAACACAATTACGTTGTTCGTGATATCCTTTATTTCTGTTTTTAAATTTGGTCTGTAGAATCACCCCGTAAAGTATCCACCACTAGGTAAACACTTTGTGTATAAATGCCATAGATTTTCACAATTAACATCGTACAAACATTCCGCCGTCGACGAATATCGTGGCGAGAAACACTGATTTCTCGCCTAACGACTTTTGTGCGCGATAATAAGCGTCAAAGCGAAGATCGCCCACGAAACCAGTTCCGTTGTTTTTTTTCAAATTCAGATTCATCTCAGAACGACCTCTGAGAGATATCACTGAATGGAGCACGTCTTTCTGGCTTCGGCGGATCTGAGGGTGATCCTCGATCCTGGCGCGTTGTTCTCCGCCCCAGCTGCGAGGGAACACGTTTTCGTCCTCATGATCATCAGGTCCGTTCTTATGCTGGGCCGACGCACATTGGGCGCCACGACGCCGCAGGCGTCGCTCAGCCGACGCTTTATGCTCAGAGTGGCTTTGTGCTTCGGCTGGAAACAAATTGTCGCTGTTTGAGACTTTCATAAAAAGAGTCGACGGAAAAGGGTAATCGGTTTTCGCGACTTAACACGAGCACGCCCCAGCTACTAACTGTCCAATTTCATGCATTCCCGAATTCGAGCGTTATTTACGTCTCCACAAAACTCTTCAGCTTGCACCTGGTTTTGACCCACTGCCACGGAAATTTTGAAAGCGTCTCTGACCGTTTCAGTTCGCGAACTCCGGACGTATAAAACGAATTAATTTTGGATCGCCAACCGTCCAACGATCTCCAGCATGGAGTTTCTAAGCTTAGGAACTCTCGAAATGGTCGATTTACCGATTTGGCACTGGGTAAGCGCGCCTAATTTCGTTAACGCCTTGCCGTATATGATAAATTTGAGAGCTTACCTGCGATGGTGGTAACATAGTCGGGGAGCCAAAGGTGAGGGGAACCTTTCTGTGATGATTCGGTGCCATTTCCAAGGGTAAGCCCGCTACTACGAAAAGTTGGTAAAAAAGCTCCTCCACGTGAAAGTTCCTCTTCGCGGAAGCCTCCACGAAAATGCAACAATCGTCTTGACTATTGCAGTACTCTTCAGCTTCCTCTATCTGAACTGTTCTGTGAAAACACGCGCGACGTGTTTGTAACTAGATTTACTTTGGCACTTTGCGAAATGCTGTAAGGTCGTTAGCGAAACAGCGTGGATATTCCTACATGCAATGTTGCTTTGACCTATCAAGAGTATGAAACTAGGGTAGCCAAAGGTCAAGTGTATATCGAGCATTACTCATGCAAATCTTCGGACACGCTATATTGACAATTAGATGATGAGGTAAAGAATAAAAAGGTCGGTAATTTCAGACAGCTCTGTGAAAGCGAGTTAAAACAGCTCGATATACTGTATAGTTCAAATTTGTATTTAACAAATAACTGATGAAAATTATTCGAAATTTGTATCTGGATAAAAAGTTTGCCCATCTCTGCCTGCAGATGTTTTTATTTAGGAACGTTAGAACCTCGTGTATGTAGTAGTAAACTAAACTTTAAATTACTCGTGTAGATTTTATGCACAGTGCACGTACTTTACGTCCTTATCAGATTTATTTCCCACAATGACCATGGGAACCTTCAAATTGATCTTGCTCCTGCTTTTCGTAGCGCTCTGGGTTGCGCTCACTTTAGTCTCCAGGATCGATTCTCGCAACCTGATGGCCTCCTCGAAGGACTCCCGACAATCCAAACTGAACACCACCACGAAGAGGTCTCCTGCGTTGCAACATGAAAAAGGACGAATGATTCGATAAATAAAATTTTGTGGAATACCATTCCTTTCGCAAATAGTGTTACCAGGAATACATCTTTCGAACCAGAACACTGTTACATGGATGCTCTCATGTTTTACTCAAATGTACCAAGTTCCATACATCTTTACACGTTACAGAAATTTCCTGTAATATATTTAAGAAGCTATTGTACGTTCGCAGCCTATTAGCTCGGTATTAATGGCGACAATAGCGACCAGTAATACCGATTACCAGGTCTCACCACGAGGAGGTTGCTGCGAGCGGAGACCCAAAGAGAGAGATTTGCAAACGGAATCAAAGCTTCATCAATCTTCCTTTATATTTCGCGAATCTTTCAGTCAAGACTGTTCAACTAAGGATGCGGAAGGAGTCAAAGTGAACGATTGATGAAGCGAACTGGAATATAGAAGTCTACGCCATTAGAAATCATTATGCCGCAAACATATTTTCTTTTAGATCCTCCCAGAGACCAAGAACTCGACAGAATAAAGTTTCCTTGCGGACTAAGGGGTAAGATTCAGCGATAGACTGCGAACTTGGAATAGTTTCTTAAATATATTGTAACAGAGATGTATGGAACTTTGTATATTTCATCGAAACGTAAGAGAACTTATACGTAACATCGATGTATTTCAATAAATTCATTCCCTGTAACACGCATTGCCACCCTTTTTCCTCTTTTGTTTCCCTTTGCCCTTTACGCGATCGCACGGTATGAAGCAAAGGAAGAGATATTAAACTCTCGAGTGTTGTTTGATCATTCCCTCCATAGAACGTACGGAGGCTAGCATGTGAGCAAATTCTCGTTGCGAGAAACTTTATGGTTTCTTCGTTTGAATGAACATTTACAGCCGTACTTAATAACCGTATTCGGCGCATTGTATAAAATCAGCGTAAGTTTGTTAACGAAACGGACGTCTTGAAATATTTGAATTTCAAAGTGTTATACTTTCGCGAGAAAAACGGCGGTGTTAAGTTCAACGTAAGGACCGTTTATCTGTATTTGGTTATCGTTTGCATGCAAATTATTCAGAATCTTGTTAACTCCTAAGGCAAGGGTACCTTTTACGTTCGCCAGCGATCCCGGGTATAAAAATATTCGACCATAAATTCCGGAACATGCGAGAACCCCTATGTGGGTCGAACGATCTTCTCGTTGAATTTTTTAATCAAACCAAGTATCCGCTTGAAATTTTCGATGCGATACGATGTCTAAATAAATTTTATTAAACGCACCGTTGAAAATTGAAAATGTCCGAGATCGTGGTAGTAAAAAAACCTGTCACGTACGTCGTCTCGAGTAACTTTACGCGAACGGGTGCACATGCGATTATACAGGGTATTACGTATAAAATGTTACCGTAAGAATGACGAAGTCGATATCTTCGTTAGCTTCTGAGAAAAAAAAACTTGTAACTCCGTACAAGAGATATACCCTGTATAATGTAACCGATGATCATCTGAATAATACACAGCGTGCGCGGGATTTATGAATATTTATAAGAGCGTGACTATTTTTATCGTCAACAAACACGATTATTTATACGCCTCTCGGCGTCGAGTTTCTCGTCCCGCGATCGACTTTTAACGAGTTTACCTTCGTGTAAAAATTCTCACCGAACAGAGGAATCGAGCTTTTTCTCAAGTTTGCCGGACAAGTCCGAGCAGAACTTCGCGAAAAGGTCCTCGTTGATTGCAGTCTCGGCGGCAGTGTCATTAAAATGACAAAAAACACTTTCAGAGCTGGATCTACTTGTTGAAATCTTTGCCGATGTAACAACTTTCCCGGAACGATCCACCGTGCGAACAGATGCTCCTTTCGCTAGTTCACGAACACATTGACGCTTTTTATGGTCATCCGACCCTCCACTTGTAACTCCGTAGACGTCAAGTTGGTAAATCCGTGGAACTTTCGGCTTTGCATTTTACATCGAGGTGCTTGGACTTTTTCACTTTGTCAGACACCACGGGCTTATCGAACGAGGAAACCCCTGAACGGTGTTAATCTTTATTATTCGGGATAGTTATAAATATAAAAAGTTATGACTATACCAAGTGCTTTGACACTTAAATTTCAACATTACAACGACAATAAAAAAATCTTTACGCCTCCCAGGAACCGAGCGCACGAGAAACTGTGCAGTTGCAGGTGTCTGTCCCCGTGTTTCCAGCACGGTTGGAAAGTTTCTATTATTTGCGGATAAGCGTTGCCGTGATGCATCGTCGATCACGCGGGAACAGCGGCAAGAACGGAACGTGGATCGCGTTAGATCCTTTTATCTTGGCCGAACTTCCAACGGAACTTGGTTGGTTGGTTGTCGTGAACGTTCAGCGCCGAACACTCGCGCCGAGTAAATCCTGAAATATCCTTCGGCTTTCCAGCACGGTCTCCCTTTTACGTGTTTCTGCGTAAAACCTTATTCCTCCACGGTATTCGCTACCCGTGTATATGTATCGTTTCTTTTTCTTCGTATTCCCGGATGTTCGTTCGGGACGTCAGCTGCCTTGTTTCCGTGTCGTTTCCGTCGGCGATGCGCACGGAAGAAAAATTAACGCGGGCAAATGGATCGTTGCGAACGCGACGTGAATACATAACGCGGGATTTTTGCTTCGCGTTTCCCTTGAATATGTTATTCGAACAGCATCGTGTCTCCGTTTTCGCGATGCGAAAGCAAACGTTTGTGCCTTCTTAGCGGTACGTTTCTCTCGGATAGGTACCATTTTAATATTTTCATTGTACTTTCGTGTTCTCTCGTGAGAATTAATTTCTCGCAAAAGAGTTAACCTCCGCGGTGGATGCTAGCCGAGGATTCAGGATGTAAGTCTTTCCTGTATACCTGATGTTCGAGGCACCGTCGAGGTTTGTGTTCTTCAACATTCCATGTATATGTCAGATGCTTGTAACAGGTGTCTTGAATCTTTGGAAATTTTGAGACACTTTAACGATATAAAAAAAGATACAGCGAACCTTATCTGAACCGCACAATTTCAGGTTCTCAATCGTTCGACTGAACGATCAGAAGAGGCACTTCTATTGACGATCGTTGAACCGTGTCATCATCCCGGTGATTGGTAGTCGTCGAACCGTGACAGGAACACTGATGGCTTAAAGCGATCATCGCTATACCACGCACTCTGATATCAGCGTGTCGTTTGGACCCCGAAGAAACAAGCTGCGATGCTGGCGAAACGTCGGATTATCTTATCCAAAGGACACGGCTTAAGCCTGGAAGCCTCCGCTAGTATCTTACTTAAAGGACGCGACTTACACTTAGAAGCCTCGGTTAGTATCAACCACGAAGAACTGGGCCGCGGAGACCTGAAGTATATATGTGTATACACGTATAAATACATATACATTAAAATAAAGAGAGATGTTGCTATAAAAATGTTCCCTTTAATTAGGAGAAATATTTTGAATTATTTTGTTGATATTTGTCAGGTTGAATATTTGCCAAGTGGACGATATTCTTATTTTCTCTTCTTATTGTACATGAACGGTGATACCAGAATTTTAACTTCTTCCTTCGACCCTCGAACGTTCCGCGTTTCGCCCGTCTAACCGTCGTTCCGACTACCCTGTTTCCACAAAGCTTGATTTATTCACTGCATTCACCGGCTGGTATAAACATTCGTTTGAACACACGCGTAGAAACCAATTTTCCGCGTTCGAAGTACCGCATAATTTGCGATACACTTTGAAACAACACGCAATAATCCAGTATGATAGCATTCAATCAACGTAGCAGGCTCGATAACGAATCCCGTTAGGTAACAATAACACGACGTTAACGGCGCAAACTAACGAGCAAAACGATTCTCGTGTTACACTCAGCGCGCTTTAACGCGATATAAAAATAAACGACTGATTTTTTTTATTATTTATCCCATGCATAATTGTAAACTGCAGACGACTCTCTCTCTCTCTCTCTCTCTCTCTCTCTCTCTCTCTCTCTCTCTC